>NC_048314.1:16850568-17165781 GCF_013100865.1 Trachemys scripta elegans
GCCGGCCCCGGCCGAGCACCACCGAGCCCTCCCGATTTTCCCGGACATGCCGGGCTTTTGGGGATTTCCCCCCGGACGGGGATTTGAGCCCCCAAAAGCCGGACATGTCCGGGAAAATCCGGACGTATGGTAACCCTAACAAAAGGTCTGAAAATTATGTCATAGGGATGGCATTATGGGATGGAGAAAGTTGCATGATGGGAACTTATCACAGAATCATAGGACTGGAAGGGACCTCGAGAGGTCATCTAGTCCAGTCCCCTGCACTCATGGCAGGATTAAGTATTATCTACACCATTCCTGACCAGTGTTTATCTAACCTGCTCTTAAAAGTCTCCAATGCTGGAGATTCCACAACCTCCCTAGGCAATTTATTCCAGTGCTTAACTACCCTAACAGTTAGGAAGTTTTTCCTAATGTCCAACCTAAACTTCCCTTGAAGCAATGAACTTAAATTGCAGCTTGTCCTATCCTCAGAGGTTAAGAACAACAATTCCTCTCTCTCCTTTGTAACAACCTTCTATGTACTTGAAAACTCTTATGTCCCCTCTCAGTCTTCTTTTTTCCTGACTAAACAAACCCTTTTTTTTTTCTTTTTTTTTTTTTTTTTCCTTCTTCCCTCACAGGTCATGTTTTCTAGACCTTTAATCATTTTTGTTGCTCTTCTCTGGACTTTCTCCAATTTGTCCACATCTTTTCTGAAATGTGGCACCCAGAACTAGACACAATACTCCAACTGAGGCCTAATCAGCACGGAGTAAAAGCAGAAGAATTACTTCTCATGACTTGCTTACAACACTCCTGCTAATACATCCTAGAATTATGTTAACTTTTTTGCTACAGCATTATACTGTTGACTCATATTTAGCTTGTGGTCCACTATGACCCCCCTTTCCGCAGTACTCCTTCTTAGGCCGTCATTTCCCATTTTGTGTGTGTGCAACTGATTGTTCCTTCGTAAATGGAGTACTTGGCATTTGTCCTCATTGAATTTCATCCTATTTACTTCAGACCATTTCTCCAGTTTGTCCAGATAATTTTGAATTATAATCCTATCCTTCAAAGCACTTGCAACCCCCCACCCCCAAGCTTGGTATCATCCACCAATTAATCCTTATCTCCCAAAGTTCCGTGTGCAACTCATTTCTACACTAATAAAAATCTCACATCCAAAACCTTCCTATCTAAAAGTAGGAAACATAATGAGCCTCAGTTACACTCATATCCAAAACCCCATTTAGCCAAATAAATTCCACATCTCCTATTCCATTTCGATAAACTGAGTGTGTGAAGGAAAAGGAATCTACAGCATATCTGCCTGACTTTTCACTATTTATTCAGTTTACCTTTTGTATTTTATCTAGTTTGGACAATGAAAATAAACTAACCAGTTTCACTTGCAAGTTCTTATGCTGCAATGTCTGAGTAACAAACACCACAGGGAAAATATTTAAATCTCAGGAAATAAAATTGTTTTCATTGGTATTACAGTATAAATACATGAAAAATATACGTTTTTCAAAAATTATTTTAAAAAACCGAATTTGGCACCTACGTTTACCTGATAGTGATTCTTTAAGGATTATAAATAACAAACCCAGAAAACTTGCAAAGTTATAATGACACATGGTTCTTTGAGCTGTTGATGATTGTTACTTCTATGATTCTAAGCCCCGGTGCGGCAATCACTTAAGCACAAACTTAATTTTACTCACATGTTTAAGGTTAGGTAGATGCATAAATGTTGAAGAGTTGGGGCTATTATTTACAGGTGTGTTTGTTTGTGCCCTCAGATGGCTAACAAAGCTGTGATCTGAGCAGATCCAGATTCACTCTTAGCAGTCCAAGAAGGATTTTCTGTGAGATGTGTGTGGTCATGCTGGTGTTTTTCACCTCTCTGGCATGCAGAATGAAGTTTTGCTTTGAAGAACAAATTTTATACAGCATTGCTCATACTAAGTGGATCTCAAAATTCTCACTGAATAACATGGTTAAGTTACAGAGCTAACAAATAATAGCAGAGACAGAGAAAAACGGCATATGCAAAGGAGAAAAAGTATGTTTTTGGGTAAGATATGAGAAGAGACTGTCTTCATAACACACAAAATAAGGATGTGAAAAATTTTAACACTGGTATGTGTTATGGCCACTTTTTCTAACAAACTATAACAATGTTCATCACAATATTAGAACTCTTTTCCCTCTACAAACTTTTCAATGCCCAATATAAGTAAATTAAATGTAAGGAACAGACTGTAGAAACTCACAACCTCCTTTTTGGCTAGGAAGTCAATCTCATTCTTTACTAAAATAACAAGGCTTCTTTGTAACTGTGTTTTTATTGGTTTCATATTAGTTGTACATGTGCATAAAAAAACACAACAAGAGCATAAATGTTTGATGAAACAACACAAAATAGACAATGCTCCTCCCCCCCACAAAAACATACATTAGATTATGCATTAATTCATTAACCTAGTCTCAAAAAGAGCAGTTACCTTCACATAATTTTTAAATAAAGGTTTCTCTACTACTGCTCCACCCTACTACTTCCCATCCTAATCCACAAAGTATCATACTTATCAGGCCTGCTTTGCATTTGATCGACTGAACACCTTTCTTCCACAGACAGTCAACATTTTTGCAGAATTATATATTGCAATTAAACCTGGTTGATAGCCAGTGCATTATGTTTTTCTAGCATATAGCTTGTCCAATTTCCTTGAGACAGAGACAGTGTCATCTAAGTTTTTCAGAGTAGCAAGCCCAAAGATAGTGTTTGAAAAGTAAAGAATCATAGTGCTTAAATAAATAATGATACACCTAGATACATGGGGGATACAAAGAGATTAGTATTTCCTTGTGTTTAATTTGACAACACCTCATACTGCAGACATAAACAGTGCTCCATCGTGAAAGATAATGAGGAGTCCAGCGGCACCTTAAAGACTAACAGATTTATTTGGGCATAAGCTTTCATGGGTAAAAAACCCACTTCTTCAGATGCATGGAGTGAAAATTACAAATACAGGCATAAATATATCTTGAAAGATGTGGTAAGATACCTTGTGTTGTAAGTGCTGCCTGCACCAAAAGTGCCCAACTGCATATCAATGTACCCTAGGAATGTACCCGATGTACCCTAGGAATCATTGCTTCTTTTTTTGCCAGGTGCACCCCAGCAAGTGCTAGCATCACTCTTCATGGTTCTGAACCCATCCACCCCATAGCTCTCAACTGCTTGCTAGGAATGGTCATGACACTTTCCCCCACCCTCAGGGTACCCCATTGTATGCTGGGAATGGTTTATACACCTCTTCTGAGCACCCTACTACATGTTGGGAACAGTCATTACACTCCATGCCCTCAAATATACTGTGGCATGTTGGTACTCAGGAACAGTCTGCACTGGGTAACCCCAGGCCTGGAGCAGGGTTACCCAGTGTGTGCTAGGAATCATCAATATGTCCAAATATACCAGCGTATGGTGGGAGCAACTGTTAAACCCACACACATGGGGCAGGGCCCACCATATGCTGGGTGCGTGCAGTCCAACCAATGCTGGGAATTGTAAGTACCACCCCACCCCACATGCGCTTGGGCACCCCAATGCCTGCTGGGGGCAGTCCTCTTACAGCCCCCCCCCCCCTCCAACCAATGCTGGTGCATGCTGGGAACTATAGTTGTTACCACCCCCCGCCCCTTCACTTCTGGCTTGGGGGGAGCACTGTTATTCCCTCAGTATCACCAGCGGGCGAAGGGACTTGCGGCCTCCCCGCCCCGCCCCGCCCCTCACCTGCAGGAGCTGGAAGAGCTCGTGCTTTTCCGCATAAATGCCCATCTCCGGGGGCACACGGAGCGGCCGGGAGGTAGCGTCCATCGCACCCTTAGCAACCGCTCGTCGCTAAGGCGCTTACGTTATCACCACGCGACGCAGGAGGCCCCGCCCGCCCCTGAATCAGTATCTCAGGGACCCGCCCTTCCCGGGGCGCGGAATGGGGCGTGTGACCTCATCAAACAGCGACAGACTCCTTTAAAGGGGCAATAACTGCGCCCGGCTTGTCCGTGCCCCGGCGAGTCAATGACACTCCCCCTTTCTGCCTCTCACCCAAGGGCGTGGGCACGAGTCCTTCGCGTTACAGCCCCGGCTGTCTGGACGTGGGGGGAGCGGCAAGTGTCCTGGCGGGGGAGAAAAAAGCTGAATCAGATCTTCGCGCCTTCCAATTCCCCACCCCAGGACCCGTCCCAACAGCCCCCATCTGTGCCCTGCCTCTCCCCTACAGGGCCCCTGCCCGCTCACATACAGCCTCCTGCCAGTATCCCCTGGTCCTCTCCCACACATCCCCCTGCCCCTCCCCTACAGGGCCCCTGCCCCCTCACATACAGCCTCCTGCCAGTATCCCCTGGTCCTCTCCCGCACATCCCCTGCCCCCTCCCACACAGCCTCCTGCCTCTCCCCTACAGGGCCTCTGCCCCCTCACATACAGCCTCATGCCAGTGCCCCCTGCCCCCTCCCACACTGCCCCCGCCAGTGCTCCCCACCAACAATGCCCCCGCCAATGCTGCCCAGCTCAGGGTCTACTCCTCCTACTCGACCCAAACTGACTCCCCCCCGCCCGCTGGTCTCTGTGGCCCTATGGCAGGGGGAGGCGTGGATACCCTACGTCACCGTTACCTAGGGAGACGGTTGTAACAATTGCCCTGCGGGGAGCTCGCAGCTGGGGCTGGCGGCCGCAGGGCTGCGGGGAGCAGGGGGTGTCGGGGGCAGGAGGTCCGGGACATGCAGGAGTGGGACAGGAGACACAGGTGAGTGGAGCTCCGAGTCCAGACTGACCACAGGGACTCACCAGTCTGCGGGCTGTGTAAGGCCTTTCTGCTAAAGACTTAAAAGCACTTTACACAGCAGCAGGGAGTGTTCAGAAAAGCCTAATTGAATTTAACTGTGAGGTCACCTCATTCCTAGGAAAATCCCATCCACCCTCCTGTCTCTGTTTACTACTGGATGAATATGGGATTGAGAGTTTTAATGTCTGTTCTTAGTTTAGTCTCACTTTTGTGACAGTCAAACTGTTTTGATGTCACCGAGAAGCAGGACTTTAGAGATGACGAATAAGCAACAGGAACAAGTGATTGCCACATGACTGATTCTGGGAAGTGCTGGCTGCCCTATATGCCCCATTGAAACCTTAAAGGCAATTTGAAGGCCTATTGTATCTTCCAAGCTGCTAGAGTTTCCACTTTAATGAAAACTTGCTCATAAAAATCAATCATAATAGGAGAGTTACAGAGGGTGGTTTTAAAGGCAAGGTATCTCAAAAGTTTTTCAAACTTTCCCATGAAGTGCAAGACTTTATGGCTCAGTCCAATTCACATGGTAAGGAATGGGAGCTACTTTAGATAAGAATATACATTTCGATTAAACCTATTTACTATCTTATAAAAACATCCATTAATAGATCTTGTAATTAATTATTTTGCTTGTAAGTACAAGCTATCTTTTTAAAAAGTCAATAGCCAGACCTGTTACTTGCTCTGTTTCTGAAATCCATGGCAGACCTATACTTTTTTTGTACACTTTAGACATTTTTTTCCCTAATAAAGTTGCAGCCTATTTATGACACCTGCAAATAAATTAATTTGACAGAATACCTGTGCTTTGATTTTTAGAGGAGCTATGCAATCCAACTCCCACTGAATTCAAATGGGAGCTGCTGGTGCTCAATATCTTTGGGAAGAATCAAGACATTATATTACCCATTTATTATGGAAAGTCACATGCATTTTGTATTTCATTTAGATTTGTTATATTTCTGATCTAATCTCTAATTGTAAACATTTTTTATTGCAGAAATGTAAATGTTTGCTGTGTCAAACTATTAGGATTGGGGTAAAAAAAATACATTTTCTCCATTGGAGACTTTTACATTGTGGCTTTCAATGCCAAATTGCTACTTAGTTATTAAACATGCAGAAAGTGTAACTAGCTTCTTTGTGATCAATTTTGATCTTGGTAGAGGAACAAACCTAAGCCCACCCAAGTGAGTTTCCCATCCTCACCCATCCCAGAGTATGTGCCAACGTAGATTTCACTTCCCTCCAACGTGAGGGCTTCTGAGGGCCAGCTATAGTTTTTATGTGGGGATGCATGGGGCCTCAGGCATACATCCATAAACTCCACCGCATATTTGGGAGTGGGAGGGTTTAGCAGCTGGGTAGGACAGATCGGTATGGGGATATAGGAAGATTTCAAACTAGTATTGGGGGAAGATAGGGACATCAGGATGCTTGTTACTATGGGGCATCATCAGAAGTGTAGAGATGGGGGATTTTAGCAACTACGAGGTGGCCTATGCTCTGTCTGTAAGAGGGGAAAGCCTCACAATCTGTTGATGGAGAAGGCACCCAAAAGTAACTATACACTTGACAAATCCAGCCATGGAATTTGGAACCATGGACTGTTTTCCTTTTCATTCTGGGTCACCTTCTGGCTCTGCACTGTCTACTCAGAGCATTAATACCATTCCCAGCTGAGTGGTGTGTGCACTTATGGGCACTATAACAATCCTTCTCCTGACCCCAGAACTTGAGAGCCAGATTTAACCAAGGACATGCAAAGGGTGGTGGTGCCCACAGTGCCCCTTTAGCATCTAGATTGCTGGGGCTAGGCGCAATAGTAATGATTTTTTTTTTTTTTAAACTGGAGGATCAAAAGGACAAGAATAGTCAGAGCTTCTCTGGGGTAGGCGCAAGGCAAGTTAAGGTGAAACTAGGGAGGTGGGGGAGTATAGAAACTGGTAGCCCTAGGCAGTGCTCACACTGCCTCTAAATTCAGACAAGACCAGCACTGGAAATCAGCACCCCTTGCCAGGCCCTCATCTCGCTGTGAAAGAGCCAGAGGTTAACCTCAAGTCCAGGTCTCCCTTGTTCCATCGCACTTTACTGCACACTGCCTCTCAAGCTGGCCTTCATTTAATGTTAGAAGACAGTTTTCAGCCGCTTGGGCAATAGCTTTACACTGGATAAGAGAAGATATTTCTCCCTTTGGTCCTCTCACAGCATTGTGTTTGATGCATTGCTACATTATGTTTACAATAGATCCACTAGGGTTTATGGCATCTGATTGTCAGTGGTCCCCTCTGGGTTCTCTACCTCTGTTTGCAGCATCATTACTACCTCATTGACTTACTGTTTGGGGCTGTGGGACTGCAGAGCCTTAACACAATATATTTCCCCAGCTTCTTGATTTTTTTTCATTTTTGGGGGGGGCAATTCAACCCATCTGGTTACAGCTGTAGATGAAAATAAAGTTGCACATGTAAAATTGTATCACTTTAAAAAATTAACTTCCTCCCTCTCCTTTTTCAAAATCCAGGAGGGGGGGAAAATGAACGAGGTAAAAGAATGTCTGAGAAACATAGAACAGACTTACAAGATCTTCCAGCAACAGCAGTTTACATTTATTGCAGCACTGGAACGCACCCGAGAGGATGCACATGACAAGATCAGGCCTATAGCAAGTATTGGACAGGTAACAAAGAAATCAGCACAAAGATCTCTGCCAGCAGTGATGGGGACAGCATAATGCTGTCATGCACTTGTGTATATTTCAGTGGCGAATAACTGTACTAGGGGAAGCTATATACAAACCCCTCTAGTAAGATCTGTTTATTAACTCAAGATTATATGCTACAATGGATTATCAAATAGATACGGAAGTATCTACATTATGATTTACCCATTTATACAAACGCTATACTGCTTAGTACCACTTTAGACAACTTAGCCTAACAATCCCATTTCCCCACCACACTCCTAACCACAAATATACAGTACAAGACAAACATACCCACCTTCCCCCCTCACACATGGAATCTGTAAACCTTAACTTGTTGTAGTAAGCAGCTTACTTGCCACTCCCCCCCGGTATTGGAGCTACTGTATTTTTCTGTAGTGTTTATTAAAAATAATGGCTGTTACAAAGGTGGGATGAGGGCGGAATGTCCCTATAGAGTAGGGGGTTCTGAGTTGGTATGTGAATTGTCTTGGAACAAAAATATTGAATATTTTAAATAATGTGAAGAACTCAGAGCTGGAAGAGACACTGGGAAAAAAAAATCTAAATAAAATGACAATTATGGATGTGCTGAGAGCAATCCCTTTACATATGGAGACAGCATGTGTCATTAAAATCAGGGTTCATTAGGATTTAATTTTTCTACTTTAATAATGCAAGGGCTTTGTTCGCTATTCGGAAGAGTATCTGGATAGATTGTGTTATGAATTAATGTCAGTTTCTACCAGGAATTAGCATTGAGATTTAGTCTTAATTTTATTAAATAATAAACTGAGCAATACAGATGCTTTGTAAGTGGTAATTATTATAATGTCAATGACCAAGGTTCAAACTAATCCCCCGCCTGCCACTTGGCAGGAAGACCCTATACCTAGCCATTTTATCTGTCTAATTTTGATCCACCACTCACTAGTATAAAAAAAGGGTGACAGGAAGCACCCTCTTCTGCACCCTCAGATCACAGTAATGGAGCCACACTGGCCCCGTGGCTGAAGTAGCTCAGTCAGCACTCCTGTTCCAGCAGGGGAGGGGGAAGAACGGCCGTGGATTTGCAAATATCAGTGGATACCACCAACCACACCACTCCAAATCCTATTGCATGGGAAAGGAGGAAGCTTTTTACCCAGGCAGGCTCCAGAAATCCTATTGCATATAGGTTCCCCTGCACATTGCTTCCTTCAGAGCCATGGCTGAGAGGGCAGTTTCTCTGCAGTGTAACACAAACTGCATCGAAACGGCCCTTTGTACGTAAAGCAATAAAAACTGCACCAGCTTGTTTGAACTAGTTTCACTGCAGTTTAAATATTGCCCTTCCTTGCACATGTTGCACTACATAGGTGCAGGCATACATGGATCATCACTGTAACAACACTACCGACAGACGCATCCTCCTCATGTTCTTGAGCATCTGTAGTGAACTGAACAAACTCTGCCAAAAGCTAGAAGCCCTGCATCCTGGTACCAGTGTAACGAACAATATTTTGGAGAAATGCAAGCTGCTCGTTAGCCCCAGCAACGACCTGAGCACCATCCGAGCCAAGTACGTCTATCATCAGCTCACTTTTATACATTTCTCATTGTAAAAAAAGCAAACATCACTTAAGCAATTTATAAAGCTGGGAAAGAGAGAGGCATGGTCCTCTGCTGATGTAAGCGAAATTTGTACTCCAGACCACCACACAGATCTATTAGAGCCATGTGACTGTCTTCTAATTCCAATGAAAGAACAAGGGTGCCCCAGTAATCCCATTGGTCTTTTGAGAATTTCCCCCAATACTATTCACTCCCCACTCACAAATGGTTAGATTTTTTTTTTTAAGTTTGTGAATTTCAGTGCTAGTGAAATGTAACACATGGGCAGCCTAGTACACTGAAGTCACATGCAATGGCAGTACAGGTTTTCCCCACCCCATACTGTCAATGGTTTATTTCAACTGGGCAGAGGAGAGACATGTATTTTTTACATGCTGTTGAAATTCAATCTGGGGGCAACCAGATTTGGGCCCAGTGGAGAGGAATGTTATTGGGCAGGAACGATTTCAGCCACACAGTCTAGTTCTGACCATCACTGATCCTTTGTCTTGAGAAAGTAATTGAAAGTGCCTATGTACTTGTAGCAGCGACTCTAAAAGTGGCATTTTGGGGTTCCATGTGTTTATTGATTTACTATCTGGTAAATAACTGCTTCCCCCCGACCCCAACACAGGTACCCTCATGATGTGGTAAATCACCTGAGTTGCGATGAAGCAAAGAACCACTATGGAGGTGTGGTGAGCCTCATACCCATAGTGCTGGACTGCATGAAAGCATGGGTGGCCCACAGTGAGAAGCTGCCTCGGAACTTCCTGCATAACGTGAGTGATGGAAGTGCTGACTCTCAGAAGAGAACACAGCAGGATGTGTCAGCAAAGGCATCTGCTCCCCTAGGCCCACGTCCTGCTATCCTCACTACTGCTACTCAGACCTTGGTTAGTTACAAAGACTATTCAGGAGAGCAGAACCGTAAGCATGGTAAAAAAGAGCACCTGAATGGCACAGGGAGAAACACTTGGAAATATCTCAATGGTCCCTGGAAACCACCTGGGAAACACTCCTTTTAGAAGGACCAAAGCTCATACATCTTTTGCATAGATGTGACTGGTTATTAAATATGGTCTCTAGCATTCACTGAAGTTGTTCCCTCCCGTCTTCACCCAAGTTCTGAATATATGCAGTCTTGTAAGTCTCCAAGAGCAGATAAACCTAGATCTTATCAGACACCTTTCTACTGAGATCCAGAAAAAGAGTGGGAACAGGGGTAGTGTATGTCACATGTATTCCTCCTTGACAGATCTAGTGGTGAGGGCAGCAGATGGAGTTAGGACCAATTAGATTCTGGTCTCTCGCCAATGCTGTGTCTTGGGCAAGTCACTTGAAGTCCAATTCTATGACTTCCTCTCTGATTTTTTCAGGTTACAGGTTGCTCAAATTTACTGCTGTAAATAGCCTATCATCTGAAATCTAAGATGGGTGCTCTGCATCCCACACCAATACCAGTAATAAAGACTGAGCCACAATCTGTCTTCATTTATAGCTGTTCAACCCCTTCACTTCCCATGGGATTGCACAGGTGTAAGTGAGGACAGAATTTGGGGTCCTGTAGTTGAAATTTAATTGACAGTGTGTGTGACCCATAAAATAATCCAGCTCACTCTCCCAGAGCTGTTTTGGCTCTGCAGGGCTAACAAAAGGAAAAAGTTATTTCTGACCACTATTAGGGTGCAAGACTCCAATCCAGGGAGCAGATCTACTGAGGAAGAGGTGACCATTTTCAGACACAGCCTCTTTTCAAAGTAGAATTGCACTTTAAGGTCTCTATGCCTCTGCTTTCCCTTGGGTACATCTTACCTACCTCACAGAAGTGTTTGATGCTTAGGTCTTTAACAGTTGTAAGGCATTTGAGATCAGTTGATGGAGCATGCATAGAAAAGTGCAAAGTATTTTTAAATCATTGCCTTCCTATAGAGTCTCTGAAGCCAGCTAGCTAGCTTTCCAGGACTGGGTTATGAAAGCCAGTCCACCTGTAGGCTCTCTTCCCATATTTATCACTTAGAACTGATTTGTATAATTTACGGATGCTTTATGGAAGCTCTTAACAAGATCTTGATAGTCTGATGTATTTCCCTGTATCTGATTGCTCTTTTCCCCTCCCACAGGCAAGTTAGCTCCTGTTCTTTTGCCTCCTGCCTGAAGACACTCCTGAATAAACGTTTCCCGTGCATGCATGGCTGTGTTTGCTAAAATTATGGGGGTGCTATTACCTTAAGGTGACCAGGTTTTTGAAACAAGTATCAACTAAGATGGGAGAGTTGGGCAAACAAGGAAGTGCAGAAGGGAATGGCAGTTCAGAAGGATAGGAAGTATTTACAGGTGAACTTTCACCCCTTCTTTTACCTCCCCCTCTATGTATTTGTTCCTATTCTCTTCCCACACCGCTCATACATGTCTCCATAGGATGTATAGGAATCATTGCACTAACCCTCAGCTCTGGGATAGACATGATTTCTTCAGTAAACTTCATAATTATTTTTAAGTGATCCTATTCAATTGAAACTACTGGGGAATTCAAACAGATTTAAGATTGTTGGGCTATTTAACAGACATAGTTGCTAGCAGGATTTTGGGTAGCAGAAAAGCCACCCTTCCTGTGGAAGGCTTTATTTAATAGCTGTATCATGGAGGTGGCTTTACAGAGAAAAATTAAAGTCACTAATAGCATCTAAATACTTCAAGTTTCAGGCCTGATTGTGCTAGGCACCATACAGACAAATAACAGATAAAATGCTCTCTGGGACAGGAACTGTTAAGCAGGAAATGAGGGCTATTGGTTAGACCATGGGCCTGAAGGTTACAACTTCCAGGTCCTATTTCCAGCTCTGCTACTGACTTATTGAATAACCTTAGATAAAAGGTCATCTAAAATGGGGAGGATACCTACTGCATAGCAGAGAGGCTGGGAAGCTTATTGTCTGTAAAAGCACCTTTTAAAATCCTTAGATGAAAGGGGCTATAACAAGGGTAATTTTTACCCACTAAAAATCAGTTTCTCTAAGCCCCTTGCTATGTCAGCCCAGAGAGTGGGTGTAAGTCCTACCAGCAGCAAAGGAAAACCCCCAGAGGGATATCACCTCCCCCTGTGGAGACGGCTGGTTGAGCATGCCCAATTTGAGACTTGCAGAGCTCAAAAAGTAAATCTGCAACAAATATCCTGAGTGTCTCCAGATCCACATACACAACAAACATTGGGGGATGTCTGAGTTGGCATTTTAAGGGAGTTTGCAAAACTAGGGACCCCATCCTTCTGCCATTTAAGTCAAAGGGAACATTGACATTGATTTCAGTGAGAGAAGAATCAGGACCTGTGTTAGCGAGTTCGAAACAACCCTTCTTCAGTATCAGTGTGTCAGCCAGTCTGAACTTCCACAGCTGCACCTAACGCAGGACTTCCCTGAATAAATTCCTGCTTCAAGTCCAATAACTGTGGTTGAACTAGAACAGATCTTCTAGAAAAACATCCAATCTTGATTTTAAACAGTTCCAGTGGTGGAGAATCCACCACAACCCTTGTTAAGTTGTTCCAATGGTTAATAACTCTCATTGTAACAGGGTTCCATTATTTTGCCTATGATTATGCTACACAGCAGAATTGATGGGGGGCAAGGGGGAAAAGCTAGCAAGAGTATTTCCCATTCATTAAAATCACCAACTCTTTTTACTGCAATACAAGTTGATCAGAAATCACCATCTAAATTTAGTTTTAAAAGGCCCATAAGTGTGACTAAAATGGCAATTAAAAAATTCAATTGTCAAAACAGATATTCAGTTATAATCTCTTTAAATACTTCTATTTTAAATGTCAAAGGCAAGCAGTTACTTATCACTTATCTGTTCTTGTTACATAAAATGAGTGCAGTTTAGGATTTCTGAGAATAGTGGTTACATGACCATATGTTCTGATCTATATTTAAATAAAAAATAGCATGAAAATAAGGAATTTGCACTTACTGTAAATGTCTGCTAGTCCAATCAAAAGTTATGCTATATGGAAGATAAATGTCCTAGCATTTGTTTGTGCATTTTCATATGTTGATCAATACGTTGTTCCAGTGGCTATATAAGTCTGAAAAAAGAATCTCTGCTATGCTAGGTGAGCTAAGTGACTCCTGAAGAGGAAAAGCACAAAGAATCTCCCAAAAACAAAACAAAAATTGCAGGGTGGGCAGAAAGGCATGTGTCATCTATCAAGCATTTTACAAACATTAAGTCATTCACAACTTTGTGAGATGGGAAAATAGTCTCCCATTTTACAGATGGGAAAACTGAGGCACAGTGAGGGGTCAAGTGACTTGCCCAAGGCCAAAGTCCAAGTGGTGGGAACTCCTGATTTCTAATCCCAACTTTGACTCCCAGTCCTGTACACAGACCAGGTCTTATTGCACTAGTATAGATCTGAAAATCCAGTTTTAACATCATTTTTATATAGTGTAAGCTGGAATACTTGGATTCTGATCAGATCAAACTACTGTATTAACTTTGAGATTAACGTAGTATCAGTTCACTTTCAGTTTTGTGTATTAAATATCACAATCCTGCCACCCAACAAGCTAACAACTAAAAGAACATGAGTACTTGTGGCACCTTAGAGACTAACAAATTTATTAGAGCATAACTTTCGTGGACTACAGCCCACTTCTTCGGACGCATATAGAGTGGAATAAATATTGAGGAGATATATATACACACATACAGAGAGCATAAACAGGTGGGAGTTGTCTTACCAACTCTGAGAGGCCAATTAATAAGAGAAAAAAAACTTTTGAAGTGATAATCAGGATAGCCCAGTACAGACAGTTTGATAAGAAGTGTGAGAATACTTACAAGGGGAGATAGATTCAATGTTTGTAATGGCTCAGCCATTCCCAGTCCTTATTCAATCCTGAGTTGATTGTGTCTAGTTTGCATATCAATTCCAGCTCAGCAGTCTCTCAAAAAAGTACTCCTGTTCTTTTTGCGGATACAGACTAACACGGCTGCTACTCTGAAACCTGTCATTAAGCTAACAGCTGTTGCTCATGTCTTACCCAAGAGTTCCTAAACTGTAGCAAACTACTGAATAATTCCAAAAGTAACTGCCCCAGTCCTCTCACCCAGTCCTGCTCACTAAAATTTCCTCAAGGATTCTTGAATGGAAAAATTGGAAGTTTCTTGGGAAACTATAGTTTTGCAATTACGTGACAATGGTCTTTTGGAAGATTTTTTCAAATATAAAGTTGCAAAAACAGTTTGTCCAAATTACTTTAGTTTCTATACAAGTTTTCCTCTACACAGTGGATGACCACCACTTCAGATAGAGCAAAGTTTGAGAGAAATTTAGAAGGTTGGTAGGGTAGGAAGAGACAAGTATCAGCTTTCCAACAGCAACCTAGTGGCAATGTTGGAAAGAGTACCATCTTGCCATAAATCCAGTTGACACTGAGTAGAAATTGAGGTAGTTGGAATGTAATTATCCAAACATAGCTCTGTAATAAAACTTTGCTTTAACTTTGTTTTCCAAGTTCACACACACACACAAACACAAGAAACCTGGGAAGCAGCCAAACTAGCTTACTTTGTGTTCCTCAAGTCTCCTTGATCACCCACTTTTTCTTCTGAAGACAAATACAGATACAAGCAGAGTATACAGGATCCCAACAAAATCCAGCTGTCTGTATGCTACATACTACTTCTGTAGTTCTGGTCCAATTTAGACAGGGGACGGCATCAGTCAAAAACCTGTATCAAATCCAAAATATCCTTAGGTTAAAGATTTTTTTTTTTTTTTTTTAAGTTTAAGTCTGGAGACACCGTAGCCAACAGGATACTGCTTATAGGCCATTCAGAAGAGAGCTGGGATCAAGTCAGCAATTAGAAAGTCAGGGATTCGGCTATACCTGAAAAGTCTTGCAGGGAACCACAACAGGGAGCATGGTGGAAGTTCAGCAGCTCAAAAGATTAGTTCTGAGTGAGCTGGCAGAGTCATGGAGGCCTCTAGTGGTCAGGTCTAGGAAGCAGTACTAAAGAACGCAACAAGGTCAAAAGGAGAGTTGGCTTTTCAGTCTTATGTGGCAGTAGAACTGGGAGGAAAGCCATGGCTGCTGGAAGGATGATTCTTATTTATGGTTGTGTTTATGAGCATTAGAAAATAAAGCAGATTCTTTATTTCTCTACTTTTGTGAAAATATATATTGAATTATTTGTATGCTGGTAAGAGCAGTTTTTGAATGTTAAACTTGTATTGAGATATGTAACAATAAAAGAGAGTCAAGATTCTGTTTCTGCTGTTTTTCTGCAATTTACATCCTATAGGAAAAATTCACCCAAGTCAGAGGGTCCAAACAAGACTTCCCACATCACCTGACCCTCACAGTAAGGGATTAAAGTGTGCATAAATCCTCCGTTATGGGGATGAAGTCCCCATACAAGTAGTTGATCTGTGCAAAAATATGATCTCTCTGACAGCATCAAACAGTCCAAGTTGGTTCATGCATTTAAAAGTGTTAATTTTTATGCTCAAAGTACTTTAACTGCACCATTGATATTCATGCTTGATGAGCAACTTTAAAAAGAGTTGCATTTGTGCTCTTTCAGATTTTCATTCTGATTCCAATTGTTGTAAGAGCACAGGTCAGCTTCTGAAACATCTTTTTGCTAATTTGTAATTAAGAATGGCTGTCCCATTGCATTTGAGAAGTCGTTCTATGGGTCGATCGGTCCTTCAGTGCATACAATTCCCTAGGCTGTGCATACATTCCTATGTAAAAAGTCCCAAAGTGGAATTAGTTATGCAGACACAACCTTAATCACAGTAAAACTAGCTGGCAAGATTCTAATACAAATCAGACCTTTAAGATGATTCTAACTGGGCCATCTGCAGTAGATGTAAATGTGTTCCAAGAACTAGACACTTTTCTGCTGTCTTTGGGGGACTTCAAAACACACAACTTCTCTTTGGGAACTTCAGGTATGGTATCTGAAGCTGACATCTGGAATAAAGTCACAACGGTAAATGCTTTCTTTTTGGAAAGGATAGCTCACTGTACCACTGTGATGTTCAGCTATCATTGGTTGCTGGTAGAAGATGAACAGCAGCATTCTGATCATAGTCCTACCGTCCAGACCAGCAAGCAATGTTATGTAGAAGACGAGTCAAATATCCAGACTACTTGCAGATATCTCTGGGTATGCAGGTATGCTTGGATACCATAAGTACACCTCTACCCTGATATAACACAAATTTGGATATAACGTGCTCCAGGGTGGGTGGGGAGATGCGCACTCCTGCGGATTAAGGCAAGTTCGATACAACATGGTTTCACCCATAACGCGGTAAGATTTTTTGGCTCCCGAGAACAGCGTTATATTGGGGTAGAGGTGTAGTAGGACTGGCACAGAATTAAACACTGAAAACTACATGTGCAGTTAAATTACTGGATTATACATACCTATGACAACATCAAAGCTATTTTGCAAAGAGGGAAAAATTGCTCATGCTATCTATAAAAATGGCAGGACATTTATCTGTTTTGTAACATACCCAATACTATTAAACACTTGGACCTCTGAAAGTGCTTTAATGCTAATCTTGTTTCTGCAAAGCTCACATTTAGTCAGTATAGGTTACCAGCACAGATCCTTCACCCTGAGGGTGCCGCCTGCAGAGAGCTCAACGCAAAGTAGTGCAAAACAATACATTTTTATTTGTTCACAGTTAAACACAAGCAACTGCCTTGACATTTTAGAACATTCTAATAAGGACAGCAAAACCTCCTTTTGGTTTAAAGTTCTCTTTAGCTTAGATTGTACCATTTTTCCTTGTATTTCATATTTATGGCATTTAATGTGGATTGTTTAACATGCTTACAAAGAGCGAGGCAGGGAACAGATTAACTTTTGACAAAGACAGCGTTTTTAGATTTAACTAAAAGCAGTCAGTTAAAAATATCTGTCTCCACTTCATTGATGGGATCCCTTTAAACAAAATGCAAGTTACTACATACAGTAGATCCATAATTTTAGAGATTTACAAGAACAATGGCAAAATTTGTTCCTCCATAATCTTTGTGGTCCATAGATAAACCGTCTAAAGTGGTTTCTGATTCCATACCAGTGCTAACATCTTTTTAAAAGAGAAAAGGCCACCTACTGATGAGCTCGGATTAGCTCCAGAGCATTTTTGCTAATAACAACAACAAAAGTCCCTCCACTAAAAGAAGTGAGTCACCATGTGGCAGGATAGTCTGTTAGGAATTGCCAAACTGAAGGGAGGGTCTATCTGATTCCCATAACAGAACTGTATCCAATAGCTGAGTTAGCCCTGTTAGGGGCAATGTGCAAACTGTTCACTTCTGGGTGAGTGGGATATGAAGCCGTTGAGTCTTCACTCATTTGCTATTGCAACTACCACCAAGTCTTAGAAAACCTACAGACGTGTCAACAAAACCAGTCAATGTCACTTGTAAGTGACACTATTTCCTATTCTGTGCAGGTTCAAGCTTTGAAAAAAACCACCAAAATTCACCTTTACTTTCAGAGTCAGGACTGGCTGACAGGCAGAAATGTATACAGACCATAGGTGTTATGGGAGAGGTGGAATGGAAGGGAAGGTATTGTCTGGTTGGGCAACAGGGAGGATGGGGGGCGGGAGGTTGGAAGGGGAGGAAATCACAGCAGCTCTGTTTGTCAGGTTAGCAGAATGCCAGCCTGCTTTGATCAGTTCTATCCCTACTTAGATTAGGTCAAGCTAGAAAAACAGAGTACAAGTGTAGTTGCCTTTCGGAAGATTCTTACCACCACCCCTGTAGACTGTTTAAGGAAAAAAAAGACGACATCTGTAAAAGTAGGAACAAAATGAACACTGGGGCAGCGTGGCTCTGAAGCTTTAAAAGGTCATATTACAGACTAAGTGATCCTGGACCCAGACATATCAGAGTCTCACATACATGAACGTCTCTCTCTTTCCTAATAATGGAGCTCTGTTCTGACAGGAAGGAAACCAGAGTTTGATGACCGACATAAATCCTGATCCCAAACTCCTTCAGCATGCAAGGCTCCCGATTGACTTCAATGGGAATAATAAAGATGGGAAGGCTGCAGGATTGGGTCCTGTATATCATTTTGAGCTACATACACTGGCCCAACAGCAAGCTCAATTGCTTGGGAGAGTGGAATGGAGGGGAAGGAGAGAGAGAGAGAGAAAACTAGGTAGCCACAAATTGAACTGCCATGACCTCTGTATCCAAGAGAGCAATAGCATTAGGGGGAGGACTTCCTTTGGGAGTTTATCCAATGATTCTTGATTCAAGCCTGGAATCTTATAAACTATTCCTGGGAAGAAGAATGTTTGAGATTCTTCAACCCAGCATGAGACTGTCTTGGTCAGCCTGGACAAAGATCACAATGAAAAGAAGAGTCCAGGCAGCACAACTGTCTCCCAGCTTAGAGAAACATTTGCAGAATCTTCTTCAAAATGCTCACTTGGAAGTTTTGGTGAACCCGTCACTTTACACAAAATCTCTACATACTGTCCTTGTCTGGATCTCCCTGCACTCAGTATTCAGTTCTCATCACCTCCACTCACACAACAATTTAAAGGTCAGACAAGTACCAGTTTGTCAAACAAACAATGAACATCCCCCTTACCCATCCAAGGGAAAAAAAAAAAATCAGAAGCAAGTATTTTAACGAGACCTCAGCAAATAGTTTGCAGTTCCTTGGGGAAGGACAATGTTTGTTCACATATAATTTTCCAGGAAATGTTAAGGACAAAAGAAACAATGATTATGAATTGGGGTGAATGCAACATCAGTTTGCAGATGTGTGTTGTTCTTTACCATTCAGTCACTTGACCATAGTCCAATCTACGAAGACCAGAGTTGGGGGAAAACAAACAGGCAAAATAAAGACCTTCAGATGAATGCACTAGAAACTCTGGTTTTGCTTTTTTCCAGAAGAACATAACCAAAAATCACCTGCAAGGGCAACACAATTAACTGTTCTAAATTGGAAGCTTGCTGAGAAATTTCAGCTAAATAAAGCACTAAGCATTCATAGGTAGATTCACAAAGGTTAATTTGGCCTCATATTGCACTCAAGTTCATAGGATGCAACCACTCATTGGGGAAGGGAGAAGGGAAAAAATACTTATAAATGCTAACAGTTGCCCCTTCAAATTAGTACACACTGCTAATGATGGGATTTGAGAGAGGAGGAGGAGAAGCAGAAGAAAGTTAGGTTGGGCATTACCATTCCAGACCCTAAATCCATTTTGCATTCATTCAGCAGTCATCTTATGTAAAAAGACATCACTCCTGTTTCCACTGCTCGAGCTAGCTGCTCAGACCAATGAAACATAAAAGCTTTTAGTTAAACTTGCATTTGCGCCTCCTGTTCTATGCCAAGAATATGAAAATAACACTGATTGACTATCTTCCTTTTTAACTGTGGTCATGATGAGTTTCATTGTAGTCCATGATATGAAGCTGTCCAACACTGCTTTCCTGGTTCATGGGCGAGGGGTTGGGGTTGTCGGGGCTTGAAGGAGCCTTTGCCTCCACCATGCTTGGATCTTTACATAGTTCACTCTTTAGAGTGTCAGAAAGACTGTTGATGGTCATACCCTCCTCATCACACTGGCTCTCGCTCTTGTTGCGGAATAATTCACGCACTTTCATTCCAAGAAAGCTCTTGGAGCTGGGGAGTGAGCCTACAGTTAGTGGGACGCTAGTGGAAGGCTCCAGCAACATGGATGCTTCCCAGTGACTGCTGAACTGACCCATCCTCTGGTTCTGGGATTTTTCTGGGGTGGACAGCTCACTGCTGCTGCCTTTACTGCTACTACTACCCCGGGTGCTCGGAGGTTTGGTCTCTCCATTTCTACCAATTGCTTCTTCACTGTATCCTGCCACAGAGTCTGCAAAACCTTCATTACTACAATCCAGCCTGGAATGAGAGACAGAAAGAGTCAAAATGATGGTAGCAATGGTACACCATGAAGAGATTAACTTGTTGGAGAAAAAGGCAGTTTACTTTGATTAGTTTCTATGTCTACCATTACAGATGTGCTAAAACATACCGTCACCAGTTTCTCCTTTCAATCAATCCTGCAGCAAAGCATAAACCATTGAATATACTGTAGCCAGAAAGATAACCAACATCACGGATTTAGTGGTGGATGTAGGTTCAAGACTGGCAGAGATCCAAAGGGTAGGATGTACCTGCATCCTCACTGCTTTAGGAAAGTTCCCACTTGGATTTGTAGATCTATCCTTTGCCTGCTGTTGCCTGAACAATACCTGCTCTTACTATATCAATTGTTTTTTGTAGCCATTCTGAAATTACTACAGAGCTAGGAGCAGGAAGCATTTAATGAGTAGGAAGGATTTATTTAAATCATATATATGTGGATGCTAATCAGCAGAACAGACAAATTCCTAAGAGGGCAAAGGTAACAGTTACCTTAATCGAGGTTAGTATTTCCTCCCCCAGTGGAGAATCCCTTTTTAAACTCGGATAGAAGTCTCAAGACTTCAATGAAAGCAATAAAATTGACAGCTTTTCTTTGACTTCCAGATAGCCAACTTCAATTCAAACGTACGACGTTTGCATAAAAGGGATGCCTCGGACATATCCTACTCAAGCCATTTATGCCCAACAAGTTTTGGCTGGTGATGATGGTAAATCCAGATAAGTTGTGAGAAACAATGCCTCATAACTGACCATGTTTCAGACCGGAAAAGATGGTCAATTCCTGAGACTTTTGTAGTCATAATGAAGGTTCAGCAATTTTCATGGTAAATGCAACAGTTTGGATTAGATCTCAACATCCAATTTTGGATATTAGCAAACCTAAAGGTCCTTATTTAACGCAACAGGAACAAAGTGCCAATGGAATAAACTATTTCCCTGGAGAACATCCCATTTAAATAGACTGTATTGTCTACATTGCCTACACTAGGTCCTACCAGTCAGTCAACTAATTGTTACAAAGGGTAGAGCTGCCCAATCAGACAAGCTAAACTAGATTCATTATGCAGCAATTAAAATAGTTAAGAAAATTCTGTTTTGTTGTAGATTAAAATGACAGGTCCTGGATGTGAGCTACTGGAGCTCAAATTCTTCAGAGAGGAAATAAAGAGGGTTTTACTAGAATGGTTTTCACCTGTTGCTGGTTTGCATAGTATTTTAGTTACTAAAGAGCTCCTTTACAGTTTATTCTCAACTCTGTTATTGACTCACTGGGTGACTTGGACAAGCCACTCATCTCAGTTTCACCACCTGCAAGAATGAGAAAAGCTGATGCTTCACAAAGGTGAGTAAAGTACTTTGGATACTTAAGGATGGCAGACACTGAATGCTAAACATTACTTCGGGAGGTTTACCTCAAGCAGCTTGCAAATAGCTCATCAAGTTTTGTAATATTGTCCTTACCTTTCTTCTGCTGCTTCAGCTGCTTCTGTTTTTTCATCGTCAAGTTTTTTCAATAGGCTATCCTTCTCCCATCGGCCGTACAGATCTAAAATCTCCAGCTCAAAGGCTTGTGTAATTCTTTTCTGGGCTTTGTATCTGCTCTCTACCGCTTGCAGCTGGTCTCTGAACATACAAAGAACACATTACTATTAATTTAAAATTTTTCAAAGTATAACCCATCTGCCAATACTTTTTTTTTAACTTTATTTATAACAAAATAACTTCTATTGGTGAAAGAGACGAGCTTTCTTCTGAGCTTACACATACTTCTTCAGGTCCTGAAGAAGAGCTCCATGTCAACTTGTCTCTTGCACCAACAGAAGTTGGTCCAATAAAAGATATTACCTCACCCACCTTGTTTCTCTAATATCCTGGGACCGACACAGCTACAACACGGCAAACAGCTTTATCTATAGTGTAAGTTAGTATTAGTTACTGAAGTGAAATCCCAACCTTGCTTGGATTTTGACATCCTCCAGATATTTCTTTTGCTCCAGTAACAGGTGATCTTTCTTAGAAAGCTGAGACTCCAGTTCAACTATCCGCTTCTGGGAGGCATCAAGCCTCTGGCTTTGCTGTTGAACACAGAATTTTGCTTTCTCCAGTTCTTTCCGAAAGGCAGCCTGCATCATTTCCACTTCCTGAAAAAGAGGGGTACTCTCCGTTACTGAGAAATACACCATTTAGTGTCACACAAGTAAAAGGCTAAACTTTGGTCAGATACAGTAAAACATCTACAACACTGGACCCATCCTATGCCCCTTTGCTTTGAAGAGTCTAAATCTGTTTTCTCAGGATTTCACTGGGGAAGAAAGGGTTACGGTTTTAAAGAGCGCTTTAATAGGGACAGGATTCCTAAATGCTTGTAGTATTTATACGTGTGCATACAGTTACAGATCGCATAATTTCTATGTAAGATGAAACAAAGCAAACGTCCAAAAAAAGAGATGCAGAACTGGAGAACTTGTAAATGTATCAGGGATACTAAATTACCATGAATATAGCTCCACATGACTGGAATTTATTAGCACATCAGTGTTCCTTACTTAAGCCCTTTCCAATAGGGGTAAGGCTTGTCAGTCTTGTATCAGATTAGAATGGATAATTTTCAATTTCTTTGAAATGTGGCCCTCAAAGTGCTAAAAAAGGCACTTTTTTTGGCTTTACAGTTCACTTTTACTGGTTGCTGTCTCTCATGTAAAAGCAGGTACACTGTCTTTAAGTGTCACTTGCCCTATTGGTACAAAAATGTTTTCCTGAGCAGGGTAATAAAATCATGTGGTCCTTAGAAGTTTTACAAAAAAAGGTGCATGAGATGTATGTGTGGTTGCAAGAGATAAGCACTCTTAGTGACAACTGTTGAAGTGACATGGCACTACTTCTGCATGGTGCAAGACCTACTGTATTAACACTAAGCGCCTTCCCATGCAATATCTCAAGCAGCAGATTCTCTTTTTATCTTCATATAGAAAATTATATGTGATATGGATTTCTGCTCCAGGGTGATACAAATGTAAGTTTCCAAGGTTACTGAACCTATTAAGGTTAGGCAATTTTCCAGGAAAAGCTAGTTTATGCCAGGGCGCTGGTAAATACCAGGTTAAAACCAGTTTAAACTGAGAAAAATAACTGCATCAGCGTCCAGTAAGTTCAGCAAGCACAGAACAAATCTTTTCAACCTTTGAATACACCCATTCAAAACTGAGGAATAAGTTCGGTCTATCCACTAAATCAAAGTTGGTCTTTTGCTGCATGGCCAAATGGACTGGTAACTTGCAACTCTGCATGCTTCTGATTGCTCAATGCTTCAAGCCTACAACTCTGCATTACTGTCATTTTCATAGAATGTTTTTGACTTTTATTTATATAATATTGAAAACTGAAATGAGTCATGACATGAATAACTTCCTTGAGAAAATACCAAACCAAAATGCAGTCATTCCAAAGTTCAGTATAATTACATATATTAATATTACACCCACTGCACTTTTACTTTTTATTTGTGCAACTCTAAATTAATCTATGTATTTACTGCATTATGTAACAACAATCTGAACGTATAACTAAACCTAAGTGTAATGTGGTGTGCATTAATTAAACAATTTTTAAAATAGAAAATGCCTTAAACTGTGATGAACTAGTTTTTCCTGGGGCAGTAAAAACCATTATTTTACCTAGTAAAAACTATGCCATCCAAGAAGCTATTTGAAGACAGACTGGATAGCCTGGCATGACTAACACAGTGCAGTATCATAGCCAATGAGGTTAATCTGAGGTGTGATTATTGCTAGTTGAAAACTATTCCTTCATTTGCTTTGAAATTGGATGCAAACATTTATGTCAGTTTGTTTGATGATTTATAAAGAGTTTCCTTCTTCACTGAAAAGCCACTACTGAACTTGATGATGATCCTAAGGCAAATCTTTCCAGAAAGGCCTTGCCTGTGACCCACATACTGTACCTTTGTCGTGTCTGCATGCTTGTGCTGCAGCTGTTCCAAGTACAGCTCATTGACCTCCCCAAGAACCAGAAGCTGCCTATTCAAGAACTCCATCTGCTGCTGGACTGATTCGCTGTTGGAAAGCTTTAAAAAAAAAAAAAAAAAAGCAGAGTCTGCAGTGAACAGTTTAATCTAAGTGTCACACCTGACCTACACTACATCTGGGGGTTATTTTTTTACTGAAAAGAACAAGAAAAATCAAACCATGATGCCTAAGGAAAGTAGCAGGCAATTATGACAATCCAGTGAATGGATGTTACTCAGAGTTGCTGCAGGTAAATTGTGGCATCCCATGAGACAAATGTAGCATTTAGTTAGCTTAACCACTCAGTTTGCTTCAAATAAGGTAACTGCTTCTCCATTTGTATGTGAAGTCCCTTTAGTTTCTGACAGGGGATCTTTAACATACAGTAAAATACAAGGAGCGCTTTAATCCAAGCACATTATGAATTACTCCTGGGGGAATTCTGTGCCACTGTGCATGCATACAATTTATGTCCCCCGCAGATTTCTTTACTTCCCCTCAGTAAAATGCCTTTCTGATGGGGAAGCATAGGGAAGCCACAAGAGCGGTCGTGAGACCCTCCCCAGCAGTATGTTTTGAGTGCCCAGGGTGGCCGGCAGAGAGGTAAATCACTGTGGGGCATGGGGCAGGACTGGGGAAGACCTGGCTGGTGGCTCCTACCTTGCGCCAGGCTCAGCTGCTATTCCCGGCTGGACTGGGGAGAATGGAACTTCCTTTTCCTCTGCATGGCATCCCAGGTCGGGTCAGACCCACCCCCAGATTTCTTCCCCAGTTGCAGGAAGCTCTGCAAACTCCTCCCCCCACCCACCACTTCCTACAACTATCTCTCCTCAGCTGCAGGGGAAGGAATCGCTGTACAGGGAGCTGCTCCCCCATCCGCCCAAACCCCGTGCATCCAGATCCCCCTCACACCCAGTCTCACCTGCTCATACTCAGAACCTGACTGCTGAGCCCCACTCTCCCTGAACCTGGACCACCCTGACAAGACACCTGCACCCAGATCCACACCCCACCAATGCCCAAGCAGCTGCACCTGGATCCCCACCCCACTGAGCCCACTCCCCCAGCATCTGGACCCACCCCCCACCCCCAACCACTTTCACCTGGACCACCCTGCAGAGTCCCATTACTGTTGCATCCAGAACCCACCTCCCAACAAGCCCCTGTGCACCCAGATCTCCCCTCCACCCAGATCTCCCACTGAGCCACCTGCACCCAGATTGCCCCACAGAGAACCCTCTCAACCCACACCTGGCTCTCCCCACATTAAGCCCCTCCACACTTGGGTCCTGCCTTCCTGAGCCAGTCTGCCCACACCTGGTGCACCTGGCATGGAGGGGCAGGGGCCTGGAGTGTTTCTGGGACAGGCCCAGTCCTTGCGCGGTGTCAGGATTGGGTGCAGCCTCACCGCTGAGTCCGTGTCCCGGAGGGTGCACAGTGATCTCCCACCTCTCTGCAGCCAGTGGCCTGTGCTCCCCAATGCCAAGCTGGAACCTCCACATTTATTTGACAAATAAAATTTGCAGAATTTTAAAATACTGTGTGCAGAGTTTTTATATTTCTGGCGCAGAATTTTTAATTTTTTGGGCACAGAATGTAATATTGGAGTAATATTGCTCAATCTGTGAAATTCCAAATGTGGGCCAGAGACCCAAAATGAGGAGCAAGATTTCAGAAGTATTAGGACCAAGCAAATTTAATTTCTTCAGCATAAAATTCTTCATATTCTGTGTTCTCACTCATTTAAAATCAATACCATGGAACTGAGTGTGGAATGAGGAGCAGCTTACCCAAAGTGATAACGGCCTTATGAGGAACAAAGAGAAATTTGAAAATGGGTACTAGCAAAAAAAGGACATAACAAAAGGGCCACAAAGGGAATCATACCTTCTGAGAAACTTGGCTGAGAAGCAACTCTGTGTGACACACCTTGTTGTTGGCTTTCTTTAATTCTAACCTCAAATCTGCAATCATATTCCTACAGTCCTTCAGCTTGGTCTGTTCAAATAGAGAGCAAGAGGCTTAAGGTTCTGAAACTGTACTACAAACCTAGCAAAATACACATTTGGCAGGATGGCCAGCATTCCTCCCACACAGCATAATCAGCTGTTACAGAGTAAACACTAAAAATGATCATCATCTACAGACTAGTTAAAGGCATGCAATTTGCCATTTCAAAGCAAAATAAAACAAACGCCACAAAGAATGGAATCAACTTAGATGAATTTTTAACTGCATGTTGTCTTATTTGGATTGAAGTGAGAGGTTTAATATACTTAAGAGCCATTTCATGCCAGATCATTAGGGGGGTTATTTTTAAAGCTACGTTATCTGTTCACTGTAGCTTTTCCATGCTATGTTTCATACCTGCAATTCCTGGCTCTGGTTGTAGAATTCTTCCCTGTCATGTTGCAGCTGTCGGATCTGGCTGTGAAGCTGAGCCACTATATTATCATGCTCTTCCTGAAATTGGTGGTATCTGGCCTGCTCTTTCTGCAGACTAAGCTTCAAGGAGTGGATATCTTTCTCCTGTAGTTTCAGCTGATCTTTCTGTCCGGAACCATATACCAAAAGTCAGATGACCAAATCTGCTATTTCAGCTAGTACATCAGAGACCACTACCCCAAGTCAACCACCAAATAAAGGATCAAAAACAAAACCCACTAATAGTACAGTCTTCAAACTTGGCTATGTTACAGCACTTTAGTATGTTCCTCATATAAAAAGTTTTTTTTTTGTTTTTTTAAAGAAAGGTGCCAGGCTGAACATACTGGAAACTGAAATTACATCCACAAAATATGGTCAGCAGTTATGTATGTTCCTCCACATCACCCTGTGCTCCAGTGGTGACCTAAAGGGACAGCCTCAGGGAAGAGAGGGTAGTTCCATTTCCAATAATTACTTAGTTCTTAGCCTCTTTGCTGTGACTGCAACAAAGATCCCAATTTACATGACAGCTTTTATAATGTGGACATAAGAATTCAAACAAGATTAAAGTTATTTCACATGGACTCCACACCACTAAGTTTTCATCACTAATCAGGGCCAATTCAGAGACTCGGAAAGAGAGAACACACTTGAAATACTTAGCTTTCCGCCAGCATTCCTCCTCCTCAAATGGAAAGCATGTACCTCTTCAGGAAACTTAACAAGGTTACTAGCCTAATGTTAAGACTGCCCAAATGTTAAGCAAGCACAACATTAACTGTTAAATCACAACATCTTTCTAAGCTAAGTTTGGCAGTTATTTAAGCCAGTTGGCTTCTTCATGTATGTGTTCAGTTCAATGCCCTTTACAGTAAATTTCCAGTTTCAACTAATCACAATGCATCAAAATTATCCGCAATCCATTCCACAAAAATTGGAGTGTTTGAAGGTTACTTTAAAAACAACAACAAAAAAACTTCAATAATAAATACTTTAAAAGATTTTAAAGTTCTATGATACTATAGTAGATGTTGTCTGGGGGTATTCATAGATTTGATAGTGATGTATTGGTAGCACTTCTTGGCATGCACAGCTCTTAAATCCTTGCTCACCATGGCAGCATTATGTTCCTCCAGTGCTGTTGCTTTGATCACTTTCCGCAGGAGTCGCCGGTTCCGAAGGGCATGTTGTTGCCTTTTGAAGCGCTCATACAATAACTGGTTGTGTAGCAAAAGCAGCTGGTTACGCAGGGTGTGAATCTCATCTGAAGGGGGAGAACCTAGACAGAGTTAAATGACAGAGCAAAGGTTACTGCTAAATATATTTGATTCTATTACATACATTCACATTTACATCCTCATTCTGGCCCCCTCTACTTTTCCAGGGTTATTTTTTAACTGCAAAACTGAATGGAAAAAATTAGGAATTTAAATAAAAGGTATCAATAGTTAGCACAAAACTTTACATGTTCAAAGCTTTATACAGTCTTGAATCCTCATCATACCCACAGTTCATAGGTACCAATTTAGTATTTACATTTTACAAATGGGGTAAAGTTTTCTAGAATGCTTAGATGGCTTAGCCCTGGTCTATGGGGGCGGGGGGGGGGGGGGGGGGGAGAAAGGGATTGATCTAAGTTACGCAACTTCAGTTACGTGAATAAGATCGTACTTAGATCGACTTACCGTGGTGTCTTCATCGCGGTGAGTCGACTGCTGCCGCTCCCCCATCGATTCTGCCTGCACCTCTCGCGGTGGAGGAGTACAGGAGTTGACAGGAGAGCGCTCGGGGGTCCATTTATCATGTCTAGACTAGACATGATAAATCGACCCCCGCTGGATCGATAGCGTAGACATACCCTTAGATACTTTAGAAAATGTGACCGAGATTATGTCTACACTACAAAGTAAAAAAAAAAACAACCACTCACGGCACCAGGTCTCAGAGCCTGGGTCAACTGACTTGGGCTTGCAGGACTCAGGCTGCCGGACTAAAAATTGCAGTGTAGACCCACTCAGGCTGGAGCCTAGGCTCCAAGACCCTCCCCCCTTGCCAGATTTCAGAGCCCAGGCTCTAGCCTGAGGGGGAAATGTCTATACTGCTATTTTTAACCCTGCAACCCAAGCCAACTGATCTGGGTTCTGAGACTGGGCTCCACGTTTTTTTCTTTGCAGTGTAGACCTAGCCTAAGCTACCTAAGTGCCACTGACTTCCAGTGCTACCTAAGACACTTTTGAAAGTTTTACCCACAGAATTTGAAAGAACTAGTTTCCACAAAGTTACACAGCAAATCAGTGACAGAACCAGCATTAAAATTAGAATTTAGGACCTTCCAATTTCTAAGCCTGTGGCTCATTCCTCCAACCTACACAGCCTTCATAATTATGAAAAAAAATACAACAACCCATTTGAAGCCTGAAACTGAAGTCTGTTTCACTAGCAACATTTTCTCCTACATTACATGTTTTTGTCACGAGCAACCTGCTCATGAGTGCTGTCTTGTGGCTTACATGATTATTTTTGGGAAAGAGTAATGAGAAATTGTAGGACATGGCTTTTACTGCATCAGCTAAAAGTGATAAGTTTGGGATTAGCCTCAAGCCATTTAAAAATGTCAATTTTAAATATTCAGGAGAGGATGTCTTCCAAAGCGCCATTGGAAAGATTTTAGACAGACCAATTTCACACTCCTTTGTTATTTCACCATCCTACCTTAGTAAGACAGATTTATCTAAAAGCATTCCTAAGCACAGACAACATTTAAAAGTTTTCTAACAGTGTACAGGGTAGGTTTTTGATTGACAAAACTGTGCTTAAGTCAGTTATGACTTAAGTGGAGCTTCCAGATGCTTCAGGTGAAGAAAGAGAAGGGACATATTTGAATAAAGGGAACCAGACCAATGTGTCCAAAAATGACTTCTGTCCTAATACCCCTCTGCCTCCTAGTTATATGGATTTTTAAACTGGCTAATTTTTTTAAATCTCCACAGAGGCGTAAAGATCACCAACACGGAAGTTAAAAGGAAGCCTAAGATGACAAAACTGTGAGATATATGTTAAATGGTGAGGAAAGATTTCAGTTTTAGGCTCTCTGAGTTATGATCAGTTGGGGGTGGAGAGGGGGGAATATTTAAATAGTTCTTTAAACCAGGTGGAATTCAGCTTTAAAACTGAAGGGTCATTCACCTCAGGAGTATTCGTTTCTACATAGGTGGCCATAAAAACAAAACCATAAAAGAGAATCAGTGTCCCTTTGAAGAAGGCCAGTACATGCAACTGTAGATTTGATAATGGGCATGAGTACCACTGCAATTTAGTGGGGGGAAAAGCACATAGTAATATTCTTGGTTCTGTAGGAAAGGTAATTATCACTTTCCAAAGAAAAAGAAACTTGTAATGTTGAAACAGAAAGGTGCATCATCTCCTGAACAGATAAACTACATCTTAATGACGGTCACCATCCAACTTCAGCGTGTGAAAAGAAAGAAGCCAAATATGCAGTTCATTATTTAAGTAAACCAAGTAGAAGAAGATACAAAGAAATGCATTTTTTACTGATTATGGACTACATTTATGGACCTAAACCAAGAAAAACTTGTTTACCTCCAAAGTGAGTCCAGTCAGCAGATTTGCTTGGCAGAGGCAATCTAGAAATAAAAACACAGTATTAACAGTTTACACATTGTAAGTGAACACTTTACAAGACAGACTGAAATACAGTCCCTGTCCCTAAGGCTTTGTAATCTAACAAATGAAACATCATACTAGAGAATAATTCAGGTGAGAGGGTGTAAAGATCACTACAAAAAGTGGGCTTTAAGGAGGAATTTGAAAGACAGCAAGGGTGCTTGGTAGACAGAACGGGAGAAACTGTCCCAAGTGTAAAAAGCAGCTTGAGAAAGGGGAGAAGCAGGAAGTAGGATAAGGAGATGAAGGGAGTGCATAATAGGAAATAAAAACAGACATGGATGTATCCATATACGACTCTCCCTTCTTACACCTTGGCCCAAACAAGTTTTTCCAGTTCCTGACTTTCATACTGGAGGAAGGAATTGCTATGCTTCTCTTGGCCACTAGACTTCGCCCCGTTACTGGACACCTAACTCTGCCCTCATGAACAACTTTATCTAAGGGCACATCTACACTACAGACTTTAAATTGACACATGTCCACACTACCCTCCTTCTGTCAGTGGTGCACATCCTCCTCTGGAGTGCTTCCACTGACTGAAGGTAGTGTGTGGGAGACAGGCGCGGGGGCTGAGAGCCAAGGCTCTCAGCTCCATGCAGCTCCCCACCAGGAGCAGGGGGACCAGCCACCCTCTAGGATTCTTAACTCTCAGCTGCGAGTGGGGGCAGCTGCTCGGGCTTCTCAGCTCCCTAAGTCGGGAGCCAGGCATGGGCAGCCTGGCTTCCTTATCAATTTCAGGGCTCCAACATGGAGCCCTGAAATTGACAAGACAGCCAATAACAGTGTCTACACAGACACTGTGTTGCCCTAACTACACGGACAAAACACCTCCACGAGAGGCGTAGGGTGAGTTATGTCGGTGTCGACGGGCACTTTTATATCGGCGGGACAAGGCTGTAGTGTGTACACTGATATAATTAGGTCGACGTAAGCTGACTTATCTCGACCTAACTGTGTCTCAGACAAGTATCCAAGCCACATTAGAGACAGGCAGCCAATGGCCCCCACTTCCTCACCATCAGGTTTAACAACAGAGCTGAGCTCCATCAGCAAAGGCAGCAAAAGTCCTTAGGTTACTCACAGACTCAGACTTTAAAAGTCAGAAGGAACCATTGTGATCATCTAGTCTGACCTCCTGAAATAGACCCAGAACCTCTGGCTGAGTTACTGAAGTCCTCAAATCATGGTTTTATGTTACAGAGAATTTACCATTTAAACGAGTTTAAAACCTGCAAGTGCCTTATGCCTCATGCTGCAGGGGAAGGAGAAAACCCCCAGGGTCTCTGCCAATCTGACCCAGGGAGAAATACCTCCCAACCCCATATATGGCGATCAGTTAGACCCTGAGCATGTGGGCAAGACCCGCCAGGCAGATATCTGGGAAAGAATTCTCTGTAGTAACTCAGAGCTCTCCGCATCTAGTGTCCCATCTCCACCAGTTGGGCTTTTTTTTTTGGCTACTGTCAGTAGCCAATGGGCCACATGCCATTGTAGGCAATCTCCTCATATCATCCCCTTCATAAACTTTATCAAGCTCAGTCTTGAAGCCAGGTAGGTTTTTTGCCCAGCAGCATTCCAGAACTTGACTCCTCTGATGATTAGAAACCTTTGCCTAATTTTGAGCCGAAACTTGTTGATAGCCAGGTTATAGCCATTTGTTCTTGTGTCCACATTGGTGCTTAACTTAAATAACTCCTCTCCTTTCCTGATATTTATTATTCTGATGTATTTATAGAGAGCAATCATATCTCCCCTCAGCCTTCTTTTGGTTAGGCTAAACAAGCCAAGCTCTTTGAGTCTCCTTTTATAAGGTAGGTTTTCCATTCCTCAGATCATCCTAGTAACCTCTCTCTGCACCTGTTCCAATTTGAATTCATCTTTCTTAAACATGGGACACTAGAATTGCACACAGTATTCCAAATGAGATCTGACCAGTGCCTGGTATAATGGTACTAACACTTCCCTGTCTCCACTGGAAATACCTCGCCCTATGCATCCTAGGACTGCATTAGCCTTTTTTAAAACTGTATCACACTGACAGCTCATAGTCATCCTGTGATCAATACACCCAGGTCTCTCTCTTCCTCTGTCACTTTGAACTGATAAGTCCCCAGCTTATAGCAAAAATTCTTGTTGTTGGTCCCTAAATGCATTACTTTGCATTTTGCTCTATTAAATTTCATCCAATTTCTATTACTCCAGTTTACAAAATTATCCAGATCTTCTTGTACGATATTTTGGGTCCTCCTCAGTATTGGCAATACCTCCCAACTTTGTATCATCCACAAATTTTATTAGCGCACACTCACTTTTTGTACCAAAGACAGCAATAAAAATGTTTAATAAAATTGATTCCAAGACCAATCCTAACAGTTCACCTTCCAGTATGACCCGCTGTAGTCACCCTTTTAACCAATTCTTTATCCACCTTTCAATTCTCATATTAACCCCCATCTGCTCCAATTTGGCTAATAATTTCCCATGTGGAACTGTATCAAATGCCCTACAGAAATCCAGGTAGATTAGATCTACTGCATTTCCTTTGTCTAAAAGTTCAGTTATCTTCTCAAAGGAGGAGATAAGGTTAGTTTGGCATGATCTACCTTTTGTATAATCATATTGTATTTTATCCCAATTGCCGTTCACCTCTATGTCCTTAATTACTTTCTCTTTCAAAATTTGTTCCAAGACCTTGCATACAATTGAGGTCAAACTAACAGGCCTGTAGTTTCCTGGATCACTTTTTTTCCTTTATTAAAAATAGGAACTATATTAGCAATTCTCCAGTCATAGAGTATGACCCCCGAGTTTACAAATTCATTAAAAATCCTTGTTATTGAGCTTGTAATTTCATGTATCAGTTCCTTTAATATTCTAGGATAGATTATCTGGGCCGCCTGATTTAGTCCCATTAAACTGTTTGAGTTTGACTTCCACCTCAGATGTAGTAAATTCTACCTTCATAAAGACATTTTACTTATGCAGCTAAATGTTAAGCTACCATTCTGGCTAGAAAGTTCACTTTCAAGAACTCATGCATGTCCAACTAGGAACCCCTGAAGAGATGACTTAACATGAAGCAATTATGCACTTTCAATATAAGGACTACAGAGCCATGTCTGCAGAGCTTCTTGGTTTCCAAGCAAAGCAGCCTTTCAGGCACTGCTACTGATATATGGACTGACAAGGAAAGTGGTAACGAAGTGTTTGCAGAGCAAGGTCTGCAGACACTTACTTGTTGAGCTCCTTGGTATGTGCATCTGCTCCTTGCTGTATCAGTCTATCCAGTACTTCCATTGGAGAGGTGGAAGATGTGCAGTCTTCATCCTGGTTTCCCTTGACTTTCTTTAGCAGCTCCTCAGTCTTCTTGCTAACAAAGAGGTAGGCAGTCTTTGGTAATGCAACCTCAAAAAGGTGCTCATATGAGGGAGGCTGCCCGCTCCCAAACCCCATTCTTCTCTGTTCTGGTACTTTGCAAGGGCTGGGAGTGAGGATACTGGTCTCCATAGAGGATTGGCCTACCCTGTTACCAGCAGAGCTTTCATCAGAGGCTACACAGGGCCTGTCAATGGGAGTAAATGCTTGTTTAGGTGTGTCTCGTGCACCCTCAGGCCCAGATTTGTCCAGAGACGAGGCTAACGGTTCAGAGCTCAGACTGTGTCCTTGAACACTGGAGGCTACTGAATGGGGCTTCCTTTGAGAGGCTGGTAAACTCTCACTTGTGCGGTAAAAAGGAGAGTCAAATCCTCCTCTAGGCACCACGGGCTCAGCATCTGCTGTAGTGATCTCAGAGATCTCTTTTGATATTGCATCTAAGAAAAAAAGAAAAGGCAGTTAGTAGGCAAATAAGCTTTAAAAAAATAAGTTTGGTGCTGTGTTAAGACAATCCACCTTTTACCCCCTATACAACACCCCCCCAAAACCAACTCCTGTGAACATTTAGACATCCGTTTACCTGCTACACACTCAGGCTTGCTCTTTGTAACCTGGGATACAAATCCTATAAACTTTCTTAATGTAAAATTAGAACAGGGTACAATTTCAAAACTGAGGGATGCAAATTAACTCATTGCTTTATGACAGAGAGATGAATTTTTCAAAGTGTAATTTGAGTTCTTAAAACTTTGGGAAGATTTTTCAAATTGAAATGGACCAGACAAAGTATTTGGGAATATGCACAATAGTATGTAAATTATTTACCACTATTAAGATAATACAAATAAGAGTAGATTTTATTAAATTGGAAAAGCTAGCTTGTGGGTAAAGCTAGAAATAAAGCAAATAAAATAAACCTGCCTTTCTATACCGGGTGGATAAAAACACCAATTAAATACATTTAAAAATTGGTTTATTTAAATCAGATGTTTTTTTAAATTTAAATACTTAAAATTAAATTTCAAATTGATAACTTATTTTAAGGCCTAAAAACTTATTACAAATTACAATCACTTTAATCAACTACAAAAAATATTCAGCAGTTCATATTTGCTGCTAAGTTTTAGGTAGAAGTCAAACCCCTGAATAATAGTGAAAGTCACTGGATAAACACTTGGAACCAGAGTTTGTGAAAGTGCTAAACCAGTTTTTGACAGCAGTAGCCTCTTTTGCAGGAGCAGAGAGAATCTTTTCTTCATTTCAGTTTTTCAGCTTCCAATCAGTTTCTTAACACTGAAATGAACTAGTTGAATAAAGCAGGAAAGCTTGTTTTCCTCTTCCAATCTATGAATAAAAACTAGGTATGAAAAAACGAGATCTATTAATTCTAAAATCTTGAAAGACATTCTGACCAGAAATCATCAGTTCAATTCATTAACCACAGATAATACTTCATTTAATAAAACTGTTAGTTTTAAATGCAAAGCATGTTTTGATAAGGTTTTTTTAAATGTATGCAGCACATTTAAGGTAGTTTTATTGAATAAAAAAATTAAATGTTATTTTTGTGCATTTTAACTGAATTTGAATTTCTATCCAAATAGTGCTTTACACAAATCACAAATAAAAAATCAATTCAGTAAATAAAAAAATGCATCATTCACCATTTTTTAACAATAAAAAATGTGAAAAATTCAGAAACCAAATAAAGGTAAGTTAAGCTATATAGTTACTTAAATATAGATATATAGATATAGTGTATCCTCCTGGTTATCAAAAAGAAGCACCAAAATCCATGTAAAAAGACTATATTTAGTTACAAATCAACATGTTTTAATGGTTGCCAACCAATGAGAATCAACCTTTCATTAGGAAAGTAATTAAAAAGTATAAAGATGAATTATATATATCCAGCAAGCAGGAAACCTTATTTAAGTCATGATCAAAACTGGTGATTTAAATCAATTTGCTTTGTTTCTAGCATTTTTTTTTTAATTTGAGTCTTTGTCAATTAAAGTTTCAAAGAAGATCGATAAATTTGTAAATATATTGTTCAGTTTATCCGTAGAAAAAAAGCCTCTGAATTAAAAAGTCATATACATCTGTAGAAAAAGGGAGACTGACTATACTAAACATGGATAAAGTGCTACATCGTCCCTTAAAGCGCTAATATGAAGAAAATATTGAAAGACACCCTATTAACACAATGCTTGTTAAGACAATACTATGAAACTGACCACTGTCTTACTCAAAATAGGGTTTTAAGTGATACATAAACCTTGCAATAGTCCTCTGCATAAGGGTGAATTTTCCGCATAGCAAGTAGGGGTCTGTTTTTATACAAAAAGCAAATATTTGCTTATCCTCCTATAAGTTTGTTTTTAGAAATTTTAGCAGAAAGAAGTCCTTTTCTTCCTTTTCTGCTAACTACTTCCTAATAAAGAATCTGGATTTTTACTTGTGGGGAAAGAAGGCTGTTGTGAATACTGGAAATAAGGAGGACAGACTTTAGGATGGAATAATTTTTCAAAGGAATAGTTAGGGGTATGGCAACAATTTTTTTTTTTTTTTTTGGAAATAATGGCTATCCCTGTTTATGGATCTAGAAAATACAGATATTATGCTGTTTTACAGAATATCAGAAAACTAACAGAACAGGGATGGAAAAAATGCAAGTTAACCTGTAGATATTAAAAACTATATAAATTTTTGGAATAAAATCTTACAGTATCTCTTTTCACTCTCCTTTAAGTGCCTGATCTCAAATCCATTGAAGTCAGTGGAGTCACTCCATTGACTTCAACAGACTTTGGCTCAGGCCCCAAATAAAGTCACTAGAAGAAAATCTAGAATAGTGCCATCTAGCCTGGCATGCTAATTAAGGAACATTATAAAGTTTTATTTCAAAATTATCTTGATCAGAAAATTTTATAAAGGGACTATGTAATCATCATGTATTTCAGGGGTGGGTGCGCAGAAGTAATTCACTCTTTCCAAATGTAAATGGTAACGTCCTAAAATTAAGATAGTTTGATCCCTGATATTAAAATAAATACATTTTCCACTTGGCTGTAAATGGTAATTTTTTTTTTAAACCAATGCAGAAAAGAGTCAACTAGGGACTTATTGGTTGTCTCAAAGTCAGAAATTCTTCCCAGATTAAAAAGAGGAAATACAGCCTTAACACTAGTCACGTAAAGAAGGGTTTACTATTATTTATGTATTTCATTTACTCCTGAAATAATCTGATTTTTACATTGATACATATGTAAACGATAAGGATCACTAACAGGATTCTTGCATAAAAAGGAGTAGATTTCAAAAATAGAACAAATGTTTAAATGGACCAGGAAGACAAAGCCAATAGGGAGGGTTACAACAATTAAGCAGGGCAGTGTGGTTCAGTATACCTTGACAGCAACAATTTCTTTCAGGAATTAAGGATATTTCATTCTCATCCAAAATATGTGCAGAGTTGCTGTACATCCAACATGAAGTCTCTTCATTTATGTGGGAAGAGTTGATAAGAAGCAAGGTGAAATTAACTAACTATACATTTATGCCACTTTTGGAACACTTATCAGGAAGAAGCTGGTATTCCCGATAGGTTTCCTGAATCCACACATTTTCTTCTGTCTGCAGTAATTAGTAAAACTCATTTATGTCTGGCTTGATAAAATTAAAACGTCTGAATCAAACTCAGTACCATACTAGCTCGAGGTCTAAATGCATATAAAACCTACATAAGGATACCAAGAGACATTACCTTCTTCTCTGTCCTTCTCAACACTATCTTCATCAGAGGCCAGGCAACCTAAAAATTCTGGAAGATCACTTAAATTTACAGAACTTTTACTGCCAGGCACTTCTGAAGAAAAAAAAAAAAAAGTAATTGTACAGATGCTATATGTCATCATAAGATTTAACAATACGATATCTTCCACTTCTGCTGAAATAGTCTTCAAACAACATTCTCCATCCCTCTAGATCCTTCCCAAAACAGGAGCGTACCCCATTTCTGCTCCACCCGCAAATCAAAGAGTCCTGAAGTGTTAGGTCACTGGTCCCTCCAGAGACAGCCAATGTGATTTTGAAATGACAAGAAGTGCTACTGCAGAGTGAGATGAGGTAGTCTCCTCCACAGAAGAGAAGTATGTTGTCTGCAGTTCTCCTACCCATGAAAAGGAAGGACAAAGCTTAAGTCTCAAATATGTTTGCACTGCTAGATTTCCAGGCCAGCTCTAAACTCCCTTTAAAAACACTGATCTTGCTCCAACGAACAGTACTTACCTACAAAAAAAGCTTAACTGAATGAATGCAGTACAAACTAAACCATATGTGACTGAGGAACAGATCAAAAGTCTGAGACAGACGATAGAGACGCACATACTAAGCAATGCAGGGATAGAAACCTTAGCTTCACAGCCCAGTCACAAGTTGGGAATCCAATGGAAAGTCTAGCACAAAAGCCAAATACCAAAAAGTTCAGATACCAGCGTTGCAGGACAACTCCATTGTGGAAAGCCAGTTTTAAATTCCAGTATCTTCTCCACCCTGAAGACATTTCTACAGCAGTTCTTTAGTACCTTAAATGTGGTACCATCAAAGTCCTTTCCCACCCCTTCCAGAGATGTGTGGGTGGGGGAAATAGAGGAAATGGCAAGTATAAATTCCATTTCCAAGAAGATACGTTTTTTTCTCAAACATTCTCTACAGATTTTACTACTCCACGTGGAACTAGAAAGGGTTCTCTCAAATGCAGTGATATAGTAACACTGCAGGAGTATGAAAAAATACCAAGTTCTGCTTCCAGAAGCATTTGAGGGGAAAGAGTCTATCCTGAACTGCTGACACAGTGAAGGAACACGCATGGGCAGCCTTATAGATGCATAACACTGCAAGTCATTTTGAAGTTGAGGAATCTAAACATAAGAGAGCTTCCAAAGATCATCCTCAAAGCTTGAGTTTCTCCTTTTTAATCTTTTGCAACCTTCACTTAATTCTGTGTTCCAAACATTAAATATTTAAATTGTGGAACACTGGGGTTGGGTTGAGGGGCAGCTAAGAAGGCAGTCCATGCAAAGCATTTCTGGAAGTGAATAGTTAACAGGAAACAAATCAAAAGTTTTTATCATGTGACGTTAAGCTGAATGGTAGCATTAGAGTGGGATTCTGGAACCACTATGGAATGGATGGGGAAAAAATGGAGAAAGGGCAGGGGAGAAGTCATTTGTAACTGGAAACATTTATCCACAAATGAGATCACTGCTTTGGGGTAAGACTATTGAGAGCTGGGAGAAGAGGATGTAGTTTACCCAATGCTTTCTCGCTGTTTATGACATTTTGCTGTCGGGACAGCGAAGGCCTCCCGGGATCCGGTTTGTCCTCCTGGAAGAAAATAAGGATTCTTTGCAACAGACATCTATCACAAAGCAGCCTCTAGTACATGTTCAGCGAGAGGGAATTTTTCCAGACAGATGACTTAAGTGGTACATCAATAAAGGACTTCGGAGACAGGCTAACCCGAATATAAATTGCCTGAAATTACAGGCAATTTGTTAGTTTGTGTTAAGGCCCAAACTATACTTTTCATAATTAAATACTTTTGATTTACACACAGACAACCACGACTGAAAAACAGGTTCTCATGAAAAGTTAACCCAGAGACTGAAGCCAGTTTTGCCTGGCAGTTACATTTTGCCTTTACCTTCTTCGGAGGTGTGGCAGCAGCTGAAGGGAGTGAAACATGCACAAAGTCATCTGAAATGCAGGGTGGAGGAGGGGAGGTGGCTGGTGTTCCTAGAGGGGTTCCTTTTCCACCTGCTCAAAAGGCAAAGAAAAGTTTAATCACCATTAAAACTCCATATCCTTCTTAATTTGAGTTAATTTCACATTCATAAAGTTCAAGTGATACACACTTCAAATGATCTGCCATTCAAACCTCACAATTTTCAGTTTCATATGGGACATCCAGTTTTCAAACTTCAGTACTTAACTCGGGGTACCCAGTTCTCTGTATCAGTGTTCATATTAGAACTTAGCTGTGTAAAATGAGTACTTGGATGTCTAAATGCTGATTTGGAGAACTCAAATGCAGAATTGGCTGTTCCCATTTAAGATGCCCATTCAAAAAATTGTATGCTCCCTTCAAGTGTGGAGTAATGATATAGTTAAAGACGTCAAAACTTACGAACAGCAAACTACGTAAGAGAATTTTTAGGGGAAAAGCAGTTTAAAGAAGTTCCAAATACACTTAGATTCACCTTTAAAGAGCCTGTATGCAAACCTAAGTATCTACACAGATATTTTTTAACAAAGTATCACTCCTAGACCAAGTTAAAAAACCCATTAAAATGCTAACTCTGAAATGCAGTACATACCAGGTGTGCTAAAATATTTGCTATAAGGCTGTGATGAAGTTTGTGAGGACTCAGACGAGACAATTCCTGGAGAGGTTGGTGGAGTGGTCATACCACAAATTGCAGAGGGGCTCCAGATGGTAACCTGTGTCACAATATAAGCAAATCAATTAGGAATATCTAATAAAAACCTATATGAAATACAAACATCTGGCCCATGCACAATGTCAAAACCAAAAAGGTATCAATGAGGATTACATTTAATTCTTTACTATACTAGGTACAGAAGTTATACTAGGAAGCTGCAATGATTGCTCAACTGAAAGCAAATGCACCTATTTCTAAAATATTCAAATCCAATGAGAAGCCAATTTAAGGAGTGAAGAGTGAACATCTTTGTAATAACATGCTGGTGTGCCATGGTTAGATGCGTTACCTGCTGTGGCTCAGTTGACAGCCGCGTAGACTGTGGGCTCAGAATCTGAGGTAGCTGCCCTTGCATTTGTGATAGTGTTAGCCTAGGAGTGGAATAAGGGGTAGAAGTGGAAGTTCCTGGAGTTTAAAAAAAAAAAAAAGGAACATTCATGTTAGTTTATCAAATCTGATTTAGGTCTTGATGGTCCTTCTTGCAGATATTTAACAGTTTTTATTTAAAAAAAAAAAAATCAAATCCACTCATCTGTTCCTATACACAATCTGGCTATTGGAGAGCAGATTTATCCTTTTCCCATCCATGCAAAATATGCAACAACAATTTTAACTGGCTAATGATTTGGGGTGTCTTAGTATTTGAGTGTGCAACCTTAAAGAGGCCTTATTCTCAGAAAGTGCTGAACACTTGACCAGCTAATCACTACTGTCAATTCTGAGTAAATGACAGACAAGGCAACAAGAATGGTATTAGCTCATCATTCAAGGAAAAAAAAAAAAAAAAAAGTCACAGCTTTGTGACATTGCTAGAGAATAGTAATATCAGGACTTCATATGCGTGTACAGAATAGGGGAAAAAACAACTTTTCTTTTTGCAAAAGTAGCCTTATAGAACTGGACTCCAAGAAGGGAACATTAGTAAGAACTGTGATTTTTTGTAACATAGCTGGTCTGCTTCCAGTGGATATTAAAAGTGCCAATTAGCTCTTACCATAGCTGCTGTGTGTGTCAATATAAGGACTGGCATTGGGGTCAATTTGACGAGGCTGCAAGCATATGCTGACTGACTGTGACACAGAGTAATAGCTGTCTTCATATGAGGCTTCTTTTGGGTCCAGGGAGATTTTGGCACATTCTATCACAACATCATGAGTTTCTAGTCTTTTCCACCTGTAGACAGTTTTTGGAGCCAAAAGAGTAAGTTAGTCTTAAATAAGCTAATTATGATTATAAATCAAGGTTCCTAGACATATTAGGAACTGGTTTGTCGGATGGTTCATTTGTGTTCCTGCCAGCTTTGCACAATCCCAGCTGAAACACGATGAGGCACCATACAATTGAGTACCTTGCAATGTTTTAGACAGTTTACAAAGAAATTGCAACTAGATGACTCATAAAAGGTGACTCCAATTTAGCAACATAGCAGCTTTGAAACAGATCTATTTGAACCCAGCAGGGTCTTCTGTGGAGCACTCTGGAAAGGAGGAGCAGCATACGAAGTCTTGAATGGTCCTGAGCTTCAACACATGGAGAGATCAGATCAGCTACCCTCAGATGTTGGGAGTCCAAATTTAGACAAACCAGCAGTGCAGAATCTGAAACTATTTTGCAAGTTGCTATCTAGTATGCCAATTAAGGAGTTTTACTTGTTTTAAGTTTTGGGCATAAATATTCTAATTTCTTTCTTTCACTCTGTACACCTCTTCTCTGTATAACTGAGTAACTAAACTCATCAGTCAAATTAGAACAGGCCAAGACCTCAGAGGATGGAAGTTCGTTGCATGTTAAAAGTATAGTAAGAAAAAACAGGAAGCTATCCATTTAGAAGCTGCTTTGCTTTTGGCCAGAAGATAAAATTTCAAGCAAGACAGTTTATGCAAGATACTAACCCAAAGGGCTTTAACTGACAATTCTGTGCCAATCTAACTCTTTAGAGATGCTGCCCCCCCACCCAAACACAGCTGGGAGAAGCCTGCAAAATTGATCATTGTGATAGTCAATGGGTTCCCATTTAGTAGTGTTTTCCTAGTGGCTCTGAAAGCAGGGGAAGAGCACTATTATGCAGGAACAAGAGTCAATTTCTCCTCTTCAGTTGCTGGGCCTGTGGAGACAAGAGAAAAGCAGCAAGTGGTGCTGCTGCAGGCAAATGGGCCTATTTCTAAAAAAGCTAGTACAGCTGTGGCCACATAAAAACACACCTATTAAAAGAATTGATCTGTTAACCGAATCAAATTTTCTAGGCACCAAATCAGATACACTGAAGCCATTTTAAATACTTAAATCCTATCAAGCACTTTCAATGAATCAAAGGAAAAAAAACACAATCTTAAAACTTGACCCAGTAAAACAGACATGAGTAACTTATGTCAAATCAAAATGCTCATAGTGAGACTGCAGATTCCTCTTTATTTTGTTAAGGAAAAAGAGCAAATTAGTTGTAGATAGCATTGTTACATCACAGAAGTACTAACTGGTTTCTACCATAACTAAAATATCTTCCTTGGGTATTGTAATTATCCACCCACCAGATACAAAATGAAGTTCAACCCCCAAACAAACCACTGGAAAATGACCTATTCCAACAATTTGTGTGTCCCCACCCCCAACTGTAACCTTGGATGCAGAAACCTTACGTTTTATCTGGGGTACCTTAGAGTATTGATTGCAGAGTATCACTGTCATAGGACTTTTCTGTTGACAGGCACAAATTTCTGTTGTGAGCCTCCTGAAAAAGACCATCTAAAGACTGCTCATTCACAGCCTTTCCTAATAGAGGAGTGAATTTATATACCTTCGTGGGTCCAGTTCATGGTCCTTGGATCCAGTCACTAATTCTGGATGAATTCGTACATGTTCCATCATTGGCTGGAAAAGTGGGGACAAAATAGATAAATATGTATTTAGTGCATCTGGAAAAGCTTTGCACCATATTAAACTCCAAAAAATGGAACACCAACAAGTAGTTCCAATAGGCCAGGGCTAAAAGTTTAGAGGACAGTGACACAAGTGTGACAGCTAGATTAATTGTTCAGACTTGCTTGTATTTAGAAAGCTGTTCTTGCTTCCACTGAGATTCCATTCTGCCAGTAATCTGTCATGATCCTGTTTCACTGCACAGTACTCAATCCAACTATATCAATGCAGTAGCGCTGTTTGGCAGATAACTACAATCTTGCAGCTATAAACTACACATTTTTCTTAACTGATATGAACATAAGCTATATTTTACCTTGACCACCTCTTCAAAAGTCTCCAAGTTTTCCTTCATACTGTAGTGAGAGCGTAGAAAGGAGACAAAGTTGCAAGGATACATTCCATAAAGGCGGTGAAAGAGAGCATAAACACTGGCATGGAGATGGACGAGATAGATCTCTGCCACATGACCTGAGGAAAATAGTTGGAGCCTTTTTACATGATTGAATTGGAGGAGAGAAAGAAGAGAAATTCTGCTGATGAGCTCAAAGAAAATTGAGTGTCAGAAGTTAAGAGATAGTGCTTTAAGAATGCCTGTAATGATTCAAGACAAATGACAGTTTGGAAGTACCAAAGCTTAGCAATGCTTAAGACCATCAGCTGTGTGAAAGCACAGTGCAAGAGGCCGCACTTGCATGTCACAAGTGTCAATCAGCTCTGAACTAAACAGTAAAATCAGGTAGGGAGTATTCATTCAGCCTCTCTTTTATCCTGTGTTTGTACAGTACCTAAGGTCCTCAACTAGGGAGCCTAGGTGCTACAGCAATACACATCATAAATAATCCTTAAAACAAATCCTTACTATTCAGATTGGCTCCTTTGCAGAAGAGTTAATTTTTCAACAGTTGTAGTTTGCATGACTGACTGAACACTAAGCAAATCAATAAGGACACCCCTTTCAGCTCAAAGTCAAATAAAAATCTGATAACCACAGGGGAAAAAAATATCACAGCTTTGAATTGTGTAAGTACTGGCTTGTCTTTCCGGCCTGTAGGAGCAGCTATGATATGAGTCAATGCCAAAATGGCCTTCTAAATCACACCTCTATATACTCAACTATGGCGTTTGTTCACAGGGTCACACAGACAGAAGACATACAACTTCTAGAGTTGTGCCCCAAAATGGCTTATGGATTGTCAGAATGGACTAAGACCAATCAATGTTAAAATGAAAAGTCGAATACTACCAGTACTTTAGTGATTACTGGTTCAGAAGCATTGTCAGAAATTCCTACATCCATAGCTAACACTCGTAACTGAGAACCTTCAAACTGGCACCTGGTTCAAGCTAGTTGTTCTCTCTCTCACCTTTCCATCTACTAGACCTAACTGTCCAGCCATATCCTTAGAGATCTAAGAGTTGCATTCCTGCCATGTAGGGGCAGCAGCAGAACTATTGAACTTAAAGCATCACAGAATCCCTCATTTCAGAGTGTTGTACCAATAAGCGCCATGGTACAAGAGCAAAATCCAGACATTAACTGTCAAAGAAAAGGAATAGATTTTGCGTTTAGTATCTAATTTTCCCCATTTAACTAACCCCAAGAGTCAGAACTGCAGCCCACCACTAGTCTCCCAAGATAGAGTGCTCGCCAGCAGTCAGAGAAATGATGCTACTGATTCATACTTGCAACAAAGTCACATCTCTCACCTGGATTCTTCAAGCACCAGGATGAGAGACGGCCAAATATACCAAAGAAATCATGAAGGTACATTTTGCCAGACTGTGGAATCATTGGCAGCATGGTTATTAACACTAGGACACCAGTGGTGAGTACTACTACATCTGTGTCAGTCTGCAATGAAGAAAAGTCATATTAGTTAGAATTCAAATGGAAAAGTGTCATTTTTTCATGACGCAGCACTAGTACACAATGGACATCACATATTTACACTCTGATAAGGCTCCTTACTTTAAGAATGCCTAATCTAAACCTACCAAACTCTGGCTCACTATCACACCTGCCCCTTTAATCTTGCAGATCCCCAAGAGAAAGTCAGGGATTCCAGCTACTATCCTGTCTTCCAACGACTGACCTGCTGCCTAAGAATTTGTTGACTTCCTTCAAAGGCAGTCTTTATACCTGTTCCTTATCTGAATGGAGAGAACCACTACCGGTATACCTACCTCTGCCTGTTTAGAACTAAACAGGCTCTGCCTCCAGAGCCCAAGAGATTTGAAATTTGATATGGGAACCCCACATAGCTGGCAGACGACTAAAACTAGGCCCCAGCTGTCCTCATGTTAACATCTCTTAAATGCGTACAAGCCTCTTTGTGTGCAGCCACACAAGTTAAATAGTAAACCTGTTATAGTAACAAGGCCAAATACATGATAAAAATGAAACCATTTGGACCAGAGTATAATAATCTGTGTCTTGAGTTTAAAGCTTCAGTATTAAAACTTGAGGTTAGCTACAATCAGTTTGTCAGATTGCTGAAATACCCATCAAAAAACCGAGCACTGCTGAAACAAAATACTGATGTTAGCTGAAGGTACTGTTGCATGGTAAATCTAAGGTAACTGAAGAGGTCCCAAACTGTAAATTCTGTCTGCCTGATGCCTCCAATTTAAAAGAAAAAAAAAAAAAAAAGCTTTATGAATAGTGACTCTACTAATGCTAATCTACTATTATAACTAATTATGCATATTTCTGTACCTTGTATTCATGTATCTTTGCAAACTTCAATCTATTCTCATAACACTCACGTGAGATACACACAGGGTATATAATTACTAATTTATCAGATGGGGAAACAAAAGTACAGGACAGTCAAGTGACTTGCTCATGTTCTCTCAGCAAGTTAGTGGCACAGGAAGGAAAAGAAACTAGGAGTCTTGACTTGCAGTCTTCCTGCTAATCACAAAACACTGTTTTCTCCCTATATTAACTTTAGTGTCTTAACGTTTTACATGTTTTCATAAAGCTAAGGATACAAAGTTGTACAATTTAGGGAAATTCAGTGCTTATAAAACAAGAAACAGTCAGACCTAGGGTTGTCAGGGATCCACAGAACATCTACTATGTGGGAAGTGACAGTGTAAGCTTCCTCCACCAGTGTGATTCAATGGAAATGGAGTACATACTCACTATTTTGTCAAAATTTTCCTTTCCCCTAACCAATTTATGCAAATGGCACCCAGATATTACAGCAAGGGCCCCTTATAACACATACAATAAATACTCAGTGTTGACATAGTTCTTACCTTAAGACACTTAAGTAAAGAAAGCAGGAGAGGTGCTTGAGAAAGTTTATGTTTCCAAGATGGCTGTCGTCTTATCACATGACCCAGCAGTGAGAGAGTATGTAAACGGGTAGCAGCTTTGCCCATATATTCATTAATTTTGTCCAGTAGGTGCTGAAACCGAATTTGGGGGAGGGGGCAGAGGAGTAGAAAATGAAATGAAATGTTACAGAATATTTACAGGTACCTGATGAACAGGAAAGGACACTAATCTGTATGTTTGATAAGTTGCTCTTCTCAGTTATAGGAATTAAATGTGTTTTACAAGTGTCTAGGGAGCCAGATTGAATACAACCCTGTGAGTACAACACAGGGATACAGATTAAGTCTCTCTGTGGTGATACTGACAACAAAATGTGGTTCAAAACAGAATTTGTCATTGTGCTTGGAAACACATTCTGCTCCAAAGTATTCAGCCATTGCAGAAAAAACAGCTGTTAGTTTTGCCAAGTGTTCATTTAAAAAATTCCCACGTGCCTGCAGAATCCCTGTATATTCTTGTGCAGCTGCGCTTCCCCCTCCCTTCAATGGGTAACAAATCTAGTAACAGTAATAAGCAGCTGCTGCCGCAAGCTGTAAAGCAATTACATTACAAGAAAAAGATATTAAATATCTGTATGAAAGATCTTCTATGAGCTTTGTAATTTCATCTCTTGTGATCAAGGTGTAAAGTTGATTGCAGTCATGAACCCAGTTTAAGTAATCCATGAAACAAAATGAAGTTTTGTGTTTAAGATTTTTTTTTTTTAAACTAACCTACTCTTACTACACAGATAAAACACATCAATTGATTCTACATCAAGGGAAAAGAAGAATTTTAACTGGCCTTCTACTTGGTGGCTTCTCTAATACTAGAGTAACATCTGCCATGCTCCATGTTCTCCAAAAACTGTAAGTTATTTTACCTTGTCATGAGGCTCTTGCAGTGTGGACAGGATCTGCAATGCCTGCTGAGAATTGTTTTCCAAGTAGTAATCTACTAGCATATTCACAAGCACCGGTCCACGGTCTATCAGTTTGTTGTCAGCAACAAAAAGGAATAGGACAGGTTATAATGAACAAAAATTTTCTATTGTAAAAGATTAAAATAATTGCAGAATTGAACAACATTCTTACAAGTGACTCTAGGAAGTTACCCGGGTTTTTAAAAATGAGACCTCCCAATTACATTCTCCCATCCCCAAGTGTCTTTCTGATTGTCTAGCTTGGTGAGAGAGAGGAAGCAGACCTTTCTAAAAACTGACAACAGGATTTCCTAAAGTGTCCCAAACTAAATGATTAGATGTGTGACACTGACTAAACTTTCGTAGAGAGTCTACATCCAGTGTTCCACGCTGCTGGGTGGAGTCTGGCAATCAGTTCGATTCCCTCCTCCGTTCTCCACATGAAGCAAGTTTAGGGGCAAGGAGAGTAATGATGCTGTTCCACACTAAAATGGGTCCACTAATAGCCTTAGGAATGCTCTTGGTGGTAGCAGAAAGCATTCCTAAAACAAAATGAAGAATGGCATTTCACAAGAGGAAATCATTGTTTGAAATGAGTAAAGTGGATGAAACACTTTCACTTTTTGGACATACTTGGTAGGAAGGGAGCGTGATATCTACTTACAACCAGGGTGTGCATATTTACTTTAGTACACCACAAAGCCCTAGTAACCTTATAAAAGGGTCAAGAAGACAGTCTCAAGGAACCAGGAGTTACAGTTTATCAGACCTTCCAAGAAGTGTCTCTTTTAACCAGAGGAACATAAGGAGCATTAATCCTTGATGCAATCACTGCCTCTGACATAGAGGGTTTCTTCAACGTAAGTCACATTTGCAGGCGCTAATGAGTAGATTTGACAGGGAACTTCCAACTTTTTGCTTATTTCTATACAAAGCTTCCTCCAACCCTCCAGTTTAACATCTAAGAGGCACATACCAGAGTTGAGGTTATCTTTGAAGACAGCTGTTATATCTTCCTGGACAAGCAGAACTGAAGAATCCAACATAGAGAAGAGCTCACCAATATTTGCTTGCTGGGCCATTCTGTTTACTACTATAGGCTTATGCACGTGTTATGTGAATGTGCAAGTTAAAACTTCTTCAGGTTCCTCATTGGTGCCCCTACCAGACTGGAAAGACAGAGCAGAGTACAGATAACAGAACATATCTCCCTCATTCTTTCTCATCTCAAAGACCTCATCACTGCTCTACTGGTAGCTGCAATATTACCCTTTTTGACAGTTAAATGCCAAAAAAGTTTGTTAGTGCAGAGTTAAGGCTGCCCAGTGATAGCTTGTACCCTTCCAGAACATTGAGTTCAGCAGAACTCAAACTTCTGAAAATCAGGAAATACAGAGTTAAAGTAAATGCTCAGGCAACCTTAACTCTGCCCCACTAGAGCTGGCAACAGCCAATGGGAATTATATGCAGGCACTCCACGTGTAGTCACAGTGTTAAGTATAGCTGTATTGAATGGTGGAGGAATATACTAGAGCAGTTTGGCAGAGCTGTGATTGAGGAGATCTGGGCCTGAGTCCCCTATGCATATTATCAAAGGAAAGAGGTGCATATGTACCATGAAGCTTCAGTCTACATTATTTCAAATACAGAATTGTGTTAGTTGTATCAGTGGCAAGGCACTGGGGTCTCTTTACCATGGTTACCGCCAGTAGTGAAGTGGGATACGAGATCAGTCTGTGGATTTAATGATGGGTACAGGAAAGGATAAATTTAGGGGGGGTATCCTGCGTTCAAGTGTGCAGGAGTTATAAAAGGGTATGAAATCGTTGTTAAATATTTTAAGTGTGATATTGTGTTGGGAGAAGAGGCTCAGTGTTTGAGCACAGGGCAAGGGCAGATTGTCTTTTCACTGTAACGTGGACTGAGTGAGAGTGTGTGTATCATGGATGTATTGCTGCATCGCTGAAAGACGGCAAAGTTAAAGTTGCATTGGCATTTACCATGACTCTATATTTCCTGGTTTTCACAAGTCTGAGTTTTGCTGAATTTAATTTTCTCAAAGGGCACAAGCTACCCCCAGGCAACATTAACTATGCATTAATGACATTTTTTGCCATTTAGTTTCCAAGATTTTAAACAGAAAGAGAAACATTTGTTGGTAGGCGATAGTGGTCATTTAGACAGTTATAGTTCTCACACGGTATGCAGATGATATGCTGCTGTAACTATGCAATAATCAAAAGACCCTTGGCTGGGCTACACTGGGAACTTACATCACCATAGGTACGTCCCTCATAGGTGTGAAAAATCCAAAACACTGAGAGAAGTAACTATGCCAATCTAACCCCAGGTATAGAATTCTACTGTCAACCTAGCGCCAACTTCTGTTGACTTAGCTATCACCACTTGTGGAGGTGGATTAACTATACTGATGGAAGACTCCGCCCATCGGCATAGGTAGCGTCAACACTGAAGTGTTACAGCAGCGCAGCTGCACCACTGTAGTGGTTTAAGCGTAAACATATCCCTAGCTTTTATATACTGCATTTCACCAGAAAATCTCAACTTTACATCATTATCCTCATTTTACAGATGGGAAACTGAGGCACAGAGGGGTAAAATGACTTGCCCAAGGTCACCCAGCAGGCCAATAGCAGAGCTAGGAATAGTCCCAGTCAAGCAGTCTTTCCGTGAAGCCGCATAGCTGCTATGTGATTTCTAAGTGCTCCTCTCTCATCCTGTATATTTTGTGATAGTGGAATGGGGATAATGATCATGCTTTGAAATATATCCGGTGTATAGTTGCTAACAGAGTTGGTGAGAGAAATCTCATCCATGGTCTATGTCCCAAAACCTTGACAGTTTTATTACATGGTTGTTACAGTAACTTTAAGTACTGAGAGAAGATGTCTCTCTCTTTCCTTCTCCACACCCTGGCCCATTATTCCCCCACAACATATAGCCCCCCGCCAACATTTCCAGCTCCCCCTCCCTTTCCCATCCTATTAAGCCATTAGTTGACACTGTAGAAGCCATTAATACGTACGAAAAATCGTTCCTTGCTCTCTCCTGCTGTATGCTGCTGCATACATGTATCACAGACAGCATCTTACTGAAGGGCGGTAAACTGCCTTGGATATGTAGACAAGCTGCACAGAGCTGGGCCCCTCACTCCCATTACCAGCTGGGACTTCTGCTTCAGCCAGTCTTCCCCTCCCAGGCCGCAAATTCACCTAATCTGCCCTTCCTCCAAACCTAGCACCTCCCCCACACATTCTGATCAGCTCCCTCTGACCCCACATGGATGATGTGCATCTTAACTATTTATTTTCTGGTGTTTTCAGATGTTTAAACATGTATTTTGTCCCCCCACCTTATATGGAGGGGCAAGGTGAGGGGCTCAGACCCCTGCAGGGGGGTAGAGGTTCCCTACATCCTAGAGTACACATACCAAAGAGGAAAATTCAGGGCTGACCGTCCCCCCTCCCTCCCAAATTCCTCTGCTACTCCTCATTCTCCAACTTATTCCTAATCCCTACTTCTTCCCCCTTAACATGAGCCCTCCCCAACCCCTCTTCTCTCCCCAGCCTCTCATTTCCATTTATTCTTCTCCCCCTCCCCATAATACCCCTATCCCTCACTTCAGGCCTAAATCCTCTCTCCTACGACCACCTACTCTTTTACCCCTCCCCTTTCAGTGAGCATTCACACGTGTAATTTATTTTCTATTAAAAAAATAGTTTCACACCTTCTGAATATTTTGCTGTACTCAGCTAGCATGTCTCCTATTAAAAACCTTGACAGAGACAGATTTTTCTAAGCGGTTTACAGCTCATTCTCAGTGTGACATTACACTCCATATTCTTTATGAAAATATGCTTATGATATGGATATGACATAACTAAGATATGTTGTATGCAAGATGACTCATGTAAGATATCATTGGAAAGGTTATGATTTACTGAATGTGATTATCCAATCTGTATGCATGTATAATTTATGTATCTAAAGTTAGGAATGTGGCCTATGTAACAATTACTAGGTGTGTATTTGGAAGACACCCACCAGACAACAGGCCATCAAATCTGATGGGCCATTAGGAAGAAACAACAAGACTGTGATGATACTAACCTCTTCTCCTTCCTGGGAGGCATCCTGTGACTTAGCTGTGACACTACTAGGTCAGGTGGTCTTGTCACCCAATACTAAAGACTAAACATTATCTTGGACTTCTTGTAACTTTCCACTAAAAGGAGGGGTGGGGGTGAATTTTGGGAAACAAAAGATTCACGCCTTATGTAAATCCTATTTAAGAGTGGGTAAGAAGGCAAACTGGACTCTCCTCCATTGCCTCCCCAAGAAGGAGGACTTCTGAAAGAACCAAGGAACTAACCTGAAGGGAAAGGCAGGGGTGAGTCCAGACTGAGACAGGGGTCCAGTCTGTAAGAAGAAATATCTGGAATTCTGAGCTACAGAAACTCTGCATCCTGCCTAATTCAACATTTAAGGCAAGAAATTACATTTTGTAACCCATTTCTTTAGTGAATCAAGCTTAGTTTGCATGTTTTGTTTTATTTGCTTAGTAATCTGCTTTGTTCTGTTTACTATCCCTGTATCCCTTTAAAATCCACCTTTTATAGTTAATAAATTTGTTTGGTTTATTATTAAACCCCATTTGTGCAATTTCTAACGGGGGGGGGGGAGAAGTTGTGCAGATCTTCCTCCACAGTGAGGGAGGGGGTGAATTTATGAGCTCATTGTATAGATTTCCCTACAGCGCAAGACCGTATTATTTGGGGTTTATTCTCCAAAAGGGGTGTACACGTGAGTGCTGGGTGAATCCTCTCACAGAGCACTGACTTCAGTCTTCAGCCTTGCATCTGAAGAAGTGAGGTTCTGATCCACGAAAGCTTATGCTCCCAATACTTCTGTTAGTCTCAAAGGTGCCACAGGACCCTCTGTTGCTGACTTCAGTCTGTGTCTGCAGCGGGGTGTGGCCCTGCCTGTGTGTGTGTGTTGGAGGAGGCTTAAGAGTCGGGCTCAGCAAGACAGGTTAAAGGGGGCCCATGCTGGTAGAACAGGTGGGCTCAGTGGTGTATCAGCACATCAAGTGGCACCTTGAAAGGGGGCAATCTGTCAATCTCAGATTTCTGCCCAGGGTGGGTTTCAAACTTAGGCCATGTCCACACATACAGTACTACAGGTGCATCACTGCAGTGTGTCTGGTGAAGACGCTTTACGCCGATGGGAGAGAGCTCTCCCAATGGCATTAAAAAAAAAACACGCCTGCGAATGACAAACTGTGAGCAGGGAGAAGCTCTCCTGCCAACATTGCACTGTGCACACTAGTGCTTATGTTGGTGTAACTTATGTCGCTCAGAGGGTGGAATAGTCATACCCCTGAGTGACGTAAGTTTTGCCAACATAGGTAGTAGCATAGACAGAGCTATTAATTGGCCCATTCATCTCAACATGATGTTCTCAGCTGAGAGTACCTAATGGAAATGAATACAGCCTGAAACAATAACTCAGACTGAAAGCTGCTCCATTCACATCAGTGAGCATTCCCTTTCTACCTTCCCCACTGCTGGCGAGTTCCAGATGTGTGCCAAGCATACCCACTTCTCAGTTCCTCACCCCAGCAGCATGTTCTTGGTGCATGCTCTGAGCATGTCTGTTCTAAGCTCCCCAACCAGAGATAGAGGGCTTCCCCAGATACTGGCTCACCAGGGGGATATGGAGAGGAGCTCAGACACTCCCACCAAGGCAAGCCCCACCCAGAACCTGGCTCATATGAAGGGGAGCAGGGACAGGGTCAGCCCCCTCATAGATGGATAGGGGTCCCCAGATCCTGGCATACACATAGGGAGGGGGGCAGACAGAGGGCTCAGACAACCCCAGAGGGCATGGACCTCTAGCTCCTAGCTCACATAAGGTGTAGGGAGTGGGGCTCAGACCCCTCAAAGAAAAGCAAGTCCTTCCAAAGAATCCATCTCACGGCGGGGGGGGGAGATGGGGAGTCATAGCTCATATATGGGCACGGGTCCCCCAGATCCCAGCTCACATATGGGGCAAGGTGCAGATCAGGGACCCTTGCAGATCTCAGATTGCATGGTGGGGTAGGGATAGGGGCTCAGGGGCCTCCAGAACCTGGCTCACATGAAGCGGGGAAACAGACTGCCATAGATGGGCAGCCCCCCCCCAGCGTGGCACAGACAAGGGGCAGGAAGCAGGGGCTCAGACATTCCCCATATAGGCAAGCCTCCTCCAAAACCTGGCTCAATATGTTTCGGGTGTCCAGGGCAGCCGGCAGAGAGATAAATTGCTGTGGGGCAGGATTGGGAAAGACTCAGCTGGTGGCTCCTATCCAGTGCCGGGCTCAGTTGCTATTTCCAACTGGGTGGGGGAGGACAGGACTTCCTCTTTCCCAGCACAGCATCTGGGGCTGTGTCAGACCCACTCCCAGATTTCTCCCCCACATGTAGGAAGCTCTGCAAACTCTACTCCCTTCCCCCTCCCCATCTCTCCTCAGCTGCAGCGGGAAGGAGCTGCTCCCCCATCTACCCAACCCTCCCACATTCAGACACTCCCCCTGAACTACCCTAATGAGCCACCCACACCTAGATCCCCACCCCACCAACCCCACACTGCACCTGGATCCCCACCCCACTGAGCCCCACTCTCCCAGCATCCAGACCCCTCGCGGAGCCCCCCCCACACCCCCAGAGCCCTCTGCCGAGCTCTATCCTCCCCACACCCAGACCCCCTCTCCCCCCTGAGCCCCAACCACCTTCACCTGGACCCCCCCGCAGAGTCCCATTACCACTGCACCCAGAATCCCCCCAACAAGCCCCTGTGGATCTAGCTCCCCCTCCCACTGAACCCTCTCAACCCACATCTGGATCCCCCCCCCTCTAAGCTCCTCCACACTTGGAGCTTGCCTTGCTGAGCCTGCCTGCCCACACCTGGCACAGAAAGGCAGGGCCCTGGGGTGTTTCTGGGGCAGGCCCCGTCCTTGCGCTGTGTCAGGATTGGTTGCGGCCTCGCTGCTGAGTCCGGGTCCTGAGGGGGCATGGGGGAGCTGCACAATGATCTCGCACTTCTGTGCAGCCAGTGGCCTGTGCTCCCCAATGCCATGCTGGAGCCTCCACATTTATTTGACAAATAAAAGTTGCAGATTTTTTAGGCACAGAATGCCCTCAGGAGTGTAACAGAGCAGGGGAATATGGGGCTGACGTGCCCCTGCCCCTATTCTCTCCCAGCTCTCCGGGCACTCACTCCCTTGTCCCCCTTCCCACTCTCCTCTCTCCCCGCTCCACCTACTCTTCCACCCCAATCACGCTCCCCTCCCAGTAAGCATTTGCTTGCATCGTTTTCTTGTTTTAAAATAGTTTCAGTACTTTCTGAATATTCTGCTGTAGTCAGATTACATTTCTCCAAAATACACACACACACACACACACACACACAAACCCCCGAGAGAGGCAGACTGGAGCAGCATACCTACTTTTCTGCCCTGGCTTGGATTTGATCTCTCAGTGCCTCGAGTGGTGCTCACACTCCATGAACTTAAAACATCCTCAGAGCCCCCAGCCCCTGTGACACAGGTTAGTTTTCCAGATAGATTACAGTGAGCATGTACATCGAGAGATACTTGCATGTCTGTTTGTGTGCCTGATAACTGGAGAAGCAAACTCCTTTTGAAAAAAAGATTTTAATTGGATGTTCCCCAAACGGCTGATGGGTGCCATGCACTCTATTAGGATAACCTTTGAGATCACGGTGCAAGGAGCTGAGTCCTGGTTCGAGTTTTATGAGTGAGCAAAGATAGGTTGCCAGAACCTGTCAACTTCAACCAAAAAACTTCTTTTTCCCTGGTGCTGTATTTCTGGAACACTTTGGTCAAATGCCCCCAAATTTGGATCACTAAAATAACCCAAGCCCTCAAGAGGCATGCCAACTTTCAAGTCAATCCATGTAACCATGTAGATTTCAGAGCACTTAGAATTGAGCTTTAAACAAAAAAAGTTGGTCTTAATCTTAACTATAGCAGAGCTCTCACTCTGCTGTAATATTAAATGGAAGAGGCTATTAGGGATATTTTACCTATGAGGGATGCATATGCATGGGAGAAAGTTTATAACCTTCCCTTCACACTCAATAAAACCAATAAATTATATGCAACCTTGAACATTAGACGCTGTTTTGTTGAGAATACGTTGGCTGAGATACCTGGATTATGCCCGTCTCAGAGTGCTATGAATCTTCAGCGTAGATCTGGTCAGCCAGTTATGACGACAAGAGGAAGCAGTTGTGAACAAAGTGGCAATAGCTCCCTGAAAGCACCAATGCTCCTTCTTCCATGGTGGCCCCTAATGCAGCCGGGCTTCAGAACAGTTCACACATACTAGGCTACACTCAGGAAGTAGCCTACATGCTCAAGATCTCTTTCCTCCTCCTATATTTTCAGGTCAGCTGCAATCCAGCCTCATTCCAGAGAGTTACTTACAGCCCTTCCTCAGTCTTCCAGCTGCTCATAGCCCTTTAGAGAGCAACTCTGAGTGGAAAGGTTGGTGTGGGAAGGGGTAGAGAAAGGAAAATGAGAGGGGGAAAAAGTAATAAAGTATAGATGAAGGTAACTATGCTAGAGTATGACCCAAGAAACCTGGTGGTATCTGTCAATTCACTGTAAGGGGACCCCAATAAAAGTAGTATGGAGTTGGATTAGAACCTGGAAAGGGATGATCTGCAGCCTAATTGCATTAGGTTTCCTGTGACTAAACTAGCAATTTGTAGTTTCTGTGGGGTAGGGAGAAATATTTACCATATTAGCAAAAAATGGTCTGCCAGGTCAGCTGCTGACAAGAATTTTGATGACTTTGCTGAGATAGGTGGAATCTTGTTCACATATAGATGCCTAAATATGGAGTGGCACATTTGTATTAATATACAGAGGGCAAAACTAAACTGCATTCAGATCAGTTTTTATGACAGTAACGTTCTACTACATTAACCTTTCAGATTCCTATTTTTAATACATGGATGCATAAGCCACTGCTGAGTTCATAACTAGTAGCCAAAATTCCATAATTTACTAATGTTCTATTCTTTATTTTACCCAAAGGAAATCTAAACCAATATCAACCTCCCCATATAATGCCAGCAAACTGTCTTAGGCAGTTATTCTACATCCATATTAAAACGTAAATTCTTACTAAATGGGACAGGGTGATTTTATTTACCCAAAAGGTATACCAAAATGTTAGACTAGCAGAAACCAGCACAGTGACATTTCTGACTACTTGCTTGGTTTCATGAAACAAGATAAAATTATCCTCCCTGTAATTCATTTATCACCTATATAGGTAAAATTCTGAAAAATATGGCAAGTCACATTCTTTAGTAGTTTACAGCCTGCCCACTTAACTGTACTTGTTCCCTTTAAAAAATTAACAGTACATCACAAACAGGAAGTGAAATGAGCAAAAATAAACTTGAATGGATTAGGAGTCAAAGCACAGATTTACACATATACCGCCCTGCTCCGAGTGCACAATAAATAGTGCTGGGATCCTGGTTTATTGCCCAACTAGCAGAAATCACAATCTCATGAATACACCAAGAATGGCAGACTGTGTTAGGATTTTCCTAAAGCAAAAGAGTCATCTTGTGTTTGGAACCCTCAAAGTCAGCGTTCATATTTAGCTGGACAATAGCAGGCTAAGCATTTAGCATAATGGGAAAGGAAAAAGTGAACACAAGAAAACAAACCAGTCACTTGAGAAATAGTTAAATCTCAGTTACTAACATCACAAGGTGAAACATTTAATTCTAACATGAGTCAAACTGAAAGTACCTTGTTCTGTTATCTTGAAGTCAAGAGCCAAATCAACAGCAACGAGAAGACCATAGCCTATTATGGCTCAAGCAGAATGGGATGCTGTAGTTTATCTGTTAGACTGTTTAGCTGTAGAATCAGTTAGTGTCAACTTTATCAGGACTTTAATACCCAGGATTAAGAAACTGGGTGGGATACAGTGTTCAGATTCACACCCATAGTTAGCCTTTTCACATGTATTGAAATGTTTTTCTAAACAAGGACTGAAATAAGAGACGATTCAGTCAAAGCAGGAAAGAAACTACTTCAGTTTAATATAGAGGGCAAGCCTGTGAGTTAGAAAAATGCTGTATTACATTTTGATTCTTTCATACAGAAGCACGCCATGCTAAATATACAAGGCCATACGCTCTACATCCTACTTGCAACTGCAGTGCTTCATAACACTTTAGGGGGGGCTAGGGGACAAAACAAAAAAACCCCACACCCTCTGCCTTCTAGCATAAGGTATTCTTAAAGAAAATCTGTAGAAGGTCCCTTTAATCTCACTTGTGAATCAAGCAACATGCTAAATCACCAGCAGTATGTAAACTTTAAAGTTACAAGTCTCCCCTCTTTCTACATTGAAGGACTAAACTCTTGAAGTTTTCATTTCAGGTATTCAAGCTTCTGGGAAACCTCCTTTCTGGTCCTTCAAGGAAAAATATGGTATAAAGCCATTTAAAACATTTACTAGATCACCAAATCTCAGATCAGTCCTTGCTGAATAAGCAACTGTTACCAATTAAAATCTCTTTCTGTGATAGAAAGACAAGCCTTTATCAAGTAACCACAGAGAGCCTGGTTTTATGCTTACTACAATAATCTCTATTCTGCAAATACTGAAATCTAGGCTGAATAGTTGAAACCAGTTACCTTGGCTGTAGCCAAGTAAACTGGACACTTGCCATCATTGTCTGGTTCTGATGTCAGCTTTACACTGCAGTGCTGACAGCTTGACATTTTGAATGCAAACATCACAACTCTCTAATTCCAAGTGAGAACCAGTGTTAACAAGTCTCACTTTAGAAGTTATTCTATAATCGACCTTTACACCCAAATTAGAAAGGCAACTACTGTACTGATTTTACAGCATGAACAATCTAGAAAATAAATCCCAGTAGATAAGAGTTAGAACTGTGCTAAACAAGGAATATATCACATACCATATCATTAATATAAAATAAAGCAAACATGGAAATCACCTGGTTAATCTGGAGCAAAGAAATAAGACTATTTAAGTTGTACTTTTTTCCAAGAGTCGCTATTAAAGTGTTAAAATGGATTAGCTTTATTATTTTAGAACAAGGGCTAGTTGCCCAATAAAGACAAGGTTAACTTAGAAATCAGAAAGGGTCAGCCTTTGCAGATGCAAAGATAATTTGCTGAAACACTCCATGAGCTTTAGCTAGTGTAGATAAGAGGGGCAGCTCTAAGTAAATGATGGTTAATCCCCTCCCTCTATAGCGCATTAAGGACAACAATATCAGAGGAGGCAAAGGACTTCTCCTGTTTAAGCTGAAGTGATCTAAAAAAGTATCTCCATACTACCACTCAGATATGGCTCTCCCCCGAGGTACTGAACTGTATTAGAGAGCATGTCATTTAAAGAGCCTGAAGCTCAGTACACATATCAGGAGTGAAAGGTTCCTTAAAGAATGTAAAGGCTGAAGAAAACGTTTGCTTAGTAACATTACATTCTTAGAAAGCTTAATTTCTTCTTATTTAGAAGAAAACTTATTTAGTACAATTTCTAATTTGAGAAGAGTTGTGCTAGTAGCACACGAAAGGAATAACCAAACGATTTTTAAGAATGCATAACAGCTAGTCAACGGAAAAGTAGAGACAAATGCAATTTAGTGAAGAGGCAGCTCGGCAAATAACTAAGAAGGGCAATGTCTTATTGATCTAACCTAGGTATGCACAGAAAACTCTCATTCACATTGGAGTGTTTGTCCATTTAAAAAAAAAAAAGACAGGATGAGGCTTAATTTGACTCTAGAGCAGTGGTTCCCAAACTTCAACAACCTGTGAACCCCTTTCACTAGAAAGTCAAGTCTCGCGAATCCCCTCCTAAAAATGAATATTTCCAGGGATTTTCTCCTTTATAGAGTATAAATTATAAAAACAGTGATCTGGGAAATATAAAATTGGTTTTTATGACATGCATATTATACACTATTATTATTTATCATTACAGTATTTTTATTACATTATGAAAATGGCACCACTCTTCCAAGATCTCACTTTCGTAGCTTGTATCATTTTGAATAAGCCTGTTATAAGACAAGGCTCCTATGTTTCATCAAGGAGTATCAGATGTGAAACATCATGAAGGTATTTAAGAAGCCAACTCAAAGAGTTCCTCCTACACAAGCATTCAGGTCTTGAGCAGTCCAGGCAAACAATGCACATTACAACAAAGCTTAAACTTGTTCTTCATAATTTTAAAAAATACTAGCTGCCTATTTAATTTTAAAAACAGCAAAAAAATATCCACCTCCCTTTCCATTTCTTATAAGGAGTTTTGAAGTTTAAATCTCCTCAGTGTGATAGCTATGCTTGCTTTGATCTGCTTAGCTCTTGGAAGTCCAGGGGCTCCGGGCTGCTGGCCCCGTGCTGCCTAGGGTCCCTAGCTACAGCTCTGTCCGCCATTATGGAATTTTTCCCCCCAGAACCTCCAGTAACATTTCATGAACCCCCAGGGGGTCACGAACCCCAGTTGGGGAACCACTGCACTAGAGTCTACCTGCCGTGTGTGTCTGTTATAACAGGTGTCAACTATTTAAATCTTCTGCACATAGGCAGGATAGCAAACATCTCAAATTGTAAAGAAACAGGGTAGCATCCAGAGTTATCAATTGTGACAAATACAACTTGATAAAAGTTTGGTAAACAGCTCCCCATAAAAGCCTTCTATGTGCATTTTTTATTAGTCTTTAACATTTTATAAAGAAAACTAACTTTCCAATCTCTTTCAAGTAAATAACTTGTCTGACAGTGAGCTCCTCTAATCACCTATTATTCTAATATTCTTAACTCAAATATGTTCAATGAAAAACAAAAAGATACAACCATTACCTTGCAGTAAGGGTAGGCAAACTTCATTTAAAAAAAATGCTTAAATGAAATACTGTGAGTGAAACTCAATGCACAAATCAGAAAATCCTAAATTATGGTTCCCACAGTAACCAGAACCTCCCTGGCCTGCCTGTATTTGTATTAAGTTGGGCTGTGACTTACTACATGCAATGAAGCCAAGTAGCAGCAGCTGTATTAACCACAACTGAATTTCCTGACAACAGCTGCTATGTGACCACGTTGCATGTATTAAAACACAAATTTAACAGCATACAGTAATACTAAGTACAGGATAGCAGAATTCTGGTCACTGTGGGAACCATAGCCTTGAATTTCCTGATTTGTGCATTTAAAGTTTCACTCATTGTATTGCATTAAAAGAGATTCTGAAAATCAAGTGCATTTGCTTTTGTAAAAAAGAGTGCGTCTGAAAACTGGGGCTTACACTGCAAGTATCACAAGTGTATACGAACTGGAACAAGGAGACCAAAGTCATCTTCATTTTGATTCAAATCCTCCAACATTCATCGGGAAAATGACTGTATCTTAAACATTTAATCCTGTCTCATTCCCAAATACAAAGGTAATGAGAGAGTGCATGGGTCTACAGCAACAGGATGAAGTCCAAACTGCTGCTGTTGCATCTTTCTTTACTCTTTGCTCCCAGCATTGGGAACAAGCAATACAGTGTTATGCCTGCTCTTCTGAAAAGAAAAATATTAATGCCAATTTCAAGACATGAACACAATCCACCATATAGTATAGTAATACAGTAAAGCCTACAACCCCCATTATGGTAGGTGCTGCTATATAGACATTGTAAAAATTGGTCAGGAACCAGCAAAACCAAACTCTCCAAGCTCCAGAAAGACAGTCACACAGGCTTAAACTTTCATATTTGAAAAGTCCTAGATTCATGGAAACTGAATGATTCCAATACATTACTTCACCACCACACAAACTTTTTAAAGTTTAAAAAAAGATTTTCTCGGCCTAAAGGCATGTTATTTAACAAGTCATGTTCTGTTCTGCAATGTGTAATTCAGTTTCTGATCCAGTCTCCCGCTTTCTAGTTTGGCATCACTCAACAGCAACCTCTCTGACTGCATAAGGAGAAGCTAACAGGCTCTCTACATCCTTTGCCAGAAGTAAGGCAAAAAACAATGGACTTTGAAAGGTGTTTGGAAAGGGCGTGGGGGGAAATGGATTGACACTCGGAGCTTCAACAGGAATTCCGAGAACTCCTCAGGGTGGAAAGAGAAGGGCTTAAGCCAACAATTTCTGCAGATTTCAGGCTTCCATTTTTAAAAAGTTAAATTCCTAGCTCTTATGTTTGCAAATAAGACCAGCTGTAGTGCCATCTTCCCAAACCTGCTGGGATGGCTCCGGTGTCTACTGTTGTTCATAGCTTTACCAAGAAACAGTACGAAGATAACAAAACTCTGGACAGTTTCAGTGCCAATATTCAGAATGCTGTGAGCAGCAATCCAGAATTAAATCACTTTCACACTCCTAACGCTGCTTGGGAAAGCTATGAACAGAGACATGCACTGGAGTTATTCAAGAAGGAATGAAAAAACAAAGGTTGAGAAACAGTGGTGACACCCCTGCTTTCACAGCAGCCAGGAACTCAGCAATAGGAAGACAAGACAGAAAACTCCTCCCTTCTAGCAGCTAGGGAAGGGCTTCAGGTAAGATGCTTACTAGCCGCAACCTGATGCAAATAATGGAGTTTCCCTCCTTCCAGCAGTGTCCAGGGACAGCACACTTACCAGCAGCTGATGTGGTAGAAGGGCCTTGGCTTCTCACTAGGCTTTCCCCCATTCCAGTAACTCACTGGTGAACGCCCTACCCTTTGTATTTAACTCTGGCTAGTAGGTTTTGGATAAATTTTACAAGTCCTGAACTATTCTCCCCCCTCCCCAGAAGTCATCCCTCAAAATCAGGATTGAAATACAACAACAGAGTGTGCAGGGGAAACTTTTAACTGCTATTGGGTATGCTGTACCTGTTCTGTGGACAAGTAGGACTTCAGTTTCCAGTGCTGTCAATCTGGCACCTTTCATGATCACTGATTTGAAGAAGAAAAAAAGAACAGAGAGGTTAGCATATGCTACCATTAACACTGTTATAAAGCAGTGGAAAAAGCCTGCTGTTATGTTTCTCTGCAGTTTTGTAGTTCCTGCATTACATCAGCCCCCAGTTTGAGTAACAACCAAAAAAGTTGCATGGTTACTTCTTCTGGTTCTTGATAGGCTAACGGCACAAGAGAATCAACAAAATGTTGGCCTCCACATTCATATTTTTGCTTAATGATATGAATTTACAAAACCTGCTATGAAGATTATTAAAATTAAAAAATATAAACTAAAAAATTAACACAGATTTTTGGATTTAAACATTCCCCTAGAGCAGTGGTTCCCAAACTTTAACAGCCCGTGAACCCCTTTCACTAAATTGTGAAATCTCATGAACCCCCTCCTAAAAATGAATATTTTCAGGGATTTAAGTTTAAATTTCCTCAGTGTGATGGATGCCCCAACTGCCGGGCCCCGGAATCTATGAACCTCTGAAAAATATTTTTAATTGAAACTTTTTTTAACGAACATAGAAAAACTAGAGACCAAAAATGTTTCTGTAAAATGTTTTTTTGGCTTTTGTTTTTAAAAAAAGGGTTTTTAATAAAAATAAAAATAAAAATTCATTTTTTGTTTTCAAAAATCAGAAAATGTTTCATGAAAACAGTTTTTGAAAATGGACCATTTTTCCGTTTCAGTTTTTTGTAAAATTTTCTTGGGGAATTTTGAAAAATGTGAAAAAAATTCAAAACTTTCTGTGAAAAATGCTTGGTATTTTTTACCCACCTCTAGTTTCGGGAGAGGTTGTGGCTGGTGGTAACAAGGAGAGCGTGGTTCTGGCTTTAGATGAGATTTGGCAAATTCCTGGGGCTCGGGCTGGGGTTTGGGCTGCCGGCTCCCCCGCTGACGGGGGCGGGGCTCGGGCTGCCAGCCCCTACTGCCTGGCCCTGCTTTCCCTGGGGCTCGGGCTGCCAGCCCCATGCAGAGCGCTGGGGTTCGGGCTGCCGGCTCCCCCGCTGACGGGGACGGGGCTCGGGCTGCCAGCCCCTACTGCCTGGCCCTGCTTTCCCTGGGGCTCAGGCTGCCAGCCCCGCACGGAGCACTGGGGTTCAGGCTGCCAGCCCCCCTGCTGATGGGGGACAGGCTCGGGCTGCCAGTTCCAACTGCCTGGTTCCGCTCTCCCTGGGGCTCGGGCTGCCGGCCCCAACTGCCTGGTTCCGCTCTCCCTGGGGCTCGGTCTGCCGGCTCCTCTACTGACGGGGGCAGGGCTCGGGCTGCCAGCCCCAATTGCCCAGCCCCACTCTCCCTAGGGCTCGGGCTGGCGGCTCCTCTGCTGACGCCTGAAGAAAAAGGTTTTTGGTTTAACTGGGTAGAGTGGCAGCCGAGAAGTTATATTTAAACAACTTCCAAAGAGGTGCTTTTGAAAAGTTATTATGCATATGGCATTGATTTTTATGGGGAGGTGAGAGGTTATTTCTTAGCACTTATAGAGCAATTTATACAGTAGAAATGATGTAGGTTAACGTATGTTGTATTTCAGTTTCCAATTAACTGGCTTAGAAATAGCATTTCTTCTTCCAGTGAGTCTCATTACTCCTTTAGTTTATGCCTGTCATTCTCAGGATGGACAGTGAGGAAAAATACACATTCATGTGTAGGAACAAAGACAAGATTACACCGAGTGATAGCTATCCAGCATTCCCAACAGAAGCAAATAAGTGTGGAAAATGGTTGCAAGTTCAAAGTTGGCAACTTAGTTGTATTTACAAGAGGTATATCTTTCGCAACAAACTATCCAACAATGTTCCCAATAACCTATGTTACTAGGATGGCTAGAGCATAGACATTTTGCTCTTCCCCTTAGCAATAAGACTAATTCAGTTTTCAGCCGTCATGGCTGGACAGTCAAAGTGAAATTTCACAGTCCATTTATAAACAAGCAGTGTTATTGTCAGAGTCCTTCAATAGTCAAATGTTTCAAATGTAAAGGCTATCCCTTCACACAGTCTGATTGTTAGGCTCTGACTGACAATTCCAACTGGGATCAATAGCAAGACTTCCTATGGAAGATACTTAACAGGAGACTATTAACACCTGTTTCAAATTCTCATCAGCAGTTTGTTTTCAAGTGTTTTCCAAAGGAGATGGGTGGTTCATTATTTTTATATGTATTGGACCACACGAGCATCCAGAGTGTGCCAGACATTTTCCAAAGTTAAAATGTGAGCCCTTTGGGAAAGGGACTGCATTTTATGAAGGCAACTGAGATATGAAGGAGAGAAAGGAATAAAACACACAATCCTTTATAAAAAGCAAAACAAAGAAACAGCTAGCCCTCTCTCTAGCCTACGTTCAGAGAGTTAATGCACTGGCCTTTCACTCTAGCAACCGCATTCAAACCCTGAGTAGATCACAAATTGACTAGTGGGTTGGTCTCAAACTGCCCTCTGACTATATCTACACCTCTAAGTTTGTCTGTTAAAACCTTCACCTGAGACATCCACATTTTTAACAGGCATGCTACACATCAGGATTGAGGTACATTGGCAGAACTGTATGGGAGAAAATTGCTTGCCTGCAAGCAACACGGTCTACGAGCAAGCAGTCTTTTCCTTGATTTCCCTGCACACAATCTGCAAGATTATATAATGGAGTTAGAGAGCAAGATGCCTCAATTGTTTTTTGGGATATGGAGTCTGCCAAACATAGGATGCTGGTGAATCCATTCCAGAACAATAGTGAAGTAAAGTTATTATAATTTCACAACTGTTTAGTTGCCTAAACAAACAGAATTGGTGATCTAAGTCTAGTTACTAGGGCACATATCCACATCAAACCAGTGACAAGTGAAACCTATTTTGAGACCGAGGCCAAAAACAGAAGAGGCGTAAGTGCTAGCCTACTCTTTTACTCTACTATAGACCTGTCTACATTGTCCTTTTTCTTCAGATCTCCCTCTGTCATACCACCAAGGCAGGTGCACCTACAGTAGTGGAAACACTACTGTAGACAAGAGTACAGGCTTTCATTTAAAAAACAAAACAAAAACAAAAAAAGCATCCTCTATAAATGCTTAGAATAGGTCTAGATGACAGTGGTAAAAACACCAACATCAGCCCTTCACTAGCGTGCTTGCTATCGTTAGAGCACGTGAAGCTATATTGGTGTTAGTGTAGCAGTGGGAAATTAAGAAAAATGCCCATGTAGAAAAAGCAGATAAGTCTCACAAGCATAAGGTTCCACAACACGGTGACAGGAGTGTGGGGAAGCACTGCTGGTGATGTACTTGTTCTGTAGATAAGTGAATGTCAAACTTTAGGCTGACAAAGACGAGGATGATAGTAAAGAACATGGCTGTTCTATTAGAGATGTAGTTATCTAAAAAATTTACTCAGGTTCCCTAACTAATTAAAACCTGGAGTGACCTTGTGCCAGTAAATGCAAAATATTCCTAAAGGACATGTCAGTCAGTGGCCAGTGGATTGTACACTATTACTGCTCTATTTTTATAGAAGTACTAACCATCTTCACTCCAATAAGCTGGTTTTTGAAACATTTGTAAAAACATTCTACATAAGTTTCAAATTTATACTGTACAGCATCTTGCAACCCCATTTGATATACTGCTGAAGTTAAATGAAAAGAGCAATGCAATGCCATGAACTAAAAACGGTTAAGGCAAATTAAATACTTTTGCCAACACAGGGTTTAAATTGAATTATTTGTCGATATTAGTCTTAAGCTGTCAATTGTGGCTCTCTGATGAGCCTGGTCTATGATGCTCACTGTAAGATGAAGGAATTCATATTAGAGCACCACTCTTGAAGACTAAGCTACAAGTTGTCCTCTAATAACTAAATCCATTTTAAAGCCAATTTTGGAAAAGTATTTAACTTGTATAAGGAGGCAATGTGTTCCAATGGAACAAGCACAGGTGTGAAAGATGTATACCCATTCCTAACAAAGACTTGCGGTATAATCTTCTGCAAAAAACCCACATACAACACTTGAGTTTCTCTTCTGTAAGGTGGGGAATACAGATACTTACCCTATTATGTAACACAGAAATCTTCAGATGAAGAATATCATAGCTGTTTGATATTATATCCACCTAAGATTTGGAATATTGTCAGTAATAAACCATCTGACCCTTGCCTAACGTGAAGCACAGTCACTTCTTTCATCCCCATTTACATTGTGCACAAGACAGACTTTAAAGACTTTAAACAAAATTCCTTATTTTCCAATTTGCATGCTTTCAGTCCCGTTAGCGACAGTAAATTCAGCAAGATACTGTCAATGCTTGGAGTTGGTAGGATGAAAATGGTGAATCAACAACTTTTCCTCCAGTTTATCACTAGGTATTTTAGCCTCTAATGATTTATATCTTTTTTGTGGCTAATTTTAATATCTTCTACAAGAAAAAAGTCAAGATCCCTTGGTTGGGTATTTAAAAAAAAAAAAAAAAAAAGAAGAAAAAGTGAGCTTGTTTAAGTGCTTACACACACACACACACAAGTTCATCCCCTCCCATTGAAAAATTAGAAATAGCTATAGCCAATTATCCTAATCTTACAATCAGGAGCTTTCACAAAAGAACAGGAGTACTTGTGGCACCTTAGAGACTAACAAATTTATTAGAGCATTGGGATGTAGCCCATGAAAGCTTATGCTCTAATAAATTTGTTAGTCTCTAAGGTGCCACAAGTACTCCTGTTCTTTTTGAGGATACAGACTAACACGGCTGCTACTCTGAAACCTTTCACAAAAGAGAATCTTATTAAATGAGTCAAAGCTGTAGGGCTAAAGAATTGGCCCACAGAGAAGAAGGGAGAAGCCAGAAAACCTCAATTATGGAACCTATAAAAAGATGTGTTCTTTTCAAGGTGCAGTTTGCCTACAAGGCACTGTAACCAGTCAAGGAACAATAGACTGAGGCCAGAAGGGAAAGGGTAAATAAAGCATCTGCACAGTGAAAGAGATAATGGGATCTCACAGGTACAGGACTTCCACACACATTTTTGTCAAGAGAATATTGCCTTCTGTTGTGAACTTTTATCCCAACCAGAAGAAAGGAACACACATTCCTTCCATAAAGGTATTGCCACTTGTCTAAATCTGTATTACTATAGCAAGTGAGGCACTTTTTCCATTGCTGACATCAGTATTTCACCCCACTTGCAAGGATTTTAAGTTTGGCAGGGGAGGGAGGGAGAAGAGGCTAACAAATTGTTTCAAGATGCACCCCATAAGTGAGAGGAAATGTTTTAAGTTACCAAACACAGATACGCTTCAACAGCACATGACCTCCACTAACATCCTGGACTCTTCACAATCAGGAAATAGACGTGGCTATGGTAATACAAATCTTAAGGCTCATACTACTCCACCGAACTAGTATTTTAGGGAGACACCACAAGATGCTGGTTAACCAGCATTACTGGACATAATAGGAGTGAATGGTGGTGTAATCATTCCTTTCAATGAGAATTCAGACATTGATAAGCAGTTGCTCCTCATCCTCAGGAGTCCTCACATACAGTCCTGAAAGGATCAATCATGTCTCCTCTCACTTGAGATACAAGACTTCTGAGAGAGCCTATGTGTCGCCATGGGCTCTACTGCCATCAATATGCCAACAGTGCCCAGTTGTACACTTCCTTCTCAGGTAAGACGATCACCACCACCACAAAGGTACTGGATTAAATAAGTGACAATGAAAAACAGTAACTCTCAACTCAGAAGAGAGTAATGCTTGTATGGAGAGGGAAACACTGAACAGCTAACAAAGCACTGACCGCACTCTCGACAAAATACACCTGCTCTCCAATTGTCAAAACAGTAATTACCCTAAGGCTATACAAAGTTAATCTTCTCTCTGGCTGCAGAAAGTAGCAAGAAATGTCCTTCCACTGCCAGACTTAGCAACTGTTTCCTCTCAGGCCTAGCAACTATGATGTACACATTTGTCTAGTCTTAACCAACACCACTATGTAGCTGGGATTACAACACTCCAAACAATAACTCCAGCATGTTCTAATATATGGCAGCCTGCATTTCAATAGATTTAGCCACTAGTAACACATCACACATCTCCTCTGCCCTGTTCACTTCCAAGTCCAATGTAAGCTGCCAATTCTAAACCTAGTTACTAACTGCTGAGTTAAAAATCATAGTTGCCTAGCCTGTCCATTTTCATCTACCTTTTTGCAGAAGGTTACCCTTAACCGAAAGGAAGGGGAAAAAAAAATCAAGGTTAAACAGACAAATCCTAGGATGGTAAGAGCAGAGTCCAGTTCAGTGTTTTTTATGCTTCTCTTGAAATTGTGTTTTGTGCCAAGATACTATGCTAATTGCTTCCCTACAAATACCCGACAGAAGAAAGTTAAAAAAGCATGTCAGGAAAAGGGGGGGGGGGAAGAGGGAAATGAAGCTTGGTAGGGCTGATAGTCTTTGGCCCTTTGATAGAAGCCATGGACTTATTGCTAATAAGCCATTACTAACCTGAAAGAGAATTTATTTTAGCTCTGCTTACAAGACTCAAAACAGATTAGTAATAAAAAGGAACAGAGTGATCCATTTGACTAAAGGTATTTACTGTTCAATAAAAATAGTAGTCAGATCTCTTAGGTAAGCTAACAGGCAAGTGAAGGGCTCTACACTCCACAGCGATATATGAGCATCAAGCCTCTCCTAAATCTCGAGAACAAATTTCTATCAACAATAGTACTCTTGGCAAATGTTCACTGAACTGGGCTGCATTATGCGGCTCTTGAATATAGTGCAAGACAGATAAGGTAACTGGTCTGGTTAGACTAAGCATTTTAACTCCCATAGAAATTAAGGAAAATACTGGATACCTTAACATGCAACCCAGAGAGTAAAAAAGGAAACAGTGCAGATGCACAAGGCATACTGAAGGCAAACATTTGCCTTTCTAAATGCAGCTGTTCTGGTTCCGGTAATCCCACTGACTATATTAAACTAAATGACCTAGTTTGTTGCCACTACATTGTGAATTCTATCCTAAGCCATTATAATACCCCTTTAAAAAAAAAAACCATACACCTGGCTGCTACATACCATACAAATCCCACAGTCCCCCAAGGACACCATTAGAGGATGTTTTGTTTACTCATTTGACTTGCTGACTTGTCATTGTTGAAGGCATATTTTCTTATTGTTTTGTATGGCAGAACATTCAGTTCCTGTAAAGACCAGTGTCAGTGATCAGATACTCCACTTGCAACATGAGGTAAACGAGATCTTTGATAGTGTAAGACTGCTGGGGTTAGATTAAAAAAAAAGAACAAACAAACAAACAAAAAAAACCAGCATCCTACTAATCAGCATCAATTCTAGATCACATATGTATGTTTTTAATCCAGAAGTCACTATAGAAACCAAAAGATTGTTTATTAAACCCAAAATATCTGTAGTTGGACAACAAACCTCAAATTAAAGCCCTTTAACAAAGAACAAAATAGTTTTAGTCAATATAACCCTGAGTTTTTATACTCAAGTGTAAGACACCTTGTCAAAAAAAGACAGAATTAAGATTTGCTTTAATTTAAGTGATTTTACCTTATCTAAATCAGATGGTGTAACCATCATATTTTAGTTTGAACCACCAAGGAGATCCACACGACTTCATTGAGAAAGCAGGTTTTGTTTAAAAAGTTACAAAACTAAATCTCTCTCTTTTAAAGATTTTTTTAATTAATGATTTTAGTGTGCATTTAAACATTACCCTGCAGTGTTTACAATGCAACACCTGAGCCTTGTACTAGTGTACAACAGGAAATGAAACCAACTAAGAACAAAAAAAAAAGTGTGTATTCTTACTTATCACAACAAAAAGAAGAACAAACTGCATACACTGTGGAAGATCTAATTTTTAGTTCTTTGTTTTCAAATGTCTAAAATATTGTTAGTAACAAACTAATTGAAAAGAGTTATTTGATCTAACATTGTCACTATAATACCACTTCCATTTTGACAAGCTTACAGTGACTTGTACAGAAGATAAGTTATAACAATTGTCAGTCTGATCCGATGGCATCCTGAAAATCTTCAATTCTAGCATCTACTAGGAGGCGCTCAGCATCCAATTTCAAGAGTGAGAAGTGATTTTAGATGCTACAGCTGCTCCCAAGTCTCCCTACCAATTTGTGTAATTTCAGACCCACATGCTCCTTACAGGCCTGTGTTTCTCTCCCTTGTTGACTTGTATGAGACTCTCACAAACAGTAAGAGAAAGAGACTGACTGTATTACTCTGCTTCCCCAGTACAAATTACATACAAGGTAAACAAAGACAGAAAGAAAAAAATAATTTGTGTCTCTGCCCTCTTATATATAGTCCTTTCAGATGTTACTTGTAACACTAACAAAATATTTTCAAGCAAAGATGTAATTTTTAAAAAAAGTTAATAGTATCCAAGCAATTTTTCCATTGACTTGACACAACTGCCATTCCAAAAGAGAAAGAGAAAATCCTTTATCACCAGAGGGAGAGACTTTTAAAAACTGCTTTAAAATTAATTTCAAATGAACGCGTCCCCCTTGCAAATGAGAGAGAGACCTTGGAGTCAGGTCTGGAAATTGCCACTCAGCATTTGAAAGGAAGGTGCAGATTCTGCTTCCACAGTCAATGCACCAGATTATTAAAATAAAATAAAGAGAGAAACCATCTTAAAGGAGATGCCCAGAGGAGCTATGTCTGGGCAGAGTCATATGGGGGAGCTGCTGACAAAGACCAGGTTTAACTGGGGGACACAAACAACTGGGGGGGTGGAGGTTTACATATTATTCATCCTCTCTCTTTCCCCCTCACAGCTTCTTTCCTCCCTCTCCTCCTCCTTTTCCCTCTCCTCCATCTATGCCCTCTCTTCTCCTCACTCCCCCTCCTCATTCCTAAATCTCCCATCCCCTTCTTCCCTCTCCTCATCTCCTCTCCCCCATCTATTCCCTCTTCTCCTCACTCCCCCTCCTCACTCCTAACATCTCCCATCCCCTTCTTCCCCCTCCCCCATCTATTCCCTCCTCCTCTTACTCCCCCTCCTCACTCCTGGTTTCTCCGACGCCCTTTTCTTTCTATCCCCTCCTCCTCCTTTCTCTCTCTCACTCTTCCCCATCTCCCTCATACGTGGGGGTCCGGGATACTCACCCCTCCTTCTCTCCAACTCAGCTGTTTACCACTCGGGGCTCCTCTAGCCCACAGGGCGCCGCCATCTTGGCCCTGCCTCCCTCCTCCCCTCTCCACCTCCAGCCCAACCAGCGACACCTCGAATCCCTCCGCTGAAGAAAGTAGTGCGCGGGACCAGCCCAGTCTGCGCGATACGCCGCCGCCTGCCCGCGCCCCGCCCTCGCTGTTTCCTCTGAGCGGCCTCTGTCTCTCGGCGGTCCGCGTTCCAGGCTTGGGATGCCCCGCGCCGGAGTGGCGCGGAGCTATCTCAAGCGGGAGCGATGCGGTTCCAGAGCGGTCTCGTGATTCTGGAGAGGGCCGCAAGAAGCGCCGGCTGAGGATCACGTGATTTGGAGTCTCCGGGAGGGAGTGGGCGGGGCGAGGCAGGCTGGGAGGTAAACAAGGCCTGCTGCCTCTGGGGGCGAGGCAGGCTGGCTCTTGTAGTGGGCCTGGACCTGCTGCAGCCTCAGCGCCTAGCACCCCGGGGGAGTCTGAGTGCTGAGCTCAGGCAGCTTCCCAGGCAGGCTGTCTGGCTGTCATGTTACACTGCCAAGGGCGCAGCATGCTGACACACGCAGCCGCACACAGGAGGTGCCACACAGAGTGGCACTCGGCAGCTGGTTGTGGCACCACCATGGTGACATGCAACGTGATGCCATGGTGGACACACAGTTACACCAAGCAACATGCCATGAGGCCACCTTCGCATTGACATCTGCAATGACAAGCCCCAGCGACACCACGGCAATATTGCAGCACCTCAATGCAATACTCTGACACTATGTTGCCAGGGTGACATAAGATGGTGATGCCACTGAAATCAGTGCAGTTACACTAGATATAAATGTGACCCATGTGGACCTCCCCCTGATCCTCTCAACCAGGATGTGCTCCTATGCAGTGTTGCCAACTCTCAAGATTTTATCACAAGTCTCGCAATATGTGTGCTTTTTTGGAAAGCCCCAGCTCCTGGAATCAATTGGTTCTCAGATGTCATTTAAAAAAAAGGAAATTTCTAATCCTCGTGCTTGCAGAGGAAAGCTTGAAAACATGAAGCAAGGCTCAAAAACTGAAAAGTAAATGAAAAGAACCTCAGCACTATTATTTATTTTTAAAAATCTGAAGATTTTTGCCACTTGTGGTTTTATAAATAAATTAATGGAGATATCCCATCTCCTAGAACTGGAAGGGACCTTGAAAGGTCATCAAGTCCAGCCCCCTGCCTTCACTAGCAGGACCAAGTACTGATTTTGCCCCAGATCCCCAAGTGGCCCCCTCAAGGATTGAACTCACAACCCTGGGTTTAGCAGGCCAATGCTCAAACTCTGACTCATGATTTTTGAATGCTTGAGGTTGGCAGTACTGTTTTGGTGAAGTACTGATCGAACAAGCAGCATATCTCTGAGTTTTCTTATCCACAAATCATACTGTTACCAGTTTAAAACAGGGATCTAATGAAGCCCCATTTTTGTCCTCCTTTTGTCTTATTTAAGCCATGGTGAACTTCATTTCTGGAAACTCCTGAAATTTTTTTTAGCCATAGCTAATTATCTCTGTAATTTTTAATCTTACCATTGCAAATGTACAAAATGGGCTGTCCTAGAATCTATCAGAAAGAGTGCCATTTCAAATTTACATTATAACGAACAAGCCCCTTAATAGCCCACAAAGAACATAATTACCTTACTTGTAAAAGTACGTGGAAGGTGTAAGAAAGCATATGGCTGCGTGTCAGAGGGCACTATTGAAAACTGACATACAGCTATCAAAATATTCAGTTCTTTTAGGCTATCGATTGGTGTGGTTGTCAGTATCAGAGGGGTAGCCGTGTTAGTCTGGATCTGTAAAAAGCAAAGAGTCCTGTGGCACCTTATAGACTAAGGTTGTCAGTGTACTTTTAACCTGGGACCAAAAATGTGTTGCAGCACCACCATGTGTAAAAATAATAGTACTGCATATCTGAAAATAAACATCCTTACAAAGCTGGCCAAGTTCCACACTGCTGTAACTCCACTGCCTTCACCAGAGTTATACAAGCTCCGGATTTGAACTGCAGGAGGTGGGAACAGTGGTGGTCCCATCAAGTTCTGCCACACCAAGCTCTGCCCACTCAAGATACCAGAATGAGATTAGACTCACAGCAGATTGTGCAGATGTTCAAAATGTGATCACATGGGTTCAACTGGACTCCTCAAGTTCAGCTCCCCACCAGCAGTGATACATCCTTGCACAGGCCAGATTAAGGCAAAGATACAATAGACACGTGATTAGTGCCACAGTAGCCAGAGTCATGGGATGCTGTGAGAATCTAAGCTTTTATTTTAAAAAAGTTTCTAGGCTCAGGGCTGTGCCAAACAGCATGAAAAAAAGGATCTGAGGATAACTGATTTACGTTTATGTGAAATAATATGTACAAGACAGTATGGAGGCATGCAGCATTGTTGCAGAAACTTTACAGGAAAACTCTGAAGTCTGGTACACTCAAAATGTGATCTACTTTTTACTTTGAGTTAGCAAAGTGTAACCCACACACCTCCTGGGGGTGGAGTTCTGTCCCATCTAGTGGCACTGAGACCACTTAGAGAGAGAAAATGAGTCAGCTCTCCAGCCTTAGCTAACAGCCTGGTGGTTTTTTGCTCATGTGGTAGAGGCTCATACACTAAGCTCCAGAAGTCCCAAGTTTGATACTGCCTGCTGAGGACCAGGGTGTGTGGGTGTTGCAAAAGCTCAGGCCATTCTTTATATTTTTAATGATCTATTTATATAGTGATGGATTGCAAAATTCTTCATGAGCTGATGTACAAACCTTGCACAGGGATCACTTCACCCCTTGCCGAAATGCAGCAACTGTGGGAAGATGCATAACATTTCATCCCTTTAGGTTTGGAGATTAAGTATATATTAGCCAGTTAAAAGTGCAAGAAGAATTTAAGGAGGAAGAATATAAGATGGGGTTCTCCTGCCTTTTAATTTTGTAGACCATTCATGGACCTCTCACCATCCATCTCTTGTTCCCACACCCCAGTCTCTATACAGGTTGGTTCTCAAAATTTTTTCATTCTGTGGGCTAGCAGGAAGAGTTCTGTGGCTCTCGGGTGAGTCACAGGCTACAGATTGTGAACCTCTGACTTGATTCTGCAACTCATACTAATAGTCCCTTTGAAGCTAATGAGAATTTTCTCATAAGGATGGCAAGATAGAGCCTAGGTTCAAAGAAAATAAAAGCAGGATTAAAATGCTACCAGTGAGGTATCAGTGGCTCTTTAACTACTTCAGCACTAGCTGGCATATGTCACAGCTCTGATCGCTCTCCCTGTGGAACTGAGATCCCTCAGAGCTTGTTTCCCTTGATGTTGCACATGTAACAGGTCATCCTATTGAAAGGTGAGAAAGAGTTTCTTGATGTGAGCACATCTCTAGTCCTGCTTTGTGCATTACAATTAATTTTTATTTCAGTCTGGGCTGAGCGGGCTTTTTTTCTCCCTGCTGAGCTGGGGACATGTTTATTTAATCTTCCTCGAAAAAAGATCTCAAATTAAGCTGAGTTTCAGAAAAGAAATGGAAGCAATTAGTGGTGTTATTCCGCGTTGACTTAATTACCAGAGTGCTACAAGCACAAAAGGAAACCCAGACAAGTTGGGAGGGGTTTGCACATGATTCTTACTGCTGGATAGACACAAAAAGGAAAGAATAGTGCGTAAAGAGTGGCTTTTGTGTGATATAATTAACCTTGTTTATTCTTATTTACCTACGTACTTCAATGATTTATTTAATGAGGCATCTGAGGTGTATTAAGAGCAGGTGGCAATACATGGAATTAAATTGTCCTCAGTAGACAGCACAAATAGCTCTGCCTCCAGTATGCTCCCTGAGCACCATGGGTGAAAATCATCCTTGTGCAAGGAGCCAGCACACGCCTAAGCAGTCCCACTTAAGCCCTCCATGGGAGTCTTTCTTCCTTCCTCCTAGGTCCTGCAGAGGGTGCTCTACTCATCCTGGAAATTTCAAGGGGGAACAGATGAGATGGGGAGTGAATCAGGGGGAGGCAGGGCCAGACGGATATGTATTGTGCCCACATCAGCCCAGTAGAGATCAGGGCAGAAAGAAAATACAGCCCCAACTTGATCCACAGAGGGGATCCCCCGCAAAGGGTGTGTCTCTGGGGCAGCTGCTGCTGTGGGAGCTCTCTCAATGGGCTTCTCTTCACTGCAAGGTTAACTGGAGTTATGACAGGAGAGTTGTCCTGTCCACGCACAAAATCCTGCAACACAAGTTGTGCAGCCCATCAGGGCATATAGTAGGGTGACCAGACAGCAAATGTGAAAAATCGGGATGGGAGTGGGAGGTAATAGGAGCCTATATAAGAAAAAGACCCCAAAATCCAGACTGTCCCTATAAAATCGGGACATCTGGTCACCCTAGCGTATAGGGTAAAACCCAAGTGATCACAACTCGTCAGTTACTGACACAACCACTCTGTAGGATGGACACAGGCTAGTGCCACTTGAGTGTGTCTCATCTTCCAATGTCTTGCCACAATGCCCTGTGTGTCCAGAAAGGACAGACAACTCTCATACTTCACAAGGAAAGAATTCATAGTGTGGGTCAGCTTAATGCAGCACTAAAAACCATGGGATGTGCCCCCTCAACTCTTAGTGCCACACTCAAGTGAATTGAGCTCCAGTGTGGACACAGCAGCTCAAGTGTTATTTCAGTGTGGCCGCTCTCACTCAAGGTTGGCTAACTCAGGGGGACTAATGCAAGTGTACATAAACTTGAGTTACTATGCAGTAAAGACAGCTGTGGCTCCATCGAAGGAAAGGTGGTAATAGTCACTGTCTGATTCTCAACTTCCCATGTGGTGTAATAGGGATAATAATCATCCTTCCTTCCTCCTGCCCTTTGTCCATGTTGTCTATTTAGATTGGGGCAGGGACTGTCCCTTATGTACCGTGCCTAGCACAATGGGGCCCTGATCTTGGTTGGGGTCTCTAGGCTGTATTGGGCTACAAATAATAATTAATAAAACAACTGTACCTATTATGTTAATGATCCGATTGTGTGCAAGGACATCTCTGCTTTGGGAGATTATGGCAAACTGGGACAGTGGATTGGCTGGTATAAATGTCATATTTCCAGCTGTGCTCCTCCCCATTGGTCACTGAGGCCCAGAAATCTAATTGTCAGCCTTCTAGTGAGCCCTGGGCACTACACCTTTTGGAGCCTGTGACACCTGATTCAGCCAGCTGGGTTTGGTGAGATTTTATTGAGTACATTGTTGGGTTCCCTACACAGTTTTCCCAGCAAACAAAGCCTAATAGAGTCAGGCCCGATTGGGTGGCTGTTTTCCCCAACTGCAGTCCCAGAACCAGATTCTGGCCCCAAGTGTTTCATGAAATAACATCTCAGCCCTTTCACCAGCCTGTCATCTTTCCCTTTTGTTTAATTTCTGCAATTCTCTTTACATAAAACCCCTGAAGTTCCAGTTCACTTATTGGTTTTCTTTCACAATGCATGTTTGTGTAGGGGGAAATATAATCCCACAAATGTCTGTGTTTAAGAGGATGCAAATCAGTTTTCCAGCACAATGCTTTGTGAACAGTTTCTTTCATGCAAAACTCTGCTAGATAAATAAAAATCAAAGGGGGAATAGGAGGGAGGAGGTAGAGGAGATGCTGCTTCTATAAACAACAAGAGTTAATTATCATTCAACAAAATCACAGATGTGACAGAATCAAAAACTTAAGATCTGAACCTTTCTGAACTTTGGAGAAGTCTAGATCTAGAGCTAAATGTTGCAACAAAACCTGTAGCAACGGCCCTAACCTTGTCTAGTATCATGGGGAAGTAAGGAGTCTGAAGGGCTGGGGGCTGGCTGTGTATTGTGATTTGAGATAGCACCAGTAGGTGGCACCATAAACAGAAAACCTCACAAGAACTGTCATTACTAAAGAGACAAGGTGGATGAGGTCGGCTCTCTATGAGCTAAGATCAAGTGTAGTAGTGACCTGAGGGGTGAAAACATTATCTTTCAGTGGAACTTCTGTTGGTGGGAGAGACAAGTTTTCAAGCGACACAGAGCTCTTCCTCTGTGTCGCTTGAAAGTTTGTTTCTCGCACCAACAAAAGTTGTCCCAGTAAAATATATTACTTCACCCATCTTGTCTCTCGAATATCCTGGGACCACTATGGCTATAACAACACTGCATATTATGAGTAGAGTATAAAATACCTGTCACTTATATGTATGTAGTAGTTTTACTTCTTCAGGATGATTGCAACATTGCAACAGGATCTCATTTAACTGCAAAAGAAATGGTATTGCTTCCTTATACCTGCACCACGTTGAACTGTATAGGACAAAGGGACAAGTTAATTCCTGGTGTAACTCCACTGGTTCTCCAAAAAATAAAGTATATTTGAAAAGGTTCCTACTGAGCAACAAAACTCCACTAAGTGAAAGCATTTTTTTGATGGCATCCATGAGCATGTTCTGTACTCCACAAATGGCTATGTATCTGATCTGAGATTACACTTCTTAAATTGTAAACTCCTTGAGTAGACACCTTGTCTACTCCATGCTCTGTACATTGCTGAGCATGCTGATAGAGCACCACACTTTGCACATGCCATAATACGAGTGTGTCTCAGATAGGGAAGATCAGAGAGAACAGGGGAAAGTGGAGAGCAAGTTTTTATTGGCATGTCATTTGGGGAGATCACATTACTATCAATGCAGCAAGTGAGAGCACTGTCTAGTGATTATTGCAAGTTGCTGGTATTCAAAACTCATAGATTCTGTTCCCAGCTCTCTACAGACTCACTGTGGGGTTTTGGGCAAGTCAGTTTACCCCTATGTGACTAGATTTCCCCATTTGCAAAGTGCCTCACAAAGGTGTTGTGATGTTCAGTTGTTTCATATTGGTAAATTCCTTTGTGATTCTTGGGTGAAGGAAGCTACAGAAGTATAAATTCTTATCTTTACTCTTGAAAAGCATATTGGAAAGATGTCTATTAATTAACTTGCATTTTTCTAAATATAGATTTATATAATACATACATTAATGATGAACTCTGTGTACACACATATACAAAAATCTGTATTTATATACATATCTATAGTTGGACATACATGCAACAAAAATAAATAAGTATATACATTACATGCATACATTTGGCAAAAATACAAGATCATTAACAAGCATCTTTTGCAGCTATTAGATGGAGGTATCTAATCCTTTTTTCCATGTAGACTGCAGAGGTAAAAATACACTTTGAAATAAAAAAAATCTTGTGTATGTGCATTAAATGGTTTTGTGCATGAGACTGAAGTGTGTGAGTGTGTGCATGAGAGAGAGTGGTGAGATGTCTGTGAGAGCTGTAATGTGTAAATGAGTGTGTGTACAAATACAGCTTCCTTAACAGCCATTTCTTTTTTTGTAAAGTCTGTTTGGTACATTATTTCCCTGTGTCATGCACTTTGTCAGTATCACAAAAGACTATTCCAGCAGAAAGCCCCACTGTGTTAAGGGCACTGCTTCTACGGAGCATAGTTGAGCAACATGAATTCTCTTCAAGTTTTCAAAGTCCTGGAAAGTTTTGATAAGCAAATACTGTCCAGGCTCTGCTTCTCCATTGGTTGTTTCTTCACCGCCAGATTTTGACACAAATAATCTGATTGAAAAATCAGGGAGGGGAACAGGGGCAAAAAACAGAAAGAAAAAAGGAGAAGTATCTATTTCAGAAGACAGCTACCAAGTGAAAAAGTGGAAGAAAGAGCCACAGAAAGAAAGAGAAGACCTCTTGCTGGGGGGTTTGTCTGGGGAGATTTCAAGGCAGAGCTTGATTCCTGCAAACCACAGTCCCCAAAACAGGTGATTTTTTTTTTACACATTTACTAACTTTGTTGAATTCATTCCTATGATGTGTCTTCATAAGGTTTTCTTTTTTCTTTTCTTGCGTTTGCAGATATATTCCACAACACGAGTCAGTTACATGTGCTGGGGATTGTTTTAGGATAATAAGGTGCTTAGATAAAATGATCAAACCTTTTAAAAACTGTACATTTATTTAACTTAAACACGTGCACACGGGCATGTGCATGCACACACACTAAAGTAAGTAGTAACAGAGAATGATAACAGCAAAAAAAGGTACAGATAAGATATTACTATGCCCTTCAACACCTAGGTCACAACAAGTACCTATAAGCAGAACTAATTTCCAGATGTGCCCCTTTGTATCTCGGCAATGAGGACATATTACATTTTTTCTTTTAATTGATATTTTCATGGGGCCAGATCTTCACCTTAAGTACATTTGCAAAGCTCCATTCACTTCAATGAAGCAATGCCAGTTTACACCAGTTGAGGATTTGGCCCATATTATTTAGTATTTTTGGCTCCAGTTTATCAGTTGATTTAACTTGTTTTTCCCCCTCTTAAATATGCTGATTAACGTGACCTAATTTTTAGCGTATGGAATAAGTTTGAACTCCCGCCTGACATACAGCCAGATCGGTTCAATGCACTGGGCAGGTGAATGGACAAATGACAAGCCCACACGATGAGTGAGCTGTAAATTAAAGGAATATAGGATTTGTTTTACAGTACCTTGTCAAAGCTATTTATCCTTTGTCACCCGATCCAGTGCCCATTGAAGTCAATGAATCCGGCTCCTAATGAACAATCCTGAAATCACTTTTTAAATCACTTTATTTTTTAAAAATGTATTTAATCCAGATGGGCAAGTATTTCCATCCACATCATGGGCAAAATTATAATAAAAAATTGCCAGCCCTGGCACAACATCCATTTGCCCAACCTTACCATGATAAGGAAGAACTAATTATATGTTTACCTCTCCACTAAAAACAAGTACAAATTACTCATCCCTGGTGAGTAGAATTTTATAAGGCTGGACTAGTGAGTTTAAATTTTGGTTTAAAAGACTGAAAGTCTTTTTGAATGCTACTTTAGATCCAGTGTCAGGAGTCTGTAAAACCTCTTATTTTGTTAGCACTCAAAACAATTAAAATACATGCGGATGGTAGTGAGGTTTTTTCATAATGTAGAATCTTCTGTAAGACAGAGAGTTCTTTCTTTTTAGAAGGTTTGTGCTTTGGTTTGGTTTTGGTTGTTTGTTTTTTGTTTTTGTTTTGTTTTGCACGGGAATACTGGGAAAAAAACTATAATAGCAAATAAAGTTTGTAGGAAGAAGAAAATATTTCCCCCTGGCTGAGACCTCGTACAGCGATCAACCCATCTGAAAATGTATTTTATTTGTAACTCTAAAAGTCTGTTGTGAATTTCCTTCAAACCTAGTGAAAAAAGCTTCCTTCATCTTGAGAGTTCACTTTCCAAATTCGGAGATAGAGAGATTTGAATTTCAGGAGTTACAAGGGGATGAAAGTCTGTCTTATAATGGAACATATGTTACAAATTTAAGACCTGATTCTGGACGGTGTTCCGGATTAGGTCCGTAGGGTGCAATCCTGCAAACACCTGCTATCAAATATTTGCTTATTGTTGTGAGTATTCCCACTGAAGTCAATGGAACTACTCACGGATGTAAGTGCTTCAGTCGGTAGTAAGTGTTTGCAGGATCAGGGTCTAAGCTATAAAGACTATATTCGTCTCTCCATAACAGCAATCTTCTGACAAGCACAGGAGCCCTTTACAGCACCAACAAAGGGCCTGATCCTGCATTTTTTGTGCACTGCAAACTCCCACTCATTTCAGTGCGTGTCAGGGATGCACAAGGAATGCAGGATCAGGCCCTATGTCTCAGCTCAAACAGAAGCCAGAAACCCCTGAAAATAAGACATTCTAATAGAAGTTCTTGTACATTGAGTGTAACAATGTGACTGTAGTACATCTTACACGTTTTTGATGAGATGTTCCCTATAAATTCTATTGACCTCCTATCAACATTGTCCTAAAGGCTCTAGGAATCTTTGGGATGGAAGGTGCGCTGCAAATATAAAATATTATTATGAACATTGGCCTAGATTTTCAAAAGGGGCTAGTAACTTTGGGTGCCTCAGTTTTGCGGGCACCAAAGATGCATTAACGGGGCCTGATTTTCAGACATTGCTGACCATCCACCCTTTGTAAATCAGGACCTTTAAGGGGTTTCCAGTTAGGCACCCAAAAAATCAAAAAGTCCAAAATCACTAAACCAATAGCCACTTTTGAAAAATCTAAGAATATTTTTTCCATGCTGAAAGCCAAAACTGTAACTTGGCCACTCTCCCTGGGGCTTCCTCTGGCTGCTTGGAAAATATAGTAGCCAGTTGCACATTCTGTAACTGAGCAATAAACAAGTAACTCTGATGAGTCTGACTTTGAATTTTACATTCTCTTTTGAACCAAGAAGAAGCCAAAACAGCCACATTTTGGGTAATCATCCTCGGCTAATCAGTGAAACCTTTCTTATATGATCACCATCCAAGGAAGGGATTGTCACCAAAGAGACCAGCAAAAACCGGCTCCATAAAAGATGGATTTTAAACTAAAGGTTGAACAAAACTGTCTGGAAGACTCAGTGGTTGCTTAAGACATAGGGCTGCCAATTTTGGTTGTACATATGCCTGGGGGTTTCATCACATGACAATCTTTAATTAAAAATTAATCTTCGATTCCTGGTGATTCCAGGACAATCCTGGAGGGCTGGCAATTCTATAAAATAAAACAAGGTGTTGTCTGTTAAAGGTGGGGTCCGTAGTGCTGGTTTCCCTTGATATCATGGTTAGATATTAGTAGCAGTTGACCGCTTGCTACTGATAATCTCTGTTTCAGAGGGAGATAATATTTTTCTCTCACAATCTGTGCTTCCAGCTTTCCTCACATTTGGTCGTGTGAATCACAAATATAATCTGATGCAGTTAATTAACTACACTCTGGGTTCCCAGTTCCTGTTTTCTCTGTAATGTGGGGTGGGGGGGGAGGGGGACTTCCTTTTGCAACGTTCAGTAGTGCATCAAAGATCGTTGAACTAGGCACAGGCCATTATCTGCCATAGAGACACGGAGCCAAATTTGGCTGTCAGTTATACTGGTGTAAATCTGGAGTAATTCCATTGATTTCTCTGGAGCTATTCCAGATTTACTCTAGTGAACTGAGAGCAGAATTTGGCCCAGTGTATCTAAATGAAACACTGTGGGCCCAATCCGGCAAACACCCCACCTGGAAACTCCTATTGACTTCAGTGGAAGTTCTACACACACTGACTTGCAGGATTGGGCCCTGTAACATTGTGGTGCTTAAAAGAAGCCTCAGTAGGGAGTTAGGGGAAAGTAAATAGAACTAGGTAATATGGAGTCATTGCTTGCAAACACGCTGTCCATTTTCAGCCCTATATTGGTCCCCCTTCTAACTTTCTAACATAAAAAAAATTCTCTTTGTGACACAAACTTTCACATGTTAATCGCAAGTCACTTGCAATTTTCTTGGTAAAATGTGAAGAAAACCAGGTGAACCTATTTCAGAGTAAAACCTGACTAGGGAGTTCAAGTTTGACCCAAAGATGGTTTATCAAGTGATAGGAGCCCTGGGCCAGATTTACAAAGGTATTTAGGTGCCTAAAGATGAGGATGGGGTGACTAATATGATTTACAAAAGCACCTAAACTAGTTAGGTGCCTAACTCTCATTGACTTAAATGGGACGTAGGCACCTAACCTACATAGGCACTTTTGTAAATCACACTAGACACTCTATTTGCATCTTCTGGCACCTAAATGCTTTTGGAAATCTGTTCCCCTGTCCCTTGGGACACTTAAGACAACACTGGACAAAGCACTAGCCTATACAATTGTATTTCGAAATCTCAAGGTCAGTTTCTGCACTGGGCCCTGGAGAATGGACTAGCTGAACTCAGAGACCTTTCCCATCTCTAGTTGCTGTGTTTCCATGATCCATTCACAACTTTCCCTGGCTGCCCTATGCTGCCTCACTGAGACATTTCAGGTCATTCTTGCTCTACAGGTGCTGGGCTTTTTTCTTTTTTTAGTAAATATGTACATTACGCTTCAACTGTTCTCCTGCAGGGGTGGGGTGAGAGGGAAAGCGGGAGAGGAACACTTCCCTGTCAACATAGACCCAGGATTTACTACAAGCTTTCCAGGGTAAAATATACCAGGCTTTGCTTTTACTGCCACTGTACTGAACAAGTATAGGGAAAAATGCAAATGTGCATGCAAATAAGAGATCAGCTGATCTCCTTGTAGTGTCTAACGTTGAACACTTTCCCGTGTTCTCTAGCACAAGGCCGGTTATTAGCCCTTGGGAAGTGGGGAGGGAGTAGGCCTGGGTACTAAAGATAACAGATGCATTGCAAGGGAATTTCATATGATTAAATTTCAGCATTTTATGTTTGTTTCTAACGCGTGCATTTCAACAGCCTCATAGTGTTTGTTTCAGAGACAGCGTGTAACCCTTTCCCACTCAGCACTTCTGCTATGCCATTGCTTTGACTGTCATTTGTCAGCTAAAAAGCCAAATCATCATGCAGTGCTGTTAAAGAAATTTCATGTACATTAAAGAGCTTCAGCCCACATCAGATCAAGGCTCCCTCTCTGCCATTATTCATAATGTCTTTCATGTTGTTTTGTTGTTATTATCATCATTAGCGTTTGTATTGTGGCAGCACCTAGGAGTCCCATCATGGAATAGGACCCCATTGTGCTAGGCACTGTAGAGACACAGAACAGAAAGACAGGCCCTGGCCCAAAGAAATGTTTTCCTGCCAGCTCTCCACTTCGTTGTACATTCAAAAGAATAGAATCAGAGATGCAGCATTGTTTAGTGGCTAGAGCTGGGGAGTAGGAGTTCTGCGGTCAGTTCCTGACTTTGCCACTGACTCACTGTGTGGCCTTGAGCAAATCATTTAACCTCAACGTTCTCCCTCTGTAAAATAAAGATAACAATATTTCTTTGCCTTGGGGGGGGCGGGGTTGAGGAAGGGGCTTATAAACCTTAAATCTCTATTAAAGCACTTTGAGATTTTCTGTCATCTCTGCAGCCAGTGACAAACAGTGTCTGAAAATGACATGGTGCTCCTCTTGCCCTGTCCATGGGTTTCAGTCTCCTGCCCTGGAGTTGAGGAATCCATTCCAGCTCCTAATTCCCTGCAGCCACTCCTCTTTGACTGGCTAGGGATAGGGGGAGCAGAATCTTTCAACCGAATGCTCTGTCTCAGTATAGGTTGCTCATCCATAAACATGACATATGGGTTTTATTTCTAGTCATCAAAGCACCAGGAGCTGGGGGGTAGGAAAGTGGGGAGTGATAGAAAACATTTCTGTCCCTCACCATTATTTATCCCATCCTTCAGTGTTTCTGCCCAGGAAGTGCCTGGAAAATGCCACGTTCTTTTTTGGTGAAGAGTAAGAAGGCCCATACCTACCACCAGCACCACTCTGTGGAAGAGAACCTGCCTGTTTCCACATGGGATCCCATACCATCACTCTGCCTTGGTGAGTCAGATCCATCCTCTGGGCTCGCTGAAGTACACCAAGGCAAACAGCAGTCGGAAAGCCAGGCTGGCAGTATAACACAGAGCTGTGATAACCAGCTGGGACCTCTTTAAGTAGCTTGCCTATTGAAGTGAATGGGAGTTTAGCGTGAGTAAATAGTGAGTTTGAACTGATTAAACAGTGAGTGAAGGGCCCCAATACAAAGACATTGGCTTCCCCTCTGCACGCTTTCTCTCTTGCACTCCCTCTAGACCAAATCTGCTGCTGGTATAAATAGGTACAACCCTGTTGAAAATGGAATTGCACCTTTTTTTCCCCAGAAACTGCATTTGGCCTCTGTCTGTATCTCCCCTTTGGCTTGATGGTTTGGTGATTCCAGGGGCAGTGCAGAGACACTAGATTATATTGGAGGGCTTTGCTCACACATATGAATTTAAAAGTTTGAATAAATGTGTTTCTATTGATTTCCAGATCTCTGCCTTGCTTGCCTGGGAATCACTGCAAAAAACCCTCCCTTCTTCTGCTTTCTTTCATTTTAAATATAAATATTTATTCCCATTTTCCCCCAGAGGGCAGTTTTAGTACATGCAATGAAACCGGTGTGGATCTCGCTGCACTTATGTTCAGCAAAGGCAGCTGACTCCAACAAACATCCACTAGCGATCAGAAATGCTTGGAGATGGTGGCTGAATTTTCCTTGGCTCCTAACCATGCTGCCTGTATACCTATTTGCCACACATACACTCTTTGTCTATGCCCCATGCATACACTGTCGCGGTGGGCATGTCTATGCTGCACCTGCGGGTGTGAATGGCAGCTCTAGTAGATATACCCGCACAAGCTAGCTCACTAAAAATAGAAGCAAGGACACTATGGCATGGGCTTCCGTGGGGACTAGGTACACATTGAGGTACACTACTAGCTTGCACTGGTGGTGCTGAGGCCTGCCTCACAGCATCCTCACTTCTAAACTAGGGTGCAGTGAGCACAGATATGTCTACCTGAGCTGCAAATCACACCCCCAGCTGCAGTGTACCCTGTGTCTATACCCCTCTGTCTGTGCGTTACCAACTGCCGGTGAGTTGCAAGGAATTTCACAGCAGGATGGAAGGGTGACAGGATACCAGTGTAGTCATGACTGTGAAAGGAATTGCCCCCTGACTATTTCACAGTGGGGAACTTGAGGGGCAAGCTGATGTGTGTTGCCTGCACTTAAACCAGCCTTCTTTTGTGGATGGATTTCCCGCTCCTACCAACCCATCCCCACCCTCATGCATTCTCCTACAGCTGTCACTGGAGCAGGACAGATGGGGCAGTTATCTGCACCCCTCAGGCACCATTCAAATTTACTTTATTCAAATTCAGGCTCAATTTACAGTTTGTTTTGGCCCTGTCTGTGAAACTAGAGTCTAGCCCTGCCATACCCTCATGGGAAGAAGTAAAGAGACAGCATGGTAAATCCCCATCCTTTGGAGAGTCGTACTGTCCAGTTCAGTACCAAGGAAGGGTTCGGCCGTTTCTCTGATGTCTATTACCCTCAAGAAACCCCAGCCCTTTCTGAAATCTACGACACTCTCCCTTTTCAGATAGTCCAACTCCTCCCATTTCCAAGGTCAACACACTGCTGAACAAGGAGAGAGGTGAAACCAATACTGGGCCTCAGACCAATTCTGACACTTGGAACAGGCCCATTACATCTCCTATTGCTAACCAGCAAAAGGTGGTGGATCTGTTTTAGAGATGGCCTGGCCAGGTGTAGAAAAATGTGAGACTGGAGTCATTAAACACTGGAGTAGGGAGGAGACTTCTGGGCTCTATTTCCAGCTCTGCTACAATGTGACAAGCCCTTTAACCTCAGTTTATCTGCCTAGAAAATGGGAATAATAATCCTGAACTCTCTGCAGGAAGGGCGGCGAGGCTGAATTTGTTAATGATTGCTAAGCATGTGGATGAAAGATGTTATTTATGTGCAACTTACTGTAACAAACCTCTGGGCACTTAGGATTTCATGGCTGTCAGCCTGCTGCATACCAAGTGCCCCACTCCTTCTTCCCTGCTTCCCTCTTCCCAGTCCATGGTTTACCACTTGGACCATCAAGGCAATGATAGAATTCAGATTCTTCTTCTCCAGCATGCACAGGCCCTGACTCTGGAGCTAAGAATAATCTCCATTAGCCATTAGCACTACAGGGCTTATGACACACAGTTAAGCAGTTCTGATTCCATCCACCAGAGGGCAATGTTGCACATGCACATACACAGACACACTCATTCATACACACTCGCTAACTCATTACAATATTGATATTTTGCCAGCTAGACTAAATTAACCCTGATGCCATTCTGATCACAGCCCCATGTGACAAGTCGTCAGAAGAAGTCAGGCCCTTCAGCGCAGAGTTCAAAAGCGAGTACCCAGAATGCCTTGTTCCAAAACAAGAAAAGGACCATGCTGGACTGAAGGAAGAAGGTGCACCTGTCCTGTATCTGAACAGGACATTGTCAGGGCTTCCAGCTCAAGGTTAGCTATATAAGGCCAGGCTCTCCAAAGAGCTCGGGGCTTGATTGTCACATGCTCGGCACCTACAATTGGGGCCAGATTTTCAAAAGACTTCAGTGCCCAGCTGGCTCCCCTTGTGACACCTCTGATCACACTGTTTATGGCAGAGCTGAGCCCTTTTGAAAACCTGGCCCTAAATGGTTCATGAATCGAAGAATTGTATGATGGTTGTTGCTTTGGTAACGAGGCCCTCAGAATAAATAGGGATCAAGAGATATTCTTCCACATTATAGGAGGTATTGGCCAATTAAAGGCCTAGTGATTCTGAGAGGGTTTCAGCCACTAGCTCGCCTTCACAGCCAACATCTGAATGTAAGAATGTCATGGCCCATCAGCACCGGCACCACTAGCCCCATGTTAAAGGGAAGTCTCATATCAGCCAAGGTCACATGAGTGCTGGAAGCATCTCTTCCCTACCTCACAGGCCCTGGTGGCCTTTAAATCTGATGAGCTTGGCATATGGTTACTACAGTATGGGCACCTTAGAGATTTTGGTGATTGAGAGATAGACCGAGGTTATTACTGTCATGGTTGTATATGGCCCCACATGTGCACACACGTCCATACCACCACACTCTTACAGCACCACCTGATGACAGTCTCCACTAGTACCCGAACTACTTTGTTCTCGGTCTGCGGTAGGCTGCCCAGTCTGCTTGTACATAGCAGGCCATTGACAGGCACTGCACCAAACTAGGAAGTACAAGCAGAGCTGTTGGGAAGTACTAACTGCCCTGCCTGGAGTATCAGCAACATGAAGCTAATCCAGCCACAGTAGGCTGGGACAGATTTGTGTCTAGGGTGGCTTCTAGACCACATACAGCAGAAGTAAGACAGCCCTGCCCACCTACCAGAGTTATGAGAAGGCTTTACTGTATTTCCCACAGGCAGCATTTCCCTCTGCGCTTCTGGGATAGACGTGTTTCATGCCCGACAGCACGGCCATAAATTTCAGACTGAGACTAGAAACGTGTCAAACCCTCCTAACCGTGAGCTTGTTCTGTAGTTTCCCCCACAAGAGAGAAGAGACAGTGACCAATGCAAAGGGGACTTATGACCGAGGCACAGCCACATCCCGCAGTTCTCTCTGAGGCTCTTGCTCCCAGACTGCACTGGTGTCGTTGCACAAGTTCCCCCAAAGCCCTGGCCTGGCCTGGGCATCCATGAAAGGGACTGAGTCCTGATTTGAATGCTGTGGCTAGGCCCATCTGTAGATGAGATCAGCGTTTGAAATGCAGCGCACTGGTTACTCATCTTTCCCTGTAGCTTTCCTGAGTCAAGTATTCTCATTACAGATATTAAGCAGTAATAAAATGACTGTGTTGAGCAGGTCTGGGAGCATTTGCATGAGTACCCAGGCAAAGCAGACAGCCTGCCAATCTGTTCTCCTTCTCCTTTGCCACCTCAGAGACATCCGTCCCAGCTCTGCAAGTTAAGGGCTGCAGCAATTCCACAAGCACCCCCACCTTCTACAAGCCCAGTTTCTCTTGGGACGCCTTCCATTCTCCATACAGCTACAGGCAGATGTCTTCCAGCATGCAGTCAGCCCTCCTGGAGCGCTCAGTTAGTCTGTATGGCAGCCACCTCCTGCCAGGCTCTGAGCCGCCTATTGATTACAGCATGCGTTACTCACCGGACATGGAGACGTACCACTGTGTGAAGTGCAACAAGGTGCATCACCCACTGAAGCCATAGGGCTGGGGAGGAGCCTGGGGTGATTTTCATCACATACATACACCAGTGTCCCACAGGCTTGATTTAAGGTACAAGGGACCCAGCTGGAGGATGGATACCAGGGGTCTGATATGGCCAAGGGCACCGGGAGCCTATGCAGGCAATATATGTACTTGGTGCTCAGTGCTCCCCCACCCATGCCACACCAAAAGTGTAGCGCCTGTACTGGTACCTACACTACCAACCACTATCAAGATGATAGCAGAAGGTCTCTGTAAACAAGAACCTGGCTCTGCTGAGCAGAGATTGGCATAAGCCACAGAGTTGGATATGGATCTGAATCTGAACATCATCAGAGTTTGGATCTAGAGTTTTGGCTCAGCCCACTGGGAGAGTAAGGCTAGCTGCCATGTTCAGAGCCAGCGTGAAAGTTTGGGAAGAGTGGGTGTGTAGGGGTTTGGTTTGAGCCCCTCTCTGCTGGTAAATAAGAGCACCTCGTTTTGACTAGCCCAGAAGTAGAACCAGCAGAGACAGCTGGCCATTCACTCTCCTGGCTGGGGAAATAGTTCTGTGATTGGGCTCAGCTAATATGGGCAGCTGGAGGGAAACATCTGACAAAGAGGGGGAACTGGAAAATAGAGTTGGAGACATGGCTGGCTCCCGGGATCCTCATTGGCAGATTTCCTCTTCTAGGTATTCTCCACCCCACATGGGCTGGAGGTCCATGTCCGAAGATCTCACAGTGGGACGCGGCCCTTTGCTTGTGATGTGTGCGGCAAAACCTTTGGACATGCTGTGAGCCTGGAGCAGCACACGAACGTCCACTCCCAGGTTGGTAGCCAACAGGGAGCCGATGGGATTGCAGAGTCACCCGTGGCTCTGAATTCCCATGGGGGTTGGCTCCTCTGATACCTCGAAGCAGAGTCTGGGCAAATCCCAGCTCGTGCTGAGTCCTCCTTGTTAGGTTAGGTGGCACACCTCATGTGACGTGATACGATTTGCTGGATTTTAGTTGGCATGCCCTCTTGAAAAATAGCAGGGAGTTTGGGAGGGAAGAGACATAACTAGAGATGGGCCTGAGCCACAACATTCAGATCTGGAGCCAGATCCAAATGTCCTAAGAATTAAGGGGTTGTCTGGATAACCAGGGGTTTGGCTCAGTTCACTGTAGCAAGACAGGCGCCCTGTGACATTCAGGTCTGAGCATCCCCAGATTTTGAGAGTATTTGGATACAGGGATTTGGCTGACATCCATCTGTTATAACAAAGGGGGAATCCCCGACAGGGAAACGCAACAGCCTTCCTGCAGACACACCAACAGAGCAACACCAGTGCCAAGAACATTTATATAGCCACAACGGCCTGGAGGACTGAGGACAATGGACCTCATTCTTGGCTCTCTCTTCTCACAAATCTCAATGCTCTCCTTGGTAAATCCCTCCATATGTCAGAGGTTCATTTGCAATAGTTTCCTCCTGTGATTCACCTCCTCCTGCACGACACAATCTAGTGGCTCAGACTCCTGTAAGCTGTTTGGGGCAGAGACTTTTTTATCCTGTGTTTGGACAGCACCTAGTACAATGGGGTCCTCCTGGTCCAAGACTAGTTGCTCCTGTGTGCTACTGCAATACAAATGAATAATAATAATAGTATTCCTAGGAGAGGATTACCTGATTTGTCTTGTTTAACTTGCTAGCCTGCCTAGTTTTCTACTAGCTTTGGACTCCATCACTTCACCTGTGAATGACAAATCTGATCCCCAAAATTTCATTTTCCCCAACAGGAGAGAAGCTTTGAGTGTAAGATGTGTGGAAAGACTTTTAAGCGCTCGTCCACATTGTCCACCCACCTCCTGATCCATTCAGACACGCGGCCCTACCCCTGCCAGTACTGCGGCAAGCGCTTCCACCAGAAATCAGACATGAAGAAACACACCTACATTCATACCGGTGAGAAAGCTTTCTGACATGAAACACACACACACCCCTGAGCCCACAGCAGTCATGCATACAGATGCACTCACACACACACCAGTCACACATATGCATGCATACATGCACCTGAGCTGACAACACTAACACGCACACATGTACATGTGCACCTGAGCCCACAACATTCATGCCCACACGTGCACACACACACACAGACACATGAGCCCGGTGTTCATGCACACACTTGTGCAAATGCACTGAGATGATGTACAGGAAGATGCTGCTGGTGAGCCCAATTGTGGGCTCAGCATATGTGTTTTTAATGTTGCATGTATGCCAGAGGGTCTGATCGATGCAGTCACACCTGTGCAGGGGGGGCAGCACAAGGTCTCGGCACCAATGAAGTCCCACTGGCCCCCTGGAGGGGTTGTATGTTCCCCTTTGTGACCCAGTCCATAATGCCAAGAGGGAGGGATGAGCCCAATTTCCCTAGTGTAGAGGGCTTGAGTTTGTGTTCTGCTTGGGAGAGTTGGGGAAGGGGTGCAGGGATCAGAGACAGGGAACGAGAAAAAAGATGCAATGACAAAAAGAGGGTGAAAAAGAGCAGAGGGGGCACTGACTGAGCAGCCGCCGCAGAGAGGCCAGGGACTAAATGGGCTTTGCAAGCCGAGCTCCCCTCTCAGCCCTACAGGTGTTCCCTCCAGGGCCGCGTGGTGGCACATCAGCAGGGCAGTGTGTGGCTAACAGACCCGCACTGCCCAAGCCCATCGGCCCAGCACAAACAGCTGCCTCAGTTTGGATCCGTGATGGTTTGTTTCTGTCCCACAGGGGAGAAGCCCCACAAGTGCCAAGTGTGCGGCAAAGCCTTCAGCCAGAGCTCCAATCTCATCACCCACAGCCGCAAGCACACCGGCTTCAAGCCCTTCAGCTGTGAACTCTGCGCCAAGGGCTTCCAGCGCAAGGTGGACCTGCGGCGGCACAGGGAGACCCAGCACAGCTTGAAGTGAGAGCACACCCCCAGCTCTGTCCTGGAGCCCCCACTCCCAGCCACATGGAATCCCACCAGTATTCTGGCCTCGTCTCTCCCTCTGCTTGGCTTGGGGCACCCACTTTGTTAAATGCTTATCTCTGCCCGGATTCCCTGTGGGACTGGCACAGCAACGTCATCTTCCCTGCATCCGACGAAGTGAGCATTCACCCACGAAAGCTTATGCTCCAATACATCTGTTAGTCTTAAAGGTGCCACAGGACTCTCTCTTGCTTTTTACAGATCCAGACTTAACACGGCTATCCCTCTGATACTATCTTCCCTGGTGTTACCCCACATCCCCCTGTGCGTGACCAAGAATGGCACTGCCGGGATCACTCACTGTCTGGTTTTAACACAGGCATTGGGCCAGGCTCTGATCTCAGTTACTCCAGTGTAAATCCCCTGGAGTCGTCATTACTCTGGATTTACAATGAGTGCAGGATCGGGCTCATCTCATCCCCTGGCGACACAGAGGGACTCCTGGGTTGATGACACCAACTGACTAGCGATCTGTGCCAGGCTCCCTAATCACGCTCTACTTCGATGGTTAGGAAGATAAGGCCTGGGCATGCAAATAATTTGCATTCAATGAGCTCCGCTCAGCTAAGACAGGGTTCCCATAGAGGGCATAAATTTGGGGCACATACACCTAGACTCACATTCTTTCAACAGGAGTCTTTTTGTTATCAGGTGAAAAATATGTAGCACTGCACGTTTATCTTACAATAGAGTTGGAGGGCAGGGCAGTAAAAAATCAGACCCTACATGCCCATATTAGTACCACCTGGCTACCTACATGGACTTCTGAGCTACGTGGTATTCAGGACCACGGGGAATTTTGTTTCCCTGTCACTCTTATAAAAGAAGAAGCTGATCTATCCATCTTGCACCCATCACATTAGTATGTGAGTACCCTACAAGTATTAGCAAGGCAAAGTAGCAATACACCTCTACTCCGATATAATGTGACCTGATATAACATGAATTCGGATATAACACGGTAAAGCAGTGCTCCGGAGGGGCGGGGCTGCACACTTCAGCGGATCAAAGCAAGTTCGATATAACGCGGTTTCACCTATAACACAGTAAGCTTTTTTGGCTCCCGAGGACAGCATTATATCGGGGTAGAGGTGTATTTCCTTCTCTCTCTGGTCAAGCGGTTAAAGCACAGGGCTGAGAACAAGAGCCATGGGTTCTCTCCTTGGTGCTGCTACATCCTGACTATGTGACCTTAGGCAGGGCACTTCCCCTCCCTCTGACTCAGTTTCCCCATCTGTAAAATGGAGATGATACTTCACCTCACTGGGGTGTCATAAAGATTAATGTACCAGGTTTGTCAAGTGCTTTGAGATCCTCAGCTGGAAGACACGAGAGAAGGGCAAAGTGCTATGTTAGGGAGAGAAGTGCCTTTAAATGAGAGGGGCAATGAAGCCCCAACCAAGTCAGCCTCGGACACTGTGTCCAACAGTGACATCACTGGGTTTAGCCTGTGGCTGGGATGCAGCATCGGTTCCTTTGTCCCTCTCTTTACCCCAGCACTGATGAATGAAACAAAAGCCCTGCAGTGACTCTCCTACAGATAGGAAAGACATGATGCAAGTGGAGAATTCATTTACTGCCAGGAGGAAAAGGGCCAAATCCTGCTCTCAGTTACCCCAGTGTAAATCCAAATGGCTCTGGCCCAGGATGTGAAGCATAAATGCCTCCGTGTTTGTGCTGGCTCTAGGCTACTTTCCACTAACATGCAATCTAGCGACTCAAAACACTCTCCCCTCCTTTGCGTGTACATTTACATATGTATTTATACTTATTGTCATGTATATTTTTACTGTAATAAACCAGACTGTAACAACCTGTACAGGCCTGTTAGATTTCCCAGATAAACGCTATGTTTCTTCTCAGGTAGAGGTAGACTATCACAACGCTCTGTGAACTAAAGACACCCATTTCAAAAAAGGTTTGGCCATGCCCAGCTCTGGATTTGAAATAGCCTGTCTGATTTACTAGTCTCTCTCTTAAATATCACAGGGGCCTAGTCCACACCATGGACTGAAGTGTCACTTAGGGGGGAAATTCATAGATTCTAGGACTGGAAGGGACCTCGAGAGGTCATTGAGTCCAGTCCCCTGCCCGCATGGCAGGACCAAATACTGTCTAGACCATCCCTGATAGACATTTATCTAACCTGCTCTTAAATATCTCCAGAGATGGAGATTCCACAACCTCCCTATGCAATTTATTCCAGTGTTTAACCACCCTGACAGTTAGGAACTTTTTCCTAATGTCCAACCTAGACCTCCCTTGCTGCAGTTTAAACCCATTGCTTCTGGTTCTATCCTTAGAGGCTAAGGTGAACAAGTTTTCTCCCTCCTCCTTATGGCACCCTTTTAGGTACCTGAAAAGTATATAAGTGTGCCTTAGCCAGCATAACCTAGTGGCTAAGGCACACTCAGCTGCTACAGAGCGTCCTCTACTCAGAGCCCACACGCAGACCAGCAAAGAACGCTTGGGTCAGGTTTTGGTCCTGTTCACAGCGTGATACATACAGAGAGCCACATATCAGCAGAGTACAGTTACCATCAGCAGGTAATACACTGAGAGAGACTCGTCAACTCTTTTAATAGATCACAGCTCAAGTTAGGATCCAGGTCAATGGCAGGGCTTCAAAGGTTGGGTATAAACAAGTGGGGGGAAATGGGGCTGAGGAATCACTCTCAGGATTACGAATGGGACGCAAACAAACTCAGACATACACAGGGACACACAGCGCGTGCACTCCCCTGCCCCCGCCTCTCTGAAGGGTAAAAAGTCATTTTAATATTACTAGAAGTGCTGCCAAGAATCCAAATATTGATTGTGATTTGTTTGTTTATTTTGCACCCCTAAAATCAATAAAAAAATATGTAACGAGTTCCCAGGTATCTGAACCTCTCAACTGCTTCCCACTCCCAACTTCCCGTCCTTATGCTCTGTGGCAGCAGGTGTTTAGGACTGAGTTACGGGCAGAGCTGGTCACTGCAATGCTGGCGTGGCCTGAATAGAAGCTACACCAAGAGCACCTGTAAAACCACTCATAAAAACAAATCAGACAGCTGGTTCTTCCAAGCGCTAGCAAACAACAGCTGCTGTGTCTGGGACATTTCCATTGTTATCACTGATTTCCATGGGATGGCAGAGTCGCTGCTTGGGGGAGGGGGCCGGTATCTCCTCTCCTGAATCCCTGCCTCTGCAGACAACTTCTTTCCTTCAAACCAAAGAGCCACTCACCCGCGTCAGTCATTTCTTTTGCCTTGTACCCTAGGGTACATGGTGACGGCAGCAGCCCTGGGATCACTGAGCTGACTGGATAACTGAAGAGTTGTTAGACTGGAGTAAGCAATGGCAGCCCTACATTTATGCTAATTATGTGGTCACATGAGCCCTGTATATCTTAGAGTCTCATATCATACTAGGCTGACTTAGGCACAGGCTGGACAGGCAGCCTCTAGAGAAACACCTTTTAGGGGTACTATGACACTCAGGCGTTCCACTACTGAAAGCAGCAATGTGGCCAGAAGATTCCACTTCTGTTCCTTTACTCACTGCAGAAAGATGCACTGAGAGCTCAGCTGCAGTTCAAATGCAACAGGAGAAGGGTCGGCCTGACCCAGAAGCCTCCCCATGCCCAGAAGTCTCGGAGCACATCTCTAGGAGCATGGGTGGTGGAATGAGGCCAGCTGGCAGAAACGGAAGGGAAGAAATGGAAGGTGACCTGGGAAAGGGGGAGGAGATAGAACTTGTTGGGTTGGGGGCTGAGATACCACAGCTATTCTTCACCTAGGGTAACAGTATACCTGGGATAGGGCCAGGCACTGCTCCCTGTCACCAAACAGTGGACAGCTCTCGTGACACTGGCCATTTCCTCCGTATCCTGCATTCCCTGATTCCTGCTCAGCCTCCATTCCATGCAATGAGTGCAGGGGACCTTTTCCAAACTGGTTCCCATCCCCGCTTTGCGTGTTGTGCTCCTGGCTTCTACACTTCCCTAAAGCCTTTGTTCTTGGGTGGAGGCCAAGGAGGTTTCATAGGTACGTGGAGTTTGAGGGGAGAGCTTAATCACAGGCCGTGAGGAAACTGGGCAGAGCCCTGCAGGTCTTTCCTCACAAGATCCCTGAGAATCTAGGCTCATCCCTGTGAGAAGGGGTCTGAGAGGCCCCAGACTGGGGTCAACATGTAAGTTGCTCTTATCTCATAACATGGCTCCTCTTGAGGAAGGGATCCAGGTCTCCAAACTGCATGGGGTTATGAGATCAGGGGGACAGGGGTGGGGAATCTTGAGTCACAGCTACAACAAAATAACCAGCGTTCTAAGCACAGCCGTGCGTTTCAGGCCAACCCACCGGGCTTCATAGCACACCCAAGACCTGAGTGTGGGGCATAGCCCTACGCACCCTGTCACGTTACACTGCTTGTTCAGAAGTCACAGTTCTGTTGTCCTCGTCTTTCCCATCACAAAAAGGCTCCTCTGTCCAGTGGGAGCCCTGTTACACTTCCCACACACCTGAGCTGACTATGTCAGTGCACTCTACGGAGCTTTTTGCATTTCATTTCCCTGGGGTTTTTTTGAAAGGGAAAGGGAAAGGAGGAAGAAAAGCAAAAGGGCCATAGCTGCAGCCCTATGGAGCTAAGTGATTCTCCTTTGCACAATTCCACACTTTAATCTGCACGCCTGAAACTTTTGAAATGCACCTGAAGAAGGGAGGGAGGGAGGAAGGAAGCAGTTGTGCCTACGCACACACCACACTGCACAGGGCTGGTGGAAGAGCCTTCAGGTCAGAATTCTGGAGGGAGACCGGTCAGCAGAGAACAGATCATGGGCAAAAGACAGGGAGGAGGCCTGTAGGCGGAATACAGCCTCTTCCGAGAAGTCAGTTAGCCTATGGGCTAGGCTTTGTTGTAAAGGGCTTCCCTTTGGCTCATGCTTAATCCAAACCTGGGAGTGCTGAGCTGACTTAGCGAGTAGTTGGTGATGCTGAGTACCCTACAGGATCCGGCCACTTGTGTCATCAGATTCGGACACACTTGCCCCCTTGTTCCCCAAACATGCAAATCCTTCCCAATTTTGACGGCTCTGAACATAGCCCCCTTCCCACCATCTATCCCAGCATCAAAACATTCTGGGCAGTCAATCAAGAAACCAGATAACAAAACAAAAAAATCTCAACTAATCTTTGTGGCTGAAGAAAGAGCTGATTGTTTTTGCTCCTCACTGAGCCCTCCCTTCCTCCCTCCCATGTCTCTCCCCCAGCACCTTAATTCCTTTATTGGAGGAAAAAATCTTGGTATTTGGACTGTTTTGTTTAGCAAATGAGGGCCATGCAAAGTGATCCCCCCAGGCAGCTGCCAGAAGGAGAGAGGAGTGTGTGTATGCTCCCAGCAGCCTTCAGGCATAGAGGGCTCCACCCCAGCAACATGCTATTGATCGTGGATCTATCTGGACATAGCCTGGACCCGGAATGATCAAAACTGGGAAGAGCTGGGGGGAGGGGAAGGGGAGAGGAATGCTCTCCCAGGGGAGTGCCAGCAAAAAAAAAAAAAGCTTTAGTAAGTGGGGTTGGAGGGTGTTGATGAGAACCAAAATCTGTGCCAATTTCAGGACAGCAGCTCTGTTCAGGACAGCAGATTAGTGTTGCTATGAATAGTAAGAGACTTGCTTAAGTCCTCTCCTGAATCAGAGCCTCTTGAAAGACTATGGGGAGCCCTAGGCCAGGTCTACATTACAGACCTATATCGGTGTAACTGTGTCCCTCAGGGGTGTAAAAATCCACATACCCTGAGCAAGGTAGTTATACTGACTTAACCTCCTCCCCCCCCCCCCCCCCCCCCCCCCCCCGTGTAGACAGTGCTATGTTGAGGGGAGAGCTTCTCCTGTCGACATAGCTACCGCCTCTCGCAGAGGTGGATTAACTACGCTGACGAGAGACGCTTTCCTGTCAGCGAAGGAGCGTCTTCACTTAAGTGCTACAGCAGCGCAGCTGCACTCATGCAGCTGTACCGATGCAGTATTTTACGTGTAAAAAAGCTGCCCCATGTCTTTAACCTGATTTATGCTAACTCAGGTGAAAACTACAAGATGCCTTATCTCTACTAGGATTTTACTCGTATTGGTTATCACATGTTCTAGCACCATCTGTTCTCCTAGTGCAGGTGAGGCCTCTGAGTAGCAGACAGACACTCACTAAGCAAAATGGCTGCTTCTGGGGCAGGGCAGGGCAGAAGCAAGCCACACACTCTTCAGAAACAGCCTAAGCATGTCCAGCAAGTGCAGCTTTCAGAGGAGTTTGTTTGCCAAGTGCTGTCGTCTCCCTTCTGAACTGTGGTTAGGAGAAAGTGTTTTCATTGAAAGGGAAAACAAATAAGCCCAATTTCCCAGCCCCTATCCCTACCTCTCTGCAAGTGCTGCATCCCTTGGGAGCATCTCTCAGCTCACGGGGATCAGCATGTCACCGCTCTACCCTCTAAGCAGAGGACACAAATGGAAGCCTCCGGACATTAGTCAGTCTCACAATACAGCTGCAGAAACATGTTCTCCATTAGTTTAATAAAGATTCCTTCCTATTATTAAGGCCTTGACTACAGAGGGGAAGTTGACCAGCATATCTGTGAATAAACTATTCCAGAAAAGCTATTCAGGTATAATTTAGCTATTCCACAATAGCTCCACATATGGACACTCTATTCCAAAATAAGAGTGTCTTTCATTCAGAAATAATTACTCCACTCACAGAGTAATTACTTTTATTCTGGAACAGATTCCACAAGGGAGAATTATTGTGGAATAGTTAAATTATACCAGAATAGCTATGATGGTCAATTTACTGTGTAGACAAGGCCTGAGACCACAGCAGAGTTACTGAACAAGGGCACTCTAACATATCGTGAGTCAGTGTATTCAGAAAGATTGGTCTTGTGCCCAGGCTGGGGCTAAGGAGTTCTGGCACTGATTTCCTATGATGTCCTTGGGCAAACCACTTAGTTCACATTTTCATAATTGCTCAGCACCCACATTTTAAAACCTGTCCCTTAATCCTTGAGCCTCAGTTCTCCATCTGTAAATTGGAGAGAATACTTCCTTTCTCCGACCTTTTGTCTGCTCTATCTACTTAGATTGTAAGATCTTCAGGGCAGACACTGACTCTCATTATTTATATCAGTGGTCCCCAACCTTTTTCGTCTGGCGGGTACCAGACGACGAGCCACCGCGGACCGTGGCCGGCGGACGAGCATCCGCCGAAATGCTGCCAAGAAGCGGCAACGTCAATAGGCGTCGCCGACAAGCAGCGTCATCCAGTTTTCGGCAGCATTTTGGCGGTGATGCCTCTGGATGACGCTGCTTGTCGGCGGCATTTCGACGGATGCGCGTCCGCCGGCCAGTATGCGGGTGCACATAGATGCCCCAGCGGGCGCCATGGCGCCCCAGGCACCGCGTTGGGGACCACTGATTTATATAAACAGCGCCCCACACAATGAGGCTCTGATCTCAGTTGTGCCCTCTAGGCATTATTGGAATACAAATAGTTAATTAGAAAAATAACTCTGCAAAGCAATCTAATTCCAGAACAATCAAAGGATGAAAGAGAATATCATCCTAAACAGACACACAAATCCCAGCACTATAATAACCCCCCAACACACCCAAGAGACAGGAAGAATAAAGAGAAAGGACAAACCAGACCAGGGGTCGGCAACCTTTCAGAAGTGGTGTGCCGAGTCTTCATTTATTCACTCTGATTTAAGGTTTCGCGTGCCAGTAATACATATTAATGTTTTTAGAAGGTCTCTTTCTATAAGTCTATAATATAGAACTAAACTATTGTTGTATGTAAAGTAAATTAGGTTTTTAAAATGTTTAAGAAGCTTCATTTAAAATTAAATTAAAATGCAGAGCCCCCCGGACCGGTGGTCGGGACCCAGGCAGTGTGAGTGCCACTGAAAATCAGCGCGTGTGCCGCTTGCGGCACGCATGCCATAGGTTGCCTACCCCTGAACCAGACCATCAACGGTATGTGCAACTGTGAATAGCATCCCAAGGACAGATACCAACCTGGACATTAAACCTAAGAATCATCCTGCCACAGTCTGGTTTCACTGACGATTTCATTTTCAAGGAGCAGTTTAAAGGCAAATATCTGCTATTCTGGCCCTGAGGCTGGTTTTGAACTGGTGACCTAGAAGCATTCATCTTGCCAATCAGGAAGGGCAAGAGAGCAAGAGAAGGCAGCATAGGGAGAGCAGGAGTGGGGAAATCTGAGGCTGGGGAGGAGCTTAGCATGCATCGAGCTCAGCTTTTGTCTGATAAGTTTATCAAGCACTGCCGGCTGCTAACTGTCAGCCAGCAAAGCGGGCCTGTTAGGGAGGAGGAACAGCTCCTGGTGTGAGATAGGACAGCCCATGCCTTATCAGAGCGTCTGAACGAAAGAGAGCTGGAGAAAGAGCGTGCTTTCCAACCACTTCATCTGAACAACAGACAGATTGGCAGGAAAAGAGTGTCAAGCCCAAACAGGCCTCAACAGACAGACCTATTCCATGCAAATAACTATGTTAAATGCAACAGGAAAGTTGCAAATTTGAGCATGAAATCTCCAGGAAATGCAAAGGTTAAGGCTCTAACAGGAGCCTTGCCAGCAGTGTACGTTCAGATTTCCAGCATATAGCCCAGCCAGTTATTGAGGAGACTACCTATGCAATGTGGCTGAGAAAACATTTGTTTTGGGACATTAGCTTTCCTGCCATTTTGTGGGTCAAATCTGAGACTTCAATGCAGCATTAATGTGGGGTTTTGCATATAATTTCCTTGGGAGGTGGGGAGAGACTTATACAAGAAGAAAATAAGGGAAGGGAATCAGAGAGAAACAAAAAGCCCCCAGCTGAGCAATTGGGCCAGATACCCCTTTACGCCACTGTAGCAGTATAAAGTTTAGGAGTAGATGGCATCTATAGCCAGCAAAGCCAAAGGCCCAATAAGCAATTACATTTCCACTCATTTTACACTCCCAGCACAGTGTAAAGAGGGCTGAGTGAATGCAAAATCTGGCCCATTGTGGGTTTTGTATTGAACAGAAGTAACAATATGTGCCACACACAGATAAGCACCATTGTGGCCCCTTTGATGGTGGCAGCCTCAGCAGAGAGGCCATGGACTGAAAGAACCATTATAACCCCTCCTCACCCCCTTCGGGGTGCTGTACATCACTGGGGCAAGCACCTAGAAGAAGCACTCCCATTTTTGGGGACTGGAGTACAGGGGATGGATCACTCTATTTTATTCTGTTCACTCCCTCTGACGCATCTACTGTTGGAAGAGAGGATACTGGGCTGCATTGACCGTTGGTCTGACCCAGTATGGCCATTCTTATGTTCTTATATATTTCTGCCAGGATTGTGATTGTGACAGAGCCTTGCATACCTGCAGGCCCTCCACCCTGCATCAGAACCAGCCATACTCTGGCTCTTAAGCTGCATTCAAACTGATGATCTAGGACTTGTCCAGACTCCACTAGAAAGTTTTACTGGCAATAGTTCTGCAGGCGTAGTGCTGCCAGCATAATGCTACTTATAAAACTTTTTTGGCAAAGTGCAGTCACACTTGGTTGCTTCTGTCCATGCACCGCGTCCACGCAGCATGAGATTGTATCAGCAAAAGAAGTGTTGCACCATGAATGTATCACGATCAGTGAAACTGGAGTCTGAGGGCCTATGTTTCCTGGAGGGACTGACTGGAATGGAATGGGTTAGGTTAGACTGAAGCACCTCAGTCACATGGACAGAGCAGTGCACAGGGTTTAATAAAGTTCCATTTGTTCAACTTAACCTGCATTCAGCTTCACTCTTTGCTAATGAAACAGTGGGTAGGCCTCCCAGTGTCCTCTGTGCCACCATCTGCCATGCGGCTGCCACTTTGGGGGAAGGATACCCTCACTCCTCTCGGGGAACTAAGAGACTTTGGGATCAAATTCCCACAGCCCTCTTTATTCCATCCCATCATCTACTGCTCTCCAGCCCGTTACCAGCCCCCTGCACTGTCCAATCCCTTCATGCCTCTAGAAGGCTGAGGCTGGTTCTAAAGCACCTCCGATCCATTCCCAACTTCTGTCAATGCCCTTCTGAGTTTCAAAGGCTTCATCAATGAAAATGACAAAAAACAAACAAACAAACACCCCCCCCCCCTTGATTTTGGCTCCCTACTGGATCATTTAAAAACAGGACTTATCTCGCTTCCCAGGTCCTTCTATATTAGGAACTTTAACGGGATTTTTGGCAGTGGCCAAGCCTGCTGGTTTCTTCCCTTTATAAAACAGAAGCTATCTTTTGCCTCACATGGGGACTAGGAAGTCAAGAGCCTGGAGCAGTACTATTCCTGAAGGGGCCACATCCTGAAAGGCGGGGGGGCCTGGTGAGTCAGCATGTCAATCATCCTCTGCTGCAGCCGGCCATTTATTTTGATCCAGCCTGACTGCAAGTCAGTCAGGTTCAAGAGCTGCCATTCAATAACCCTTGAAAGCGGGAGTTACAAGAACTTCAGCTGCACTCAGAGGCAGAACAGCCTAGTCCACGGAGCACAGGCCCGGCACTCAAGAAACGTAGGTTCTATTCCTGGCTCTACCATTGGCCTCCTGAGTGACCTTGGGCAAATCACCTCCCCACTGTGCCTCAGTTTCCCCATCTGTAAAATCAGGACAACGATACTCCTTTGTAGAGTGCTCTGAGATTGTAACTTGGCAACTGCCTCCCAAGCATCCCCTGGTGGCCTGCCTCAGTTTCCCTCCCTATAAAGTTCCACAAGAACTCCACCTCACAGTCCAATGGCAATTAAAACTCTCCCCTTCTCAGGTCCAGTTTATTTAGCCCTTAACACACTAACTCTCCAGGACCCAACACCAGATTGCAGTTTTTCCTCCCCTTGAGTCAGGCGTCCCAACCCTCCTTCCCAGAACAGGGTTCTGTTCCTTTACTCACTGCAGAAAGCAGTCTTGTTCCCTCAATACTCATCTGCAGCTGCAGGCTTCTGTCCTTCCTATCACTCCCTAGCTGGAGACTCGGTGGCACTTACATGAGCTCCTTTTAAGTCCCACACCCAATGCAGATGTAGCAGGGCAGGGTGAATGGGACAGGACTGGCAGACCCAAGACCTGCTGGCCCTTACAGGGGCAGGCCACCCTGTTACAGAGATCTCTGGGTGAAAAACGCTATATAAGACTAGATACTATTATTTCACCTACACAATAATCTGATGTTGAGATAGCACCTGGCATCACAAAGGATCCCAAAGAGCTTCCCAATTTCTTTCTTGCTTTTGAAATTGCAGGCAGCACCACTGAAATGCAGCCACAATTGGTGTGTCATGTGCTCAGCACCTCTAGAACTCAGGCCACTTATTTCAGTGCCCAACTTTAGCTAGCCAGGTTTGAATTTTTGGCCCTAAGTTACTCGCCCAAGGCCATATAGGAACTCTGCTGCAGAGCTAAGACTAGACCTCAGATCTGGTGACTTCTAGTCTTGCATACTGATCAGATGATCATCTTTCCTCCCAGAGGGATTTTTGGCTAAGAACCCCAATGTAAAACTCTAAACCCTCAGCTTAGGAAAACTGCCTTTCAATCTTTAGGGACCCCTTATTTTTAAGGTCTTATCTGAAGGATGCCCACACATAAATCTACACGGATCTCAGTTAACAGCACATTAAATAAACAGATGGAAAGCAGAGCTGACTAGTGAGATTTCAGCCTTTGGTTTCACAGAGGTTATGTATAGGAAAGTTATAATTATTAATGGAGATACCCCATCTCCTAGAACTGGAAGGGACCTTGAAAGGTCATTGAGTCCAGCCCCCTGCCTTCACTAGCAGGAACAAGTACTGACTTTTGCCCCAGATCCCCAAGTGGCCCCCTCAAGGATTGAACTCACAACCCTGGGTTTAGCAGGCCAATACTCAAACCACTGAGCTATCCCTCCCCCTTAACTGAGCTATCCCTATAAGTTGAGGCTGATTCTACATAAAGATAGATAGATCGATCGATCTATCAAATGCAGGAGACTACCTGTCTAAAAATGCCTAGTGGATAACATCATAAAGGTGGTGAATAAATGACTCTGGAGAGAATTAGGGATAATAATACTTTGTATTTACATAGCACCTTCTAACTGAAGATCTCAAAGTACTTTACAAAGATAGATGCATTTTATTAGTCCCATGTTACAGACAAGGAAAGTGAAGCACAGATAAATTAAGTGACTTGTCCAATCTAAGTAACACAGCTGAACAGTGAACCCAGGCATCCGACCTCCCAGATGCTGGTAATCACCATTAGACATTCTAGGACGCATTCAGGCTTGTTGTAATGTGAGCATGTGCAACACTCTTCAGGTCAGTGGAGTTGCATCACCTGAGTTTGGTGCATTCTCTCAAAATACAAGATTAAAATAAGCAGAAACATGAATGTCTGGAAGCCTCAGCACATGATAAGCCTAGCTACTGTATTGGCGAAAAACAGCTACTTGACATCTTTAAAAATGTAAAGCTACATCCTGCCTGCCTTACGCAAGTAACCCCACTGAAATCAATGGGACCACCCATGTTAGTAAGCACGAGTTAGCCTTTAATGGCAATCCATCCTCACCTTGTCATAGGAATCATTGTAAGCTTCAAGGAGAGGTAACATGAGGCCTCCTGGTTGTTTTGTGTTTGTACAGTGCTAGCAAAATGGGGTCCTGGTCCATGTCTGGGATTCCTAGGTGCTTTGGCCCAGATACTCAAAAGTGATTTAGGTGCTTAAGTTCCATTGATTTCAATGGGAACTAGGTGCCCCAATACCTTTGGGGCTCTGGGCCCATGGTAATAAAAATACAAATTATTATTATTAATAACAATAATAAATAATAGCTGTCAAAGTCAATCATTTACATTTGGGGGAATTTCTTCCTTTGCCCCACTCCTTCAATCCCAGTGTCCCCAGCAATCTTAGCTCAGAAATTGAATGTGACTCAGGCCTTAAACTGACGGGTTGTCACTGGCAAAACCTAGAGGCTGGATGTGGCCGCGGTTTTATCACTGCCTGCCAGCTGCCTCCTGTGCCCCTGCCTCCTCCCCGATGATTCAGCAAATCTTCTTACAGGAGAAAAACAAGCATATAAGTGAACAAATCAAAATGTCAGATTACAAAGATGAGCGGGGGAAAGTGTGGCACAAAGAGGGAGATAAAGGGCGGCAGAGTCACGTGGCCCGCGACTGGCAGGACTTACGATGACTTTCTTTGTTGTATTTTGTTTTTGTCTAATAAAAAACCACATGAAAACACGCTAAGAACTTGAACTGATAATACCTTCAAATGCTGAGCTTGCTAGCAATAAAATACAATGCAGAAGTGTGGGAGGAAATGGGGCACATGGTGCTCTCAGTTGTGCTGGTGTAACTGCTGGGGTCAATGGGGTTACTCTCGATTGTCATGACTGTACGTGAGAGCAGAATTTGGTCCAATCTGTTTAATATTATAATATGATACCCATTCTATCATGCAAGCTATTTTCAAAAGTACTTTCTGTTGTTAATACTAATAAAAAAATACTGGCCATGATTTTCAAAAGTCTGAGTGCCCAAGGTGAGACACCAAAAATGGGCTGGGTTTTCAAAAGTGTTGAGCAGCTGTTCTTAGAAAATCAGGCACCTCAAGTTGGGCAACGAGCATCACTATTTACTTTACAAAATCTTGTTCAGCAACCCATTTCACCCTCCACTAAAAGGCAGCCACCTCTGGAGTGGAATGTGGCAGCTGCTTAACAATTCAAAGCAATACTACACAACAGAAGAGAAAATGAAAAAGAAACCGCAATAGGAGTTTAGATAGAAAAAATGTAACTTCCAAAACTGGAATTTGACCAGGACATAACTGTTAAAGACCCCCTACTTTTACAAAAAATCCCATGGAATCTTAATGACCCAGTTGGATAGTGCCTTTTATAGGAAGAGATCTATATTGCCCATATTTGATGATCTAGGACAGGGATCGGCAACCTTTGGCACGCGGCCCGTCAGGGATATCCGCTGGCGGGCCGAGACTGTTTGTTTACCTGCAGCATCCGCAGGTTCAGCCAATTGCAGCTCCCACTGGCCGCGGTTCATCGTTCCAGGCCAATGGGGCTGCGGGAAGTGGCGTGGGCCGAGGGATGTGCTGGTTTCCCAGTTCATATTTAGTATTCACAAGTCCCTCCTTTCCTGCAGCATGGGCAAGTCCCCCTGAGGTCTGCCACACTCCAAGATATAGCTATACACAAGACCGAAACACAAACACAAAATGAAGACATAGAAGGAAAGACAGAAAGCCAGGTTTGAGCACTGGCCTGCTAAACCCAGGGTTGTGAGTTCAATCCTTGAGGGGGCCACTTGGGGATCTGGGGCAAAATCAGTACTTGGTCCTGCTAGTGAAGGCAGGGGGCTGCACTCGATGACCTTTCAAGGTCCCTTCCACTTCTAGGAGATGGGATATCTCCATTAATTCATTAATATTAATTTAAAAAAAGTTGCTCAAGAATTTGTGATGTCACGTTGTGAGTGTGTGTGTTTGTGTATCCTGGAGGATGAAAACTGTGAACGTTAATTCTGCTCTCACACCAGTTTCACACCAACATAACTCTTCTTATTTACACCAGTGTAAGCAAGAGGAAACCCAAGATCTGTGTACTGGTCATGGGGTACTGCTGATCGGAACAACTGACGTAACTTGCCATAGTCCTATCCACTCCATACCTCACCTGTACACCAGTGCATATTAGAAGCCTGTTAAAGTCACACATTGCCTTAGAGCTTGAAAATGTATTATTGTGGCAAGTATTCATTCTTCAACACTATAGCCTGGGTGACGGTTAATGAGATAAGAACAGGGCTGAACATTAGTGTAACTGACTAGTGGGAATCTAAGTATCTCATACCCATGTGTACAAAAGAAAATAAGTCACCCATATGAGACTGCTGATCCAGCTCACAATATTTGAACTGGGTACTTCATGCAACAAGCTCTTCACCCCCACAGCTAGCAGAGAACTGACACATCTGTACTTGCCCTACCTCGGGTTGGAAGAGCAGAGGAAATGTGGGATAGAGAGGTGGGGAAACACCAATGCTCCTTGAGTCTCTTTTACTGGCTGTCACATCAACAGCATCTTTGGTATTCTTAGAGGGTCCTGTGGCACCTTTGAGACTAACAGACTTTCTGTTAGTCTCAAAGGTGCCACAGGACCCTCTGTTGCTTTTTACAGATTCAGACTAACACGGCTACCCCTCTGATACTTGGTATTCTTAGAGGAGATACTCAGCCCTGGCATAAGTGGTTGCAGCTCCCACTGACCTGAAAGGATCAGAGTCATGGTCCACCCATGTGTTTTTCCTTCAAATGGAGTGAAAGCCACCATGCTAATAGATAGGGAGAGCTGGCATAAGAGTGAAGGATGGAAAAGTGGATAGGTGGCAAATACCAAACCTAGCCACAGGGCTACAAGTTCTTCCATGTCTCCAGGTATTTGAATCAGTGCAGATGATGAGACTCCGGGGCAACTCTAGAGTATTTTATTTTTGAAAGATGTTAATTCTTTCTGAAATATTCACTTAAAACCAGGTGTCTCTATCATGGCGAACGCTGAATTCTTATTGTGCCCAGGTAATTATTGACATATAAATCTTATTCTAAATGATCACAACACCCTGTTGGATTAACAAACCATAGTGCTGCTGTCAGCTGAATTCTGTCCCAGTGCGCCCCCTGCTGTAGGTCAGATGAATATCAGCAACAATTGTATGCAATGGTGTTGCCCTGTCGATCCCAGGATACTGGAGAGACAAGATAGGTGAGGTAATAACTTTTATTGGAACCAACTTCTTTTGCTAAGAGAGACAAGCTTTCGAGCTTACACAGAGCTCTTCTTCAGCTCTGGGAAATCGACACAGAGCGTCACAGCTAAATACAGGGTGGCACAGATTGTTTATCATAAGTAATTAACACGTATTTCAAGGGACCATTAACCTTGAACCCTACTTATGCTAAACAATCTGTTCCACCTCTTATTTAGCTGTGACATTCTGTGTACATTTCCCAGAGCTGAAGAAGAGCTCTGTGTAAGCTCGAAAGTTTGTCTCTCTCACCAACAGAAGTCGGCCCAGTAAAAGATATTACCTCACCCACCTTGCTTCTCTAATCGGCAACTATTGCAAGAACTCTTTCAATACATAATGTGTAATAGGAAATGATGATTGTTTTATTTATCAGTTGCCATGTTGCCAACTTGCACGATACTATCTTGAGTTTCACGATAATTAGTGTACTCCTTAAAGCCCCAGTTTCCAGAAACAAGGGACTATTTCAAATCTGAGCTTTCATTTAAAAAAAAAAAGCCAGTTTCTAACCTTAATGGTTGCAGAGAAAAGCTTAGAAATGTGATGCTGGAATATCCTGAAAGCTCAAAACACAGAAAGTATATAAAAACAACCCCAAATTAATTATTTATTATAAATCTCATGATTTGTAAAATAATCTCATGATTTTGGGTGTCCTGATTCATGACTTTTGAACATTTGGAATCGGCTATACTACTTCCACCCTCTACCAAGGTTCTCTGGGTGTAGCACAAAACAATTAACTACAGCTGCAACAACAAAAAAGCAAACAATTAAAAAAACAACAAAATAAATTTAAGAAGTGTAAAACAACGAAACACTAGATATAAATTAAAATAGAGCCGGCTTGATTCTGCTGTCATGTACATCTGTCTTATGTGTAACTCCACTCACTGCTGTGGAGTTACTTCTGATTTAAATCCGCAAAAACAAGTAAAATCAGGCCCAATGATTCTATAAGAACATTTTTTTAAATGATAGGTTCTATCTACCTGTGTACCTTAGGCTTTCTCCATAATTTACATCAGTACACCCCCCCCAAACCAACAACAACAAAACAACAGATATCCAGGTTCATTATCAATACTAAAAGGAAAACAAAGGAGGACAATGTGGTACAATAAATGGGGCACTGACCTGATAGCCAGAAGACACAGGTTCTGTTCTGTCCTCTACCATGGATCTGCTGTGTGACCTGGGGCAAGTTACTCCATTGCTCTGTGCCTCTTTCCCGCTCCTGGATCCTTGGAGAAGGAACTACACGGAAGGCTAGCCATGTTACTCAGTGCATCATTGGAAGGCACCCAGATACCGCAATAATAGGGATGGAATAAGAACCTGAATGGAAGAGCAGCGAATGAGTTGTAAAATGTACAGGTTTGGGGGATGCCACACAAGGGCATGGAGGCTACAGGCTGAGGTGCGCCTGTGGGAGCCGCACGCAGGACTTCAGGCAACGGGCTGAGGATTTGAGGGTGAAAGCAAGGGCACTGTGGGAGGGAAGCTAGTTAATGGTCTCAAAGCTGTGGAGAAGTGGAAGAGGCACAATGAAGGGGCTGGAGCAGGAGGACTCACACAAACCTGGTGGGGTGATGGGCTGATTTGGGTGGGAGCCACAGAAAGGCTGTCAGGCCTTGTTGGAGCCACAAAGCCCTTGGGAGAGGAGGCTGGGAAGCTATTGAATGTCAAGAGGCAGGCTGTTCGAGGGGGCGCTGTTCCCCCACCTCGCCCCCTCGCAGTCTGGCTGGGGCCAGGTTGTTGTGACAGGAACCGTTCTTCCCCGGAACCTTGGCGCTGCAGCGGCTGGGGGAGCGCATTGGGGAGCGGACCCCGAGGGGGTCGCAGAATCAGGCGGCGGAGGCGCGGCCGGGCGGGGGGAGATGGCGGCCGGGGGAGGCGGGGAGCGGGGCTCGGCCGTGCTGGAGCTGCCTCGCGGCCCGCGGCTGGTGTGCGTGGAGTACCCGGGCCTGGTGCGCGACGTGGGCAAGATGCTGCAGACTCTGGGAGGAGAAGAGGGGGTGTCCCGGGTAAGGGGGCCCCCGGGGGAGGGCGAGCTCCGGGTAACCAGGCTTCCTGGGTAAAGGATGCCTGGGGGGAGGGGGCTTTCCTGGCGGGTTGCAGGCGGGTTTCCTGGGTGAGGGGTTCCCTGGGTACGGGTCATCTGGGGTAAAGTGGGGATGGATTAAGGGCTTCCTGGGGGAGGGATTGTCCCAGTAAATCCCAGGGAGGGGGTTGGGGTGCGCAGGGGAGCGGGGTGTTCTTGGTAAGAGTTATCTGGCTTACAGTGAGAAGCGCCTAGGATTTCTTAGAAGGTGGGAAGTGTCCTGGTTAAAGGGACCTCAAGGGGAAGGAGGCTGGGGGCTAGCCAAGGGATGCAGAGGGCTAGAGGGAGATGTTGGAGATGTTAACTTCGGGGCGGGGGGGCTGAAGGTGTCTGTCGTGGATAAAGGGAGCCCTGAGAAGAGGGTCTAGAGTTCTGAGTAAGGGTGGATGATCCAGTTCAGCGAGCTCTCTTGTTGTGGGTGATCCCGTAAGGTGTGTGTTGGGATTAGAGTGGGGCGCAGCTAGGGGTACTAGATAGACTGTAATTGGAGGGAAATGCCCTAAATAAGAGGGTGAGAATCTATGGTTCTCTGAGGTAAAGAGACTTGCTCTGGGCTGGTGCCCCATGAAAAGGAGGTGATGGTCACTAAGGGAAGATAGGGATAGCATTTTGGTTTGGAGGTGGATGAGGAGGGCATGATGCAGAGGAAAATTTAGTTGGTTTTTTTGGAGGGACAAATTTGATGTTGAAAAGTGCTTATGCTCTTGGTAATGTAGATATATGCTGACCCTGGAAAAAGGCTCGAGTTGTACTTCCGCCCCAAGGATCCCTACTGCCATCCTGTGTGTGCCAACCGCTTCCCTACCTCTTCCATGCTGTTCAAGGTAAAGAGGAAGATTAGGAGGAAGCAGCTGGAAGCTGAAGGAGAAACCCAACAGGAAGTCAAGTTTGAAATGGAAGTTCTTGGGGTTGTCTCCACTGTTTACAAATTTCAAGGTAGTAATTTGATCTGCCTATGTGTGTGGAGTAGTGACTAGCAGTTCTGGTGGGAAAAGGGCAGTGCTCCCTCTTGCTTGAGTCCAACAAACTGTGTTCATAAAACTGTGCATGTCAACCGTACAACATTGGTATCTAGGGAACTCAATGTGTGACCTGGATTTGATACCATCCCACTTCTGTATTGTGACTTAATAACACATTGTCCTCTCTGGTGTTGTATTAGATTATACTATAATCCAACATGTTTTATAATGGATGCACCTATGCAGGATAAAGGGGAAAAGTTGTATTTTCATGGACAATAATGTATTATTGTTTTTAACCTTTAGTTAACTGCTTGGCAGGTGTTTAAGATAAGGAAATATAAAGTATTATGCTTGAAAAATGAAAGTAGGACAAGGTTTCCAGAGTGCTTTTATGAATGCACTATCACTAGGATGCAGCTTCCCGAATGTGAATTAATACCTAGTTGAGGAATCGGCAACCTTTGGCACGCAGCCCGTCAGGGAAATCTGCTGGTGGGCCGGGACAGTTTGTTTACCTGCAGCGTACGTAGGTTCGTCTGATTGCAGCTCCCACTGTCCATGGTTTGCCATTCCAGGCCAATGGGGGCTCTGGGAAGCGGCGCAGGCCGAGGGATGTGCTGGCCACCGCTTCCCGCAGCCCCCATTGGCCTGGAACAGCAAACCGCGGCCAGTGGGAGCTGCAGTTGGCTAAACGGACGCTGCAGATAAACAAATCGTCCCAGCCTGCCAGCGGATTTCCCTGACGAGCCGTGTGCCAAAGGTTGCTGATTCCTGACCTAGCCCATTTAACTCAGTGCAGGAAACAGCATCTTCCCAGAGGTGTCTGAGGAAAGGAGAACTGGGTATTGTGCAGCATATTATTGTCTCTGATACACACCTTTTTATCTTGACTTTTCCCTCCTCATAGGAATGTCTGATTTCCAGTACCTGGCAATGCATTCTGGACCTGAAAGCAAACAGATCTCTATGTATGACAAGATCTTGATGCTCAAACCAGAAAAGGAGGAATTCTTCAATAGGGAATTACCCCTCTACATCCCCCCACCTATTTTTTCACGTCTGGATACCCCTATAGACTATTTCTATCGGCCAGATGTACAACACCGGTCAGTGCCTTTTCTTGTGGTGTAGTAAATAGTTACATTGTCTCTTGAATGAATAGATAATAGAAACCTTTTACTGGGCCAGCATATCTCTTATAAAATCTGAATTTTCACGTTCACTAGGAGGATATCCCTGCTTCATTACCTGAAGAAACCTCTTGTAGTATAACTGACATGGTTTGGTAGTAAAGGATCTTTCAAAATGGCCTATAAGAAAAATTGAAGGGGTTAGATGATCATGGGGGGTCATGTTGTTTGTATCAGGCAGTGATCATGACCAAAGCATAGGATGCTTTTGTTTTGTTTCTTTGTCCAGAGTCTATCTGTGTAATTGAAATGAGAAAAAAATAGATTTAAAATAACCAATATCCCACTGAGCGAATGTTTTTTTAATGTGGAATCTGTGCTCTTTCAGAGCAGCATTTTAAAATATTTCAGTCATATGCCTCATCAGGGCAAACTGCTATAACCGATACATGCCTTTGTTATCTCTCTTTCCATGTTAGCTTTGTTTGTTTCAATACAGTCTGGACAAAAATACTTGGAAGGTAGCATGGGCTAAATGAAGCTCTGAAAGTCAAGAGCTCTTCCACTAGCAAGCTTGTGGTCTTGGGCAAGTCACTTCTTTCTGTTTCCTTATTTTTGTTCTGAAATAACTGAGATGATAATTATAGTCACCTGCACAAAATAGGTCTTACCAGAGTGGAGATAAGGGGTTGCTTAATTGGGGCTTGTGGCCTATTAAGTTGTTTCTGGTTTGAGTTTCGTGGACTTCCTTTGAATTCGGAAAAAAAATGCCATTGTCACAGAGATTTAAAAAAAAAAGGAAGAAATAGGTAGAAGGTATACTGTGGGGAAGTAATCCTGCACTAGCCTACTGGGGATTGAACAAAGGAGCCCCGTGGAGAAACCTTGCATTGTGTAAGAGAGAGCCATTGATGGGATCATGTTTTGGGAAATAGCACGGGTGGATAGCACTGTAATCTCGCCTCACTTTGCTTTCAGGCAGTCTCAAAACAAACATCAAGAATAGTCTGTAGTATCCTAGAGAATTGTATGTAAATGTGGTTCTTACTGGAAAAGTATTAATGTGATTTCAAATCTTATTGCGGCAGAGGACTTCCATCTTGTGGCATTCAAGGTTTTGAGAAAAAGGAAGGATAGCCTCATAGTCAAGGTTGTGGACTAAGACTCCAGAGACCTGGGTTAATTTCTCACTCTGGCACAGACATTCTATGAGATCTGGGCAAATCACTTGTCCGTGTGTTTCAGTTTCCAATCTGTAAAAGGTGGATAACAGCACTTCCCTACTTCACAGATGTTTGTGAGGGAAAAATACATTACCAACTGTGAGGTGCTCTGTCACTACATTGATGAATGCCATATAAGTACCTTAGATAGGTTTTTCCCTCAGAACTATAAAGAATTATGATCTCACCCGGGTTTACATTTTCCATCCTGTGCATTCTCTTCCCTAAAAGCCTTCTGTCCACTTTAAACCCAAACTAAAACTATAACAAAAGAAATCTTTTAGGGTTTTGTTTTGTTTTGTTTTAAATTTCCATTCTTCTCCCACTGTTGAGATGCAGCTTGAGATGATTTGGCAGCTTCTTTCTCTCTCTTCCCCGCCATAGAAATCTTGGTGGGTGAACTGAGAAATCCCATTTTAATAGCTGCTTTAAAGCTTTTTGTTTCATCAAGCACCCTTGGAGGGCTCCCAAATGAAACTTTGGGTTGAAGGCATCTAGACACAAGACAAAATTCCCACTTCTCCCACTCCTAGGACTGGGAGTTGGACACTGCATGGTAATGTGAAGTTGTACTGGTTAGGCCTTTTGGCTGGCTTCCATGTGTTTCCAGTGGACTGGAGGTTGATGGAGAGTGGTGCAAGTGCACATGCCAAGGGTCGCTGAGGTGGCATTCACTGGAACTGTTTGCTTCTGTTACTTTGTTTGTTTTGCCATCAATAACAATGAAATCTGTGATGTCTCCCACGAAAAACAGCTTTATTTTTCTCACTGTTGTCCTTCATTTGGGCTAAAAAGTGCAAATAAATATGATCGGACTCCGGGATTGCATTTTTAACTGCTCCATTGCCTCACCTCTCTGTTTCTCTGTACTCTTGATGACTGTAGCAATGGGAACATAGAGACCCGTGGAGGCTAAGCCTGCCTTTGTGGATTGAAAACTCTGATTGAGTGACTAACATGTAATGCAGAGGTCCCCAAACTCTGGGGCACGCACCCCTGGGGGGCATGGAGGAACATTCAGAGGGGCACAGCGGGCTCGTGCAGCCCCCATGGGGGGGAGCGGGTAAGGAGTGCCATCCAGCCCCACCCCGCCCCCAGCTCTGCTCCGGTCCTGCCCCCAGCTGTGGCCCCGGCTCCCGGCCCCGCACCTGTCCCTGTCCCCAGCCTCAGTGTAGCTCTGCACCCAGCCGCAGGCGCGCCTGTGGCTCCATTCCCACCCCCAGCCATGGCCCCTGGTTGCGGCTCGGGGGAGGGGAAATGCAGACCCTCAAAAGTTTGGGGACCACTGGTGTAAGGTTTGTTTCAGTTAAAATAAGTACATGGAAGCTCTGTCCTAGGGGTATTGGACATGGATCATAGTTTTCTCATTCGAAAAGTGATTCTCAACTTTTTCACTCTGGACCGCTCCATAAGGGAGTCTTTAATGGTGACCTGGCTTGGACTACCCAAATCCACATTTACTTGGGACCCAAATATCTTCCTACCCTAGATCTTGAGCGGCAAAGGGCTACTTCAGAAACCTAGTTCAACAATTCTATCTAATGTCATTCCCCAGCACCAGTTTTTCTAAGACCAGAAAATAAACTTAATTTCCACGTTTCAGTGGACGCCACTAAGTGTAAAAGAGAAGGAGGAAGAAAGTATGACTAATACTTTACATTGCTTCTTAGGGACGGCTACAACAATCCCCAGGTGTCTTGTGAGAACCTGATTGGCCTCAGCAGGGCCCGTCGACCACACAATGCCATCTTTGTGAACTTTGATGATGATGACATCCCGACTAAGCCGCTAGAGCCTGCAGTGCAGACCTGGAAGAAAGTGTGCACCAATCCTGTGGATAAAAAAGTGGAGGAAGAGCTGAGAAAGGTACAGGCCAAATCTCGGGGGAAGGGACTGGGCCAAAAGCAACTCCAGTGCAGAGTGTGTCAGAGAAACTTCACAGGCTGCCTTCAGTTAATTTTTTGACTTCCCGGAAAATTGCTGTCTACAAGGATTTATTTTATAGATCTGTGTTTAACATTATTTACAGGCCTCCACAAAGGATTCTCAAGACTGATCAAGGTACCGTAACATAAATGTGATGGTGAATGATACAGTGTGGTCTGATCATTAGAGCAGGGAACTGAAAGCCAGAACTCATGGGTTCTGTTTCTATTTCTGCCTCATATGTGCTGTGTAATTTTGTCAGTGTTTTATCCCCCTCTCTGTTTCTTGATTTGTAAAATGGGAATGATAACACGGACGTACCCGGTTATAATATTAAATGTTTGCCAAGTACTTGGAAATCTTGAGATGTAAGGTGCTACAGAAATATTAGATCCCCAGGATGCTTACAGTTCTCATTGCCAAGAGTTTTAGGGTTCTTCGTGGTTTTATGAAAATTCTATTGGAGGCAGAAGTAAATACACTGAAGGATAGGGCATGGCTTAAACCATCAAGGAGAAGCTATAGTTATTCTAAGTTACTTGAAACCTGAACAGCCAGGTGGTACATCCATTACCGTCTTCCACTTCCCCACATATTTTAAACTTTGAGTTAATTAAGTGATCATAAATGTGAGATGTATGGAATAAAAGTTTGTCAGGAGCAACTCTGTTAAAGGCAGTGGATGTCATGGGTCTGAAACTCTACCCATAGTTCTGAAAATGTATCCTTTTCATGTGGGCATCTATTGTGAAACCATATCTTTCAGTTTGCCTGAGCCTGACCAGCTCTCAGGCCATTCAGGAGCAGAGCCCATTTATTGTATTGAATTTTCTGGTGTGTTTTTGTTGATGGGACAGGTCACTGCCTAGGGACTAAGCTGAGACCACTGTTCATTTCGTGTGCTACCCAAGTCAGTATTTGAGCCTGTCTCTTTAGAGATGAAAGGCAAGCTTGTTCCCTCACTGTGCCAACAGCCCTTAAATAAGGCCTATTTTTACCTTTCTCTCCATTGCCATCATGCTGCACTGTAGAAATGTTGCTGACCGCTTTTAGTCTGCGCCAGAGGCTATAATAAAAAGCAGATTCCAATTAGGAAATCAAAATTGGCATTAGTAACCCTTACTCTCCACTTTGTGCGTCTCTTTAGCTGTTTGAGATTCGTCCCGTCTGGTCTCGGAATGCTGTAAAGGCCAATATCAGTGTCCATCCGGACAAGCTTAAACTTCTGCTACCGTATTTGGCCTATTATATGGTGAGTTTCTTTGTATACCTGCTGTGTAGCTTGTTCTTATGAGTCAGGCTTGGGGGCAAAGGGATGAGAGGACCAGCTGGATGTCTATGGACAATTCCTAGTTATCTACTGTTCAGATTCCACTGTCTGGTACCCAAAGCTTTGCATTAAATATCCTTAAGGAGGAGTTCCAACCTTTTTTGGGAGGGGAGGGGAGGGGAGGGGAGAGGAGGAAAATCTTGCTTCCAAATGGAACCCACACATAGTTGCCAATTAAAGCAATGAGCGATGCAGTGGCTTTGTGCTTCTATTGGTTCTGGTCTGCCTTGCAGTTATAGTAACAAATGGTCAAATTGACTGTCCATCTGGAAATGCTAACAGGAGCCTTCAAATCTTGGCAAAAAAGTCTGCTGTGAGCTTTGGACTTCATTTCTGAAATCCCAACTATTTGCAGCACGTAGCCTTCCTTTGCCCAAGGTTAGATGTGAAATGAATGTGTTGGAAGGGGAAAAGAGGGAGGGAGAATCTGTAAAATAAATAGTTTGGGGAAACATTGTAGTGCTCATTAATACACTGCATCTCTGTACTGTCCCTTGTAACCACTCATACTGTATCCGTGCAGCTCACAGGTCCCTGGAGAAGTCTGTGGGTTCGATTTGGGTATGACCCCAGGAAACATCCCGAAGCAAAGATTTATCAAGTCCTGGACTTCAGAATTCGCTGTGGAATGAAATATGGTAAAATGGCCCAAGCAAGACAGACTCTCTCTCTGTCTCCTCGTCAGTCTGTCTCTGCAGCTCTTCTGTCATCTCTTTCCATTTGTTTTTAAACCCTCAGAGCCTCTTTCCTCAAGCTTTTTGTTTGAAGGAAGGTGCAGGAGTGGAGACCATATCGGTCATTGTTTCCTTCCCTAGAATCTATGAGGGCATCCAATAACCCAAGTTAGAGGAGCAGAAGGGACTTTTATTTGGCCACTGGGCATATTCCAGGCCTAACAAAAAGCTACTCAACTTCCTTCCTCCATATGTTCAAAACACAAATGCACCTCAATGGGATATCTTGCTATCTTCCCTCCCACTCCAGGACTGTTACAATTTCAGAAGGGGGAGACATTTAAAATGCCACCAAAGCGTTCATTTCTTTGTCATTTCTTCCATTTCCAGAAGGGACAAATTGGGTGACTGTTACAAGGATGACTTGTCCATCTGGCCAACTAATGCTGGAGAAGCAATTTCTTTTAAAACAAAACAACAAAAGATTTAGTGCCACCAGCTGGGAAAGGAAAGCACATAAGCCTTGTGCAAAATGGAGGAATGTGCATTATGAACTCAAGAATGCATTTGCCTCTTACCCGTTCTCATCCGCCCTGCAAAAAAAAAACTCCATAGTACCCTATCAGATGCTATAGACAACACAGTGAGGGTTTATGATTTTTTAGCTTATGCCATTGCATGAGGTTTTGGTTTATGCCATTGTAACACATCTGGGGTGTGTTGTTTTTACCAATTCATTTGACCTATTTAAGTTTAGTGCAGTGCTCAGCTCTGTACAAAACACCTCATTATATTGCTTTTTGGTACATTAGTTTTATACGTTCCCTGCCATAGTTTTAGATCTGAGATGCAAATTTAGGTCTCTCTTTTTGGGTGTGGGGGGTTTCAATACAATAATGATAGTGCCTGTTCTTCAAGGATCTCAGAGCTCTTCACAAACTACTAAATCTCTAAGTATTATTATCCCTATTTTACAAAGGGGGAAATTGAGGTTAAATGACCATGCAGTAAGTCAGTGACAGGGCACATCTTCCCACCTTTTCATGTTAAATAGCTTTATTTCCTTGATCTTTCTTTCTCTCTCCATCCCATCAAAATCAACACATGCTATTGGTTGGCTCTCCTTTCAAACCCCAATCCAATATCCCCTGTTATAAAAGCTGGAATATTCTATGGGATGCTGGTCTCTGTTCAAAGACTGTTTTCTTTCTTGGCCTCCAGGTTACGCCCCTAGCGACATGCCCGTGAAAGCAAAACGCAGCACATACAATTACAGTCTGCCCATCACTATCAAAAAACCAGGTATGCTGAACAGGCAAAGGGGTTGAAAAGGGTGCACAGCTTAACTTGGCTTCTTCATTTCATCCTTTTGTTGCTGTTGATGCAGCTTATTTCAGTTGATTATTGGGGTTTCCTTTATCTCAGAACGTGCTACGTATGTCCTATTAAAACCCGTGGAAGTGTTGCCCTTTGAGGGATGTCTTAACACGTGTCTGGCTGATGGAGCCAGGGGTAATAATGGGAGGTGAGAGATCAGAAATTAGAAAGGAGTCTAGTTGAATGAGGCCATATCAGAAATACTTCCCAGTAGCTGCAGAAATGGTCTGCCTGCCACTACAGCTGCCAAAAAACGGGGTAGAGGGAATGAAAAATGAACATTTACAGTAACATTTGCTATGCTGGCTATTTTTCTGCTGCCAACAAAGTTGAAGTGAAGTAGAGAAGCCGCTAAAACCCTGTACTATGCCATGAAGTGCAAAATATTGTGCAGTTCAGGAATCTTCTTCCTTTATGTCTTTCAGTAAGTCACACAGTCAGTGTACAGGACCTAAAACATGGGCTGGACACATCGAGTACATCCAGGGCAAAAAAACCTGCTTCCAGCAGGTACAAACTTAAAGTAGGTATTACTCTCTCCTACCAAGAGCTTGGAATGGTATAATAGGAGGGGGATCTGTTATGGTTTGTCACTCTTTTGAGGGCAGTGTTGACTGTGGACATTGATACAGATACAGATTTTACTTGGAGCTGCAAGTGACTAGCTAAAAAGAACTCTCCGTAAGCCTGAAAGCGTCTCTCTCTCACCAACAGAAGTTTGTCCAGTAAAAGATATTGCCTCTCTAGCTATCCTTATGGTATACTGGGTTTACCTGGAAAGCCAGTAGTCATCCACATCACTGCAAAGTTTGCTGTTGTTTTTGTGTCTTTTCTAAGTATGGAAAGTCATACATTCAGCCCTTACCTTGAATGTGACTTACATTGCATTTCAGGAAGCAGATTGTGGAGTGCTATGAATAGCAAAGACTTAGGCCCATTATGGTGCATTTTCAGATTGCTCTGTAGAATCCAGTAACGCAAAGGAAATAAGGAAACAGGATAGTCTATACTTTCGCCATTCTCCATTTTCCTGTAATGGCAATTCTCCCCCCTCCCCACTGTTTTGCAGTAACAAAGTATGAGTGATCGTGTAACTGTTAATAGGTGTGAATGCTTTTCTCCACAGAACTTTGCTGTGTTAGTTCTGATTGCTGTGGCCGGCAGGTTGCAGTGCAATTCTGCTGCATCCATACTCTGACTTTGTCCTCTACTGCACACAGACTCACGCGCTTTCTCACACTCTTCCTGTCAGGGAACTGAACTCGTATAGGAAATGCCTGGATCCTGAAATAGCTCTTAAGGAAGGATCTCTACTGTGTGGCTATGCTGTACTGTTGCCCCATGTCTTGGGCGTGGAAATGATTTGCAATGCCCATTGAATCTTTGTCTTTGTCTCCTGCTAGGACTCCATCTATATCTTCCAGGAAGGAGATCTGCCTCCATATCGACAGATGTTCTATCAGCTCTGTGACTTGAACGTGGACAGGTACTTCACCTGGATAGCTGGATCTTTTGACCAAGGGAGATTTTGCAGATGCTCAGAGGATTGATTGCAAAGGCTGCCGTTTGTACCCAACCTCCTATCTTTCTCCTTGACCCTGATACTTAGGAGATTCCTAGTTTCTCAGACAGACAGACTGTATGTACATTGGAAATTCCTTCCCAGTAAAGTTGTATGCTACCAAAATATACTTTCCCAACATGTGTTTTGGGAAACCATTGAAATCAATGGGAAAAGTCCTATTGACTTCAACAGGAGTAGGTTAGGCCTTACTCTCATTGGATAAATATTTAACCCGCAGAAGGAAAAACAAATTGTCACATAATTCTGGGGAAATGCATTGTTACTTTAGTTGGGATTTTCATGTACACACATATACCCCTATAGGTTTAAAAATATACACTACAGACACTTAATGTAACCAACAACTTGCCATCACATTTAGAAAAGCACATTTTACAGTCTTATCATTCCCCTCTGCATTCATAAGCTGCTTATAATGTTACAGAGGGATAGGGTAGAGCTAGTTGAGGTACGATAGGCAAATAGAATAAAGCAGCCAGAGAAACCTACCTGGGAGAAAAAGCAGGATCTAGTGATTGAAGCACAGGCCTGGGACTCTTATTGGTTCTGCAACTGATCATGCAATCTGTCTGTGCCTCAGTCTTTCCTTCTGTACATTGGAAATAACTTTCTTACCTTACAGCGGGCTAGCGAGTTGAGCTGAGCGAAATTCGGCATTTTTGCCTTGTGGGAAATTCCGATATTTAACAAGTGTTTTCATCTCAGTCCGGGACAAAATGTTGGAATACTGAATTTTTTCACAGAACAAAATATTCTGAAAAATGTTGATTCTCTATTGTCTAAACCATTTGAACAATCAAACTGATTTGAAACAAAATGTTTTGGGTCATTTCACCAAAATGAAATATTCCATCTTGGATTGAATCAAGCTGAAATGAAATATTTGGTTTGATTTTTTTTTCACAATAAAAAACTGAAAAACTTTGGCAAAATTTAATTTTTCCAATGAAAAATTTCAGTTTTGCAGAAACTGCCTTTTTCTATTGGAAAATTCCCAATGAACTCTACAATAGAGGTCTTATGTTCGTGACATGCTAAGAGATCCTTGAAGGGAAGCACTACAGACTTTATTACTTAATCTGTTTCATGAATGCAATCCTGAATCACTCTGACTTTTCTGGTTGCAGGCCTTCCAGTGAAAACTATAGCAGGAAGAATTTTAACTCCTGCTAGGGCCACTCATGCTGGACAGGTCATAGAGCAGAGACCAGATGAAGAGCAGTCCACTGACCCTTAGGTTGGGGATTGAGTAATAGGCCAACAACATAGCCTCGTAAAAAGTTGAGTTATGGAAACACAGCAATGTGGTCGTTCAGGCAAACAGCACAATTCATTGGGATGACGGAGCCTTGCTCGTGCCCTACGTGATGTTTGACGGCATAGGAAGGATTCAGATCTGGTTGCAGGAGGCTGACTCTTTTCTTGCCTGCTATTTAGCTTACAGAAAATCATCCATCGGAATGATGGCATGGAGACAGAATGCACAGAACGGGATGGGTGGTGCCTTCAAAAGACCAATGATGATCTGAGGGATACCATGTCTCTGATGATAAAGCAGATCATCAGATCCACAAGACCTGGTAAGGATGGCTCTGGGGTTTTGAGCATTGGAGGGTATGTTATAAAAAACAGTTCCAGACACTATGGGGCATGTTGTTGGGAGCAGTTGAGTCACAATGTTGCACTTTGCAGTGGAGCAATGAACTTATCTGTTCATTTCCTGCTGTAGATCCCCTTCTCTTGTGGTAGGAGACTCAGTCTGCCTGGTTAGATGTAGGTGCTAGATCCCCTGGTTCTTCACATGCAATGTTATTGTGATGTCATCAACCTGGATACCTGCAGGACACCTGCTCTTCTTAAAGCAGCACGTGTTAGGCCATTGGAAAAAGACCTAAAACTCTGTGGGACTGGGGAAAATGTAACTAGATTTTGCCATTTGAACACCAGCAAAGTGATTGGAGGCATGTGAGTATGAAATAGTTGGGGGTAAGAACCTCTCAGCTTTGCCTTCCCAGTGGCATAGTTTCTAGGTTTTAAATGTCTTCGTTCCATGATACTCTTGCTCATGTTTTTATAGTTGTTCAAATTGATGGCATCTGGATCTTTTCGTTAATGTGTTTAATTTAATAGCATACTGCAATAGAGCAAGGACAGGAGAGGAAATTCTCTTGTCATGGTCCTGGGCCAAACCAATATCCCAAGGAATTAGGTTAGTCTCAGTTGGAATGAGATGCACGATCGCTCTAAATGCAAAACCTCCTGGCCTTGTTCTGTTAGAATTCCTGGCACAGGAAAACTGCTTTTGTTTGATTTTTGATTTGGTTTCATTAAGGTGCCTGACTGTAACTATGATCTGCACTTTTACATCTTCTGGCTGGCTCTGTTAATCTTATCTGCAAACACATCCTCGGTTTTAGTGAGGAGGGAAGTAATGTTGACATCTTTTCTTCTCTCTCTTTCTGACTAAGCTCTGTTTTCGAGTACGTCGAACGCTGAAGATGGCAAAGAACAGCTGACGTACGACTCTGGGGAGGAGGAGGAGGATGAAGAGGAGGACTTCAAGCCTTCTGATGGGAGCGAGAATGAAATGGAAACAGAGATCCTGGACTATGTGTGACACAGTGAGCGAGCAGGATGAGGCTGCGTGGGACTTTTGTTCCTTGAGCCCTGGGGGATATGGAATCATGACCAGGCTTTCGGGAAGATGCTAACCAGACACATGGCACTGGATATGGTGCTAGCAGTTGTGCTAAGTGCTCTGAAGGTGCAGGCGCTAAAGATCACGTTTTCACAGTGTTGGTGTGACAGGCATTTGTAAAGATGCCATTGTGGGGATGCTGGCCCATGGCCAATCCCAGGCAACATGCATGGCTGGCATTTACTGTGGCCATTTTTCTGGTCAGAGTGGAGCTAGATGGGATTTCACTTGTTTTAATTTCCCTTCTCGCCCTGCGCTTACAAACTGCAACATCTGATCCCATCATCAAAGGGATCTATACTTCCCTTTGAGACAATATAGGTGTTCCTACGACAGCCACTGTGGCGGAATGTTAGTGTACTGTCTCCTCTTACCAGAAATGGAGAGTCTCTTCATCCTTGCTAGCTCAGATATGTCAGAGACTTCAACAAGTGCTGAATCCAACCCAGATCACAGGTGTTCCACTGGCCTCTTGAGCCCAAAGTGTTAACCTTTAATTAGAACCATTCAGGGAATGTGTGGAGGTCACACAATTCTAAACCTGGCGTCTGGGTCAGTGGGAAAAACTTGAAACAAAATTAATTCTGTATCGAGAACTGCACGAACAAGGTCATTGCTGATTCTTAATCGAGAGGCTCTGTAGAGTATCATTCTGGCTGGCTTAAATCAAATATGGAGTCTATCCAATGGGACATGTGCAGGTATCTGTAATAAATTTTGTATATGCATGAGAAGCAAACAATAATTTCCCTCGGGGAAAGTCCAGGTCCCCATGAAACATAACGCCTTGTCTATTTTTCTAATAAAACTCTTCCTTTTTCCAGTAACACATTCTTTCATGGATTTCTGTGTAGATATACATAGTACAGCCAATATCCTCAAAATGATTTTGAGTCAACAGAAACATGTTGGTAAACTGGACATTCATTAGGTAAGTGATTCTGATTTGAGAATTTTAACTAAGAATTGGATTAAAAGAGTTCATCTAAACTGACTTTTACTTGGTGGTCAGATATAAACTGAGACAAAGATCCAGGTCAGACTGGGAATTCACTTGAAGTAAGGAGAAAAACCTGAACTGGATTTCTGTGTTTGTTCTTCCCCGTAAAATGCACCGAGTGGGTTCACATCCTCGGCTCGATGGGTAAAGGCAAGAGAGAAGTTCAGGAAGGCATTCCATACCTCGCAGTTGCCTTTTGCTCTTCTGAGTGGGAATAAAATATTGACTGCATCTTCTGCATTCAGTCAGCTTGAGAAGTTGGAAAGAAAAGCAGTGGGAAGGAACTCAAATTAGAAGAGACTTCCATGGCAGCGAGTAATTCACTTCTCCATGATGATGTATGTTGTCCCTGCCAGGCAATGTACTCCCACAACTTTGCAGTCAGCAGACAGCTTTTGATTCTGCTCATCAAGAGAGAGTGGGGGGGGGGGGGACAGAAACACAAAGCTTCAGATGCTTGGAGGCTGGGACCTCTAGCCAGGAACATGCTGTTGCTTGCTGAATTTCTGGCATTCGATCAGAGAAATTAAAGATCTCTTGGGACCGACTGAGTCTTATATTCTCCAATCAGTGCAAGATTGTTGCCTGCCTGCTAATGCATGGTTTAGCCTAACTTTAAATGTAACGTACATGGATGGGCGTTCTTAAGGAGTCTTTCCCTTTCCCCCATAGAACTGTTATAGACCTGGAATTCATGATAAGGTTGGCTTCCAGCCCATAACAGCAACAGCTGGAGGTCTCTCATACGCTAGTGCCAGTTATCTACATTTTCCACCTTGAAATGAAAGATTTGGCTGCCGACAGGTGAATTGCAGGTGTGTGCGATCTCCAGTGGTGCACACGGCAGCGTGCTGGGCGTTACGCAGAGCTGCGTGGGCATATGCCAGTATCTGCACTCCTATACAGTATATATAGGCATACGTGCTGGGACAGGCTTGTCCAGCACGCATCATGTGTCATTGGGAGGTTCTGTGCTTTGCCCTAGCCTGCTACCTTGGAGTAGCAAGGGCTACAACAGTAAGTATGAGGTAGTTCATTGATGCATAACAGTCAATGTAAAGGTAAATTGTGTTAGAGTGAAAACAGGCTGCTTGGTTAGAAGAAAACCTTCTAAGGTTTTGTATGGCCTTTGCTAGATGAGAAAACATCTGTTGTAGTTATTTTGGATAGTTATCTAAGACTTCTATTAAAGGTGACCTGCAAAAGGGGGGAAAGGGCTATGTCCCCTTGCTACTTTATAGTATATAAAGGGCTCCAACCCATTTTTTCCTTTCCTTTGCAGTTCTTCTTTAATGTATATCTCATTGCCTACTATCTCTCCGAAATAAACCATCGTCTGCAGCACTTCACTTTCCGTTTTTTCTTTCTTCCTCTTCATTTTTCTGGGTAAGGAAAGAGGAATCTATTAAGTGCGGAAACCTTGTTGGTACTGCAACATAAAGTTTGCAAATCTGAATGCACACCTATTTGGGAAATACATTTTAACATTCCAGTAGAAACTTTGTCTATTTTATACAGAGTTCTACATTTAGCCATTGAAAATACTATTAAAGGGTATGTGTGGGTGATTCATTGTTGCCATTAGAACCTTAATGTTTGCGCTTCCTGATTCATGAATTCAAATTTGCAACTTCCCTGTTGTATTAACATGGATTTTGCATTTTTTTCCCCCTTTTGACCAGGATTTAAAGAACAGAAACAACTTTATCTGTGACGCTATAGTGTTTTTCAATACTGATTTACACAACTCAGTATCTTTTAAATGTTGCCACTTTAGAGATACCAAAAATATACCTGGAGCACTGTGGAGTTAATCAATAGTTGCAGGCAACACTATAACAAAATAAACTTTTTTTATTTGCAATGTACTTTAAAATATATATTCTCAAACATACCGTTGATCCTGCATGCATTCTTGGTGCATCCAAAACCCATTGAAAATCAGTGGGAATTTTGGGTGTGCCAGGCATTTAGGTTCAGGCACAATGTAACTATTCCACAGTGGTTTGTTTTTAATTAGCATCTGTTTTAATTTTGTATTTTTTTTTAATAAAACAAATTGAATCTCTTTCCCACCGATTGCCTGCGTCAGTAGCTGAACAGACCTTAAGTCCACTTTCCAGCACAGTGAACCACTTAGCTGCAGGTGAGATGAAATGTGGAAAGCTACAACCCAAAGAGAGCGTTTGAGAAAATTTCGATCAAGTGCACAGAAAGGGCTGCTTACAATGGGATCGGAGTTGAAGCATACCTTGTGTGTGATATATCTAGAATCAAATACAAGCAAAATAAGCTACAACTTATTCTTCAGTGTTATGCATTCATTAGGGACAAATTTTCTGTTCTCTCTACTCCTTTGTGGTGTTTTGAGAATTTGGGAAAGCGATGGAACTGCAGGGCAGCCTGCAGCGTAGCTGCACAAGGGATATTCCACATCCTGTGGCTGGCAGAGCCTTGTCTTATGGTCTTCCCACAGGAGTCTGAATGGGCATTGTCAGGAAGGGAAGTGAGGGACAGGGAAGCATTCTGCAAACTGTTGATCCACTGGCCATGACGCTTGTGTACTGGTGGGCTGTGGTTAAGGAGGAAGGCAAAGTAGCAAGGGACTGGTTTTGTTTTTAACTTTGGATAAAGTAAGTAATGGAAATGGGAAATTCCAGCTACTGAGTGCAGACAGATAACATGTACCCAGAGAGTTTGAATGGGGCTGGCCTTTGTTTCTCTTGCCAATGCTCATCTTCCCCTTACTGGGATCTGGGTAGCTTTCATCCAATGAAACAAGAGCCACCCAGCCTTCTCCTCTCTGCTGTGTCTCCCTGAGCATTGAACAGCTCATGCCGCCTCAGTAAAGTTGAAGGGTAGGAATTATTCTTCTGTACAGCTCCTGGCTGGATACTGGGGAGCCCATTGTGATCATTTTGGCAGCAGGTGGTGGCAAACATTTACCTTTTGCATCTCATGACTGCAAGATTCTCTGCAGAGTAATTTAAGGTCCAGTTCTGTTTATGAGTCAACCTCGCTTCTTCTGTAGCCCCTGAAGTGGCCAGTTGGGGTAAGTCTGATACTTAGCCTCCATTGAGAATCCCAATAGGTGTTGATATTCAAGGGGATTTGGGTGCCTGACTCCCTTAAGCTTCATTCAAAATCCCAACCCTTGTGAATAAAAGACTCGTGTTGCACAGGCTGGTATCTTCAGTAGTGCATAAAAGAACATTTAGTTCAAAACTTTCTTGCTAGAACTCCCTTTGACTCCATGTCACTTCCTTGCAGTGTCTCTATCCCCATCTGTAAAATGGGGTCAGGATTTATCACCATCTAATATTTGTAAAATGCGTAGAAGTCCTTGCTGGATAAAATCCTGAACACAAGTGCAAGTTATTCATTAATAGAATGTGGTGGTCATTAATTTTATAAAGTCTTCAGAGGATGCTATTTCAGTTGATGTAAAATAAGTCTGGTTACGAACACCACTACTGTGCAAACATGCTGTTTTCATAGCGAATGCATCTTGGGGCTGAATGAGTGGGGAGATTTGTGTTCCTGCTGTGAATTCTGCCTATCTACGTTCACGGGAAGGTGTTTGCTGTCCCCTCTCTCCTCTTGCCATGTGTTTAGCTGGGCGTGGTGCACACTGAAGGAGGTTTTGTTGAGGGCGTCAATGAAAGACTGGGTCTCTTTGGTGACTACATCGATATCTTCAGAGGAATCCCTTTTGCTGCTCCTCCAAAGAGTTTTGAAGACCCTCAACAACATCCTGGCTGGGATGGTAAGACACATATATAGAATGTCTCTTGTTTTCTTCCCCCACCCTTAGAACATTTTAATTCTCATACCATTTTGGAAGCCTGGTTTGTTTCCCAATACTGCATTAGCCATCTTGCTGAGTATCACAGAGGCCTCCTCTGAGAGAGGCTCTGGCTTTCATACCCCTGCCGGTCAACGGTGGCTACCAATGATTTTATTTTGGGATATATTTTGCTCCACCGTCATGAATGTCAAAGTCCTGTTCCCCTTTTCTGTCATTGCCCTTCTCCATAACATACGGCACTTCCATTCGGGTGATCAGCTGGGCATGTTGCGTGCAGGAGCTGGGGCCGGCGTTGCTTTCATTCACTAAGTGAATGTCACTAAGATGTTGTCTGGGCCGTTAGAAGGGATGATGATTGTAGACAAGAACTCTCTGGGCGGAAGTGCCAAGACAGAGCTAGGCACCTGCAGATTCTGTGGCCACAATTCCCAAGGTTCCCTCAAGTTTCAAGTGGTTGTAGCTTCTGCAGTCTTGTGGGTATGAGGCGGCCAGTTGGAAAGGGGGTGTCTCATCACAGCTGTTTTGCTAGTTGGAAACAATGCCATGGTGGTGAGTGAGGGGTGGGAACAGGACCTGAGTCGCAGGTCTGCAGGATGGAGCCGAGGATTCTAAAGTGGGATGTAATTTTCTCTCTCCTTGTAGGTACGCTGAAGGCCAAGGAGTACAAAAACCGTTGCATGCAGGTCACACTCACCCAAACCGGTACTCGTGGGAGCGAGGACTGTCTTTATCTGAACATCTGGATCCCTCAAGACAAGAAAGGAGGTACAGGCGTGATGGTAACATGAGGCGATTAGGGAGAAGGTTCTCTGCAGGCCTGCCAGGTCTGAGCAGCTCTGTGTTTGGCTGCCCATCTCTGACAGACTCCCTGGGGCTGTCAGTCTGTAGTCATGTATTCTCCCCAACTCCACGGGCAGCAGTTGACTCCTCGGGTTATGGCAGCTACAGCCCCCCGGGCAAAGCACTGTTTTTGTGGAAATGACCCTCCCTGCAGGCTCTGGGAGGATGGATGGTGATACTAGAGACACCACTGAACCCGTTTCCATAGAGAGCTTCTCTTGGCGAGTAGGGATTGGAGTTCCATGCTGGGTGTCTCTTCCGCACTCTATTGCTGCCCCAGGCTTCTTTAGCCCCGATCGAGCAAAGTAGCTGAGTCCTAAGTCTATTGTCCTGATGAATCATCTGCCTGTGTCTATGGTCAGGTGGACCTGGAGGCAGATGTTTCTGTATTCATCCAAGAGATTGGCTTATGCCTGAGTGACGCGATACTTGCTGGTGAATGGGCCCAACAGGCGGTATCCTACCTATGTGGCATCAAGGGGCTTGGGTTTCATTTGGACAAGGAAGGGCTTTCGTCTGACTTCGTTTGGTCTGTCCCTCCCGGCAGTGTCCACAAATCTGCCGGTGATGATATGGATCTATGGAGGCGGATTCCTCCTGGGAGGCGGGCAGGGCGCAAACTTCCTCAGTAACTACCTCTACGATGGCCAGGAGATCGCAGTGCGAGGAAAGGTCATCGTGGTGACCTTCAACTACCGAGTGGGACCGCTGGGGTTCCTCAGCACTGGGGATGCCAGTGTTCCAGGTATGGCAGCTGCTTCACTTTGCTCCGGAGACCTCCTCTCTGCACCCCCGCCACCTCCACTCATGCTGGGGTATTTCCTATCACCACGCTTCCCTCACACAACATACTGAGCTCTCTCATGTCTTGCTCCCCCTCACACACACGCACGGCGAGATGCCTCCTTCACTCTGTGTAGGGGAATGTGGCAAAAGGGATCTCTCTCAAGGGATGAGAGGGCCCAAGTTTATACCTGGAGCAGAGGCTGCGAGTGGATTGGGTATTTGAGGCAACGGTCTTTTCTCCCCCAGCACATCTTGTCTCTCCTATCTGACCAGATGGTTAGCAGAGTTAAGCTACGGCAGTGATTTCTGTGATAGCTGGGAAGAACGCCTGCCAGCACAAGATCTTGGCTTCGCTTCACTGTGTGGCATGAGGAAAACGTGGGGGTGGAGAGGGGAAAAGCTCGTTTGAACGCAGTTTCACAAAACGTATAAACATGAGCTCAGGAGCCAGGCACTCCTGAGTTCTAACCCCAGGTCTGATATTGAGTGGAGGAGGGGGTGTGGGGCAGGGAGAGCTTTGAGCCTCACTGCTTCAACTCTCCTCCTTGAAACGTACATGCTTTCCCTTGGCCAGGTAACTACGGGCTAAAGGACCAGCACATGGCCATCGCGTGGGTGAAGAGAAACATCAAGGCCTTTGGGGGTGACCCAGAAAACATCACCATCTTCGGGGAGTCGGCTGGTGCCGTCAGTGTCTCGTTACAGGTGTGCGATTACTGATGGGCCATCGTGGGGTTCCTTTTCCCCTCCGTTTTGTGACTGGTTGAAACTGCCCCATCACAGCTGCTGGTCTTTTCTCAGTGCAGGTGCTGTCGTGGGAGGGCAGTAGGTCCAGCCACAATGGGCTAATTAACATCCCGTTTTGAGCAGATCACTCCGCATAGAGAAAGTAATTGTTTTTGTCACAACTGCTCTCTCAGCTTTGATTTAGAAATGCCCTTTCTAAACCCTCCAGATGTGGAGGGTGCTGCTTTCCCTGGGTTCCCGAGTCCCTGAAATACATTGAGAGTTGAAAAGAGCTAATGACTTTTCTGAGCCTCATGTAAAGCCTGGGTCGGGGCTGGAGCTCTCTGCCGTACCAGAATACGGAAGGATCTTTTCAGGACTCGATACCAAATAACCTTCCTGTTCCTCTTCCATGTTGCAGACGCTATCGCCGTACAACAAGGGGCTGATCAAACGAGCCATCAGCCAAAGCGGTGTCGGCCTGTGCACCTGGGCTATCCAGGAGAACCCTCTCTTCTGGGCTACCAAGGTAAAGTGGACTCCCGAAGCAGGGCAATGTCCTGAGGCAAGAGGTTCCCAGGGTCTTTGTCAGATTTGAGCCTGGGAGCAGCTGCACAGTAGTTACAGCTCCAGGAGGACAAATGGTGCTCCAGTTATCCAAGCCCTTTGGATTCAGAGAGACACTGATACAGCCAAGCTGAGGCCTGCTGTCCTGGCCAGACTTCCTGCAGTTAAAGGTCTGTCTTGCAACTGAGGGTGATTTAATAAGCAAGAGCAGGAGCAAAACCAAAAGTGTTCAGAGCGGCACAATACTCCATAGAGATGGAGATTTGCAAACAAAATCCTCTAGGATTAAAAAGAAACTCCCCCTTTCCTGGCTGGTTGCGCCAACACTGGCTCTGGGTGTAACTCCATGGTGGTTTCTCTCGCTCGCAGGTTGCAGAGAAGGTGGGCTGCCCTACCGACAACACCACGGCCTTGGGCAACTGCCTCCGGGTCACCGATCCCCAGGCTGTGACGCTGGCCTACCACCTGGAGATGGTCAACCTGCCATGTGAGTCGGTGGGTGCTAGCGGGATGGGAACCAGGGGGATGTGTCTTGCGTGACCACAGAGCCCAGTCAGTGAGCAGATGGGACATTATGACAATCATTCGGTAAGGGAAGATGTCCGCCCCTAGCCCAATAAAGTACGTTTTGTACTGACTGGGATTGATCATGCTGGAAAAGATGCTTCTCTCTTTAGCACAGTGGAGCTGCACTACCCAGGTAGTCGTGGCATGGCTTAACACAACCTCTGTGTCCTTTGGAGACAGCTGTCCTGTACCACACTTTATATCTGGTGAAACTCAGGAGCAATGCTAAAAATTGTCACTGCGCTGCAATTTTTAGTTGGGCCACTAGGTGGGGCGTATGAGCCAGCAAGACCCACTCCCAGTACAGCTGGTGGAGAAATGTTTGCCAATTCAGTGAATACAGGACTAGCTTTTCACAGGACTGTTTGCCCTGTAGCCCCACATCTGAATCCTCTGCTGCGCTAGGCCTCTTCTGGCAGTAGATGAACCCGGCTGGAACGACTGGAGGAGCTTTTTCTCAGGAGCAAGCCCCAGTCTTCTGTAGCCTTGGCTGGGCGAGTTAGCTGACTTTTGGACACTGGTCTGACCTATGATGTCTGTTGTTTGGCCCCCCCTCTGCCACCTTAATGCAGTGTCTGTGATATTTGGCTAAAGCCTGTCTTGCACTATGTACCCTGAAGCTCCCTGTGCAAGGCAGCCATAGGGTGTGCTAGGTGAGAGGTCTATAGTATATACCTATCTTCCACTATGTAACGGGGGAAATTCTGGCCCCTCTGAAGTCAGGGGCAAGGCTCCCATTGACTTCAGTGGAGCCAGGATATCATCGAACCTGTTCATCCAGAAGCTCCCTGTGCAAAGCAGCTGCAGGCCACGCTAGGCAAGAGGGCTGTTGGCTCCTCTCACAGATGCATAGTGGATTTCTGTTTCCTCTTCCCTCCTGCAGATCCTCTAGTCCATTACTTGGCTTTCACTCCTGTGGTTGATGGAGATTTCCTCCCAGACCGGCCAGAGAATCTCTTCGCTAACGCTGCAGACATTGACTACATTGCGGGCACAAATAACATGGACGGGCACATCTTCGCTGGCATTGACATGCCTGCTATCAACCGCCCACTTGTGAAGATCACGGCGTAAGTAGCAGCCGTCCTTAATGGCGTAGCCAGGGAAAGGAAAAGCAAGTTGGGCTTTTGTAGAAAAGGGGACAACCAATGAGTAGAGCACCTGAGAACTGGCAATGCAATGACTGGCTTGGGCACCATGTCAATAACACCACCAATCCCAGAGATCAGGGCTTCTCAAACTGGGGGCAAAAGGTTACTTGGGGGGGTCTGAGCTGTCAGCCTCCACCCCAAACCCTGCTTTGCCTCCAGCATTTATAATGGTGTTAAACATAAAAAAGCGGCGGGGAGGACGGGGGTCACCCTCATAGGCTTACTGTGTGAAAGGGGTCACCCATACAAAAGGTTGAGAACCGCGGTAGATCAGACCTGGGCCAAAATAGCACCTGTTTAGGGCCAGCTTTGCTCCGGCCATGTGCAAGGCATGGGCAAAGGCTGATGTGGCGTATGAATGCAATGGCACGGCAGAGAGGCGTTTCCAAGAGCCAGCCTGGATCTTTGCCTCTTGTACTGTTTAGCCAGGGGCTTAGAAAGGAGAACTCTCCCCTTTTCCTCCAGCTTTCAAACATTTCGTGGCTTCTCCCCGCAACCATCTGGGTGGGGGCTTTTGGGTCCTTCACCTGTCAGGCATCCTGCATTCCAGAAAGTGACGGTTTCTTGGCTTCACAAGTAGAGTGTAAAGAACAGGGCTGCCTCAGTTGGCAACAGTTGTACCAAGTCACTGGGCACAAGGACCTCTAGAGAGTAGCATTCTAGAGGGCTCCAACTGCCCCTGACTCCTTCCTGCTCTTCATGACTGGAAAAGGGATCGAAAATTGAGAAGCTGAATCCCTCTGAGCCAGGAACTGAACCTAGGCAGGGCTGGAAGTGACAGTCACATTCACCAGCTACACCAAGGTTAGCTTCCAGCTGTCTTCCCAGGCTGCAAGCCTTGCCGAAGGTTGAGCTACCAGTCGTGAGTCACAGGATGATGGTAACCTGCAGTCACCCCTGAGCTGGACTTGAACTGGCAGCCTGAAGGCATCATATCTCTGCTGCTAGGAGCACTGAGCTCAGAGCCAGTCCCTAGTTAATAGATATTGTGTCTCTTTTCAGAGATGAGGTCTATAACTTGGTGCGGGGGCTGACTCTGCAGAAGGGAATACGGGCAGCAAACGCCACATTCTCCCTCTACACCCAGTTGTGGAATGACAACCCTGACCAGGAGGTCATGAAAAGGACAGTGGTAGACCTGGAGACCGACTACATCTTCCTGATTCCCACGCAGCGGACGCTTGCTCTGCATAATGCGAATGCCAGGTGAGCCCAAGAGGGTTGTGGTGGGCCTGGAGGCAGAGTACAGTGATTCAACTACTTTACTCATGGTTTAAATCAGCAAACTGCAAACCTTCATTTGAATCCTGTTTTGCCCTTTATTTTCCTAAAGAAAAGTTGATTCTCAGTGCTTGGTAACCATTCAAACACGCTGAATTGTACCAAATGAAGTGTAAAAGTTCTCTTGCTCCCAGGAGGTTACACCGTACCTCGAAGCAATACTATAGCTTAACATGCACAGTTATTCAGAGTCTTCATTTTTACTTTAGAAAAGGGTGACGAATGCATTTATCATCTGCTAGGTGATTAATATTTGTAGCTGTGTCAAGCTGCATGTGGATGGAAACTGAAACTTTATTAAATGCCCAGAACCAGGATTTAAAATTTTTTTCAGTTAAATAAGCTACTGTAAATGGGCTAGATACTTTTCTATGTCAGTTTATTAAAACGTGTTTTGTATTTAAAACTGATTTTTTTTAAAGGAAGTATCAAGTGTAGTTAGTGAATTTAACTGATTATTGCTGGTCTTTCAAAAGTTTAGGCCTCAGCCTTTCACCTCATTTTTAGTCATACAGGAAAACAAGCATTCCTGCTGCTTCAACTCCCAGTTGGTTTCTCAACTTGGATTGAGCTAGTCCTTGAGCGGTGCCAGTTGCATAAACTGAAATGGGGGGGGGGGGGGGGAGGAAATGTTCTTCACCTGGAGAAGAGGCTACTGCTGTCAAAAAACTGGTTTAGCCCTGCAACAGACTCCGGTTCCAGGTGCTTAGCCAGTGACTTCCAGCAGTTCAGTGGTTTGATTTCCGTTAAAACTTTGGGAGCAAATATATACCGCTTAATATTCTTTAATCTATTAATCATTTAAACTACATAGAGTAAATTTAAGCCTTAATATTGTCTTTTCAAATTAGGTTTTTCTATTTAAAAATAATTGATTTTTATCCACCCTCCTGGTAGGTTGGTGACTCTGTTCAGCCACGAATGTCTCTTCTTAGGGACACTGGGGTCAAATTTGGTTTTGTTTGTAAAAATAAACTTTTACTCTCACTGCCCTGAAAACATTTAAAAAGATAAAAAAAATGTGTATAGTTCAAGTCCAGGTGGTTATGGTAAAACAGAAGGGCAAGTGTTTGTAAGCTTTTAATCTGATAGTGTCTGCATGTATCTTGCAAGACCAAACCTCTTCCAGTGCCAATATTATCTGTCTGGCTTTGTGCATAGGGAGTGATGCTGGTGCATCTCCTCTTCACTTGCTGAGAGTCTATTTTGGTTTGTGCAGGAATGCCAAGACTTACTCCTATGTGTTCTCCCAGCCTTCTCGAATGCCTGTGTACCCCAGCTGGGTAGGGGCAGACCACGCAGATGACATTCAATACGTCTTTGGGAAACCCTTCAGCACCCCGCTGGGCTACTGGCCTAAGCACAGGACTGTCTCAAAGGCCTTGATTGCTTATTGGACCAATTTTGCCAGAACCGGGTAAGGCGCTCAGGCTGTGGGGGGCAATGCCCTGCCAGTTACACAGCTTGCTGCAAAATTCCAGGGAGCAATCTTCCCACACTGCCCACAGCAGGAGGGGGGAGAGAAGGGAACTCTGTCCCTGCTGTCACACCTGCAGCACCCACCCACATGGAGGTGGCCACTAGGTCCACCTGCTATAGGGGAATGGCAAACACATTGAATTGGGAGTCTTCAGTTGAAGGTGATGGAGGTAGTGGTGTTCCTGTGTAAACCTGGATGTGCACTGTGGCAATTCACTGTGCCAACATACACAACATTTCTCTTCCCATCACGGCCCAGCAGCCCTGTGACAGCTAACCCCAAGGTACGTAAGTGCCTATGCTCAAGTTCCTCACTCCCAGACTGCTGTTCACGTTCGTGAGTGCAGGCAAGTGCTTCCCTCTCCCAGGTTTATGGACCATTAGAAAGGCTGACCTGTGTGAAACCCTAGAGGCTGGGTGCAGCTACCGGGAGCGCCTCCTGTCTGAGCTGGGCTGCTTTGCATTTAATACCAGCTGTTTTGTCTGCTTTTTCAGTGACCCCAACAAAGGGGAGTCTACTGTGCCCATCGGGTGGATACCCTACACTCGGGAGGAGAGCTACTACCTCGAAATCAACAGTGACATCAACTATGATTCGGTGAAGCAAAGTCTGAGAGCCTCCTACGTGCAGTTCTGGAATACGGTCTACCAGAACCTGCCTGACGTTTCTTCCACTTTCCTGGATTAGAGCCAGGCCAACAAACCAATCAACCAATTCTGTAAAAAAAAAAAAAAAAAAAAACCTAGCCAAATTCTGATTAAATGCTTGTTTCTGGCTGCGCCTCCTGGCCTCTTCCAGCCTACTTATTGCAACAGAATTTTCCATAAGAACATTAAGAGCTGGGGTCAAATTTACTGGGCAGTTTTGTTCTGTGAAAAAAATATACCTGGTGGCACCTGTTGCATGGAGCCATTCATCAAACCTGCAGCATGTTCTTGGCCTAATAAATTGCTCTTTGTGTAAAGGTCAAACCTTGCACCAAGCTACTTTAAAGGGGTTGCTTGAAATTGGGGTCTTTCATGCAGGTGTCACCGACAGTCCTCAGCAACAGAAGAGCCCTGTTTAGAAAGAGCTGGCACTGCCCTACACCAGATGAGATCAGTTCACTAATGCTACTTGGCCCTAAGCAGGCATGATACTAACCCTCCTAAAATCTCTATTACCGTATTAACTAGAGATTTAGCCCTGTTTTACAGATGGGGAACTGGGGCCCAGCATGTTGCTGACTTACCCCAGAATGTGGTAGAGCTACAACCAGCTGTCAGGTCCTGACCATCCTCCTTTGTTCTCGCTGCTGGATTCAGTGGCCTAATGCTATGGTACTTCAGAAACCTGGTGTCCAGACTGGTTAGGTGAGACGTAGATAGTTCTCTGGCACCAGCCCATCTCTGCTCCCCTCTGAAAGAGCAGCGCTGCTAGTAATAGACAAAAGGGTAGTGACTCAAATCCTGTCAAGTGCCTCAGCTCCTCACTTTCCCCAGCAATACGTCACTCACTCACGGCTCCAGTCCCTCCCTGCTCCTCTTTTGGCTGGTGAGAAGCCAAGGGCTTCACAGGAGCAGCACAGGCCTTTGTCCTTTCCCATTTTCGTGTCAGGCCAGCCCCTGAGGACAAACCGCATCCAGCCTCCGGGCTGTGACATTTGCACATTGGTATTTTATTCCAAAGACTAATTACATTGCCGTGTGCTCCTTCATTGAAGTCGTGTTACAAAATACATACATATAATACATCCAGCTACAGGGGCGTGTGGAGCCCACCTGGAAAGACAGGTCAGTCGACCCTGCCCTGCCTTTAATTTCGGCAGCGGGCACGTGTGTTCAGGCACAGAGCAGTACATAAACTGAGCAGGCAGCTGTACAATGGAGAGGGAAGTGGGGGCGGGGTCAATCTGTGGGCATGCACGTGTTCAAATTCACATTCTCCTAGGGAGGCCAGGGGAATAGTTCACAGTGACAGTTCACCCTGTAGGATCTCTGGAGCCAGGGCGCCCCCACAAGATGGTAGCATTGAGGCACTTTCTGCCACAGCGTAGTGTAGGGTAAGGGAAGGCCCTAGCCTTGCAGGCTGGCTGATCTGCAGAGTGTCCTTGCCTGGAGGCGAAGGATCTCTTCCTCCCAGCCAACAGGGCAGCATGGCGCAGGCTCCTGTGGTACGACAATCCTCCTCCGGTAAGGAGGGGACAGGCTGGAGGGGGTCGGTTTGCAGCACAGCCGTGCAGTCGCTCATTCAGCTTCCAGCAGAGGAGGTCCAGCTTGTTAAGTGCTATGCCTGGCAAAGGGGCCACAGGCAGGTGGTAGCAGGAGCAGCTCAGGTGCTGTAGAAAGCCATGGAGAGGAGAGGCTCCTGCTTCAAGGAGGCCATGGCTCCCTTCATGTGCAGGAGCAAGGGGGGGGGGGGGGGAAGCACCCAGCAGCTCTTAGAGCAGAGAGGTCACTTCCTGGAGCTTAGGCCCATGCAGCTGCATGAACAAACACCCTTTACAAAGTGCTCAGGCCAGACCCCAAAGCAGCAACGCTCCAGCGTGACCTGCAAAGCCCCTGCCAGCCCAGAAGCAGCAGCTCAAGACATCCAACGGTCTCTCCTGGCAGGGCAGAGCAGGCAGGTCCTGTGAAAGGTCAGCATGCGTTGGATAGTCATGCTGTGATAAGAGCATCCCTCCCCTTTCTCCCTGCACCTTGACACTACCCCTGCTTTGCTCCCACTCTACAGCCCTGTGTCTTAGCTTTCCTCCCGGCGCGGCTCAAGTCACAGCACCTGCATTTCAGGGGGCAACTTCCACCAGCGTTCTACAAAACTGGCTCCCAGGGGCTAGCGCTGCTCCAGGCTTGCTCAGGAAAGGGCCTGTCTGCTCCCAGAGCTGGCAGGGTGGGATACACCAGCATTGCTACAATGGGCAGGGGCAGGTGCATAAACAGGAAAGGGCTTGAGGAACAAAGAGCCCCCATTGGGAGTGTTTTGTTCAGTGATTTAAAAACTCGGCTTTTTCTCTTCCCTGGCTGAAGCAATTCCCTGTTAGTGATAAAGAAACAAAAGGGATGTGGAAAAATGTCCACCCCTGCACACAACAGAACGCAGCCATTACAAAGATGGCTCCCAGCAACTTTAAAGACAAGTGGGGGGTGGGGAGGGGTTAGTAAAAATGTACAAGTTTGATGGTCCTATTTACAACCAATAAATATTGAAAAAATTCAGTAAACATCAGGGGTTTGTTTTTACAAAAGTTGGCTCTCTCCCCTCCCCCCCCTTTCACTGTCAAATGTTTAAAAAAGTCTTTTTAAAGCCCAAGGTAAGTGGCACTTTCTGGGGGCTGGGTGGATGGAGCCGGGGGCAGTCAGCCCCACTCGGCTGCTCCTCTCCCACCCAACCAAAAAGAAAGTCTCTATTTACAGACGTTTGTACAGAAATTGGCTCCTCCCCTCCTGGCTCAGATGGCAGTTCCGGCTGGGTAGTTTTGCCCACGAAGAGACACTGGCATTTGATCTTTGGTGCAGGTTTGAAAGTGATGGAGCTGGAGGGACACAGGAGTCCAACCCGGAGGATCCAGAGGATCAGTAGAAAGAAAAAACAAAGCAGCCTGGCAGAGCTGAGCCGCCAAATCCACTGGCCAGGTCATCACCCCAAGACTGCCCCACTGATGGGATTATAAGTCCCAGGGAGCAGCAGCTGCGTGTTTTCCAGTTTAACTCCCCGAGGGGAACGGTCCAGAGGCAAAGTGCAGCTCCCCACGGGCAGGTGGACGATGCAAAATGGTCATGCTGCCAGTTTACCCAGAAGGGGAACGAGGGAGCAGGAGGTAAAGTGGCTGCAGGGCCCGACTCAGCACAGGAGGGGATACACCCCGTTGGAGAGCTAATAGCTCAGCTCTGTCGCTCCAGCGAGTCCCCTAACTCCCTGCGCGTGGCCGCTCCTGCGGTGAAGGGAGCCCTTGGTGAATCGTCCTCTTCTCCGCTCTAACAGAAGGCACCTAAGGCAGAGAGGCAGGTCCCAGCTCTGGGCAACCCGACGGCCACAGCGGCGTCGCACGTTGGAAGGCGTTAAAAACCCATCCTGCGTGTAGGAGAGAGACCGGATCGGAACGCCGGCTTCGACCGAGAGGCCACAGCCACACCCGCGCATTCAGCTCCAGGAGAGCGTGTCACCCTTCCTCGCGGGCAAGACTTGCTCCCCTCACCCAGGCTGGGTGACGTTAAGACAGACCAGCAGCCAGGCCCAGAGCAGGCTGCCCGCAAAGCCCAGTCAGCGAGGAGCACGGCCAGGCCATGGCTAGAAGATGCCCTTGGCAATCTTCAGGCCCTTCTGCTTCATCCTGGGCAAGGTGGAGCTGGAGCCATGCTTGATCTTCACGCCCTTGGAGAAGCCCCTCTTCTTTAGCACAAAGTCGTAGTTGGCGGCAGAGTTCATGGCGTAGAAGACGTTGGCGTTGTCAGGGATCTTTAGCTCTGCAAGGAGAGTTCGGTTAAGTCACCCACGGGCTCTGCCAGGCTCTGGCTGCCTTCGCGGAAGGGGAAGGAGCAGGCGGTCGGGAGCTGAGGTACAGTAAGGCTGGGACTGCGCAGGGTATGTGGGGACCGAGGGAGCCCCTGGGTCCTAGCCCCAGCTCTGCCGCCAACTCACATTTAACTGTGGCCGAGTGCTGCAGCCTCAGCATAACAGAGCTGGTGCTCACCTCCCCGACAGACAGAACAGCATGGGGCTGCCTCACAGCCGCTGGGAGGGATCACAGGGAATCTCTCTGGCTCCAGAGCAGCTGGGAGGTAGGGCCCATTTTACAGATGGGGAAACGGAGGCACACAGACTACACGACTTGCCCAAGGCCTGACAAGAAGTCTGTGGTGGAGAGGGAACAGGATCTGGGTCGCCAGCAGCCCAGGCTGGTACCCTGAGCCCCGGGCCATCCTTTCTTTTAGGACTCTAGGAGAACGTTCTCCCCAGGAAGTGACGGCAGAAGCCGCTCCAGTAACTCCTTCCCTGGGGGGCACATCCCCTCTAAGGAGTTGTGGACAGCTCCAGCTCAGGTTCTGCTGACACAGCAGCTGGCAGACATACACAGGCTAGTGTGCTGAAATAGTGTAGCCCCAGCAGGTGGGGCTAGCCACCCGAGTACAGCCCCTCTGGAGATCTGAGGTCTGTCCTCGTCCCGCTTGCTGTTTTCATAGATCCCAAGGCCAGAAGGGACTGTGGTGATCGTCTAATCTGACCTCCTGTTTCTCTCCCTGTTAAAATTTAGGCCTTACTTTAGGGCACTAGCACACGTACGTCTCGCCGAGCTGGGAATTACACCTCCCAGCTGCTGTGTAGACAGACCCCAGCGTAAGACGGGCAGCTCAGGCTGTGAGGGACACCAGAACCACCCCTAGGTACCTCTTTCCTCGGAGATGATCTGAACGAGCTCGTAGTCTTCCGGCCGGTCCCCGTCCAGGTTGTGTTTGGCCATAGCCTTGCGAATCACCACAGGGGTCTTATCCTGGCTCGTCACCTGCGAGGGGAGAGCGCTCATCAGTCCAGGGCTCAGGGACCAGGACCCAGAAGTGGCTGCCAGGCCGAAGACGGATCCCATGCCCCCCTGCTTGTTAGTGCAGCAATCCCCACTGCAAGCTCTGCCAGGAGGTGCCGCGAGGATCAACCCCCCCACCCAGGAGGCTCTGAGATGGGGCACGCTGCAGGCTCTCCCCAGCCCCGACTAACCCCCTCCCGCCTGGATGCGCTGCCGGTACCCAGTGCTCACCAGGATGCTTTTGTACATGTTGCCGTTGTCCACGGCCAGGCTGACCCGGATGATGCAGCAGTCGTCGATCTGCTGGTTGTACAGGGGGAGGGAGAGGGAGGAATAGCTGGAGATGCCCGAGACGGAGCGCTTGTGGGTGCGCGAGGCCGTCACCGGGGTGGAGGAGACCGAGGACGAGGAGGCACTACTGGAGCCAGAGCCGATCCCCGACGTGTCCAGGGAAGAGAGCGAGGTGCATTCCCAGAACTGGGGGAAAGGAGGGACAAGCACCAGCTTCAGCACCTCGATCCAGAGAGGAAAGGGGTGTCTATCCCCCAACCGCGCCCCCGGGGCCGAGGAAGCTCATGAGAGCTGGGGAAGGTGGGGTTCTGCTGGAGGCACGAGGAAGTTACTGCCACAGCAGGGGGGGCAGGGAATTCGCAATGACAACCCCCACTCATGCCCTGGACAGGAGGGACGGAAGGGGAGGGGCTCGACCTCCCATCTGCTCCAGGTTAGAACCAGCCTTTAGGAGACGCGGGTGGGGAACCCCCACCCCCCAGCCATCAGGGGAGAGGCGGGGCTGCAATGGGCGCACCTGGCTCCGGATCGCCTGGGCGCGAGGAGAGCCCAGCGAGCTGCCCCGTACCTTCTTCTCCTGGCAGTCGGGGGACTCGGGGTTGAAGCTGATGTTGATCTCCTCCACGTCGGAGCTGCTGGAGCCAGCGGAGGTGACGCTGACCGAGTCGGCCGTGTCCCCGCTGCACAGGTACTGCCCGCACTTGAGCTGGTCGAAGGATTTGGAATGGGAGCTGACGCCGGCACAGGGCTCAGCGCTCGGCACCTGCCGGCTGCAGGAGAGGAGTGGAGACAGATATGGTCAGGAGGGAACAAAGCTGACATGCACCGTGCAGCTGGGGCACCCACCCCGCCCCATGCCCCCCTGCAGCCTCTGCGGCCCCCCCCAGGGCACCTGCCCCACCGCCCCCCCCCCCCTGCAGCTTCTGCCCCAGGCCCAGCTCCCTCTGCTCTATAAAGAGCGCAAAGATCCCAGGGTCCTGCCTGCACTCCAGCTCCATCAGCTCCCTTCTGTAAGCATGAGCCCTCACCCTGCCCCCACAACTAAGATGTGCTAATGCAGCCCCAGCCTGAAGTGCAGCAACCCCTGCTATCCCAGTCCCGGGGCCCAACATCTGGGCTCACTGCAACCAGGCACCCCCCAGCGTCCCCCTCCCCCCCCAGCTCAGCCATCGCCCCTTACTCCTGGCTCACAGCACCCTTTGCTAGCGCCAGAGCCGGGCCTGGTTCTTTAGCGGTTTTCATGGAGATACGGCCTCTACCCCAGCCAATGTCCAATCCGGCTCTGGGCCTGACTCCCTGCCTGTCACGCAGCCTTTGCCGAGGCATCGCTTGGGACGAGGCTGGGCCACCCGACTCGTTCCCCTTGGAGCCGATCCTGCTGCCCCGAGGCGGGAGGCTGGGGCCCTTCTCAGGCTTGCTGCAGGCTGGGGCCCTTCTCAGGCTTGCTGGTTTCACCCGCAGCCCTTGGGTCAAGAGCAGGGGGCTGGAGGGAGACATGCCAGCCAGCAGCTACCCAAATCCCACCCCCCATGGCCTGGCCTGGCCGCTAGCTCTGGGCAGCCCATCTCACCAGGGCCCAGAGCAGAGAGACTCACTCGCTCCATCGCTTGATGATGCCAGTGTTTTTCTTGGCCTTCAGCGTGTTGCTGGCCGACTCGGACAGGGGCTCGATCTCACACGAGAGGCTATAGCTAGGAGAGGGGAAGAGAGCAGAGGTTCAGCCAGGTGAGGCTGGGGTCCCCCTCCAGAGCTAGCCATTTAACAGTGCCGGGGAGGGAACGGATTGGAGCCCACCCGCAGCATTAGGGCCACCGCGGGTTTCTGACAGCGTCAGGAGTTGGGGTGCAAGATGGGGTCGTGGGCCAAGGCCTGGGGTTTCAGCCTGCCAACCGAGGAGCGGGCAGGCTCCAGGTGCTTTGACTGCCCCTGTTCTGGGGGAGTCAGTCTGCAGGGTCCCCAGCCTGCACCCTTTCCCAGTGTGTTGGGGTTTGCAGGGAGGCTGCTCGGGACAGAGCCACGGGCCTAAGGTCTCAGCAGCGGATTTTCAGCAGCCTGGATTTGAAGGAGACAAAGGGTCCCTCGGTGGGTCCAGGCGGCAGAGCCGCAGCAGAACAGCCCACGCTCTGGAGGAAGGAGGAGGAAGAAGGTGCTGGGTCCCTGCGGAGGGACTGGCAGCTAAAGCCCCTGGCTCCGGGCCCAGCTCACCTCTCAGCCTCGCTCAGCCGCTCCACGCCATGGAACCACTCCACGAAGCGGTCCTCCTGCGTGAAGCTGTAGTTGTTGCAGGCCGACTGGAGCAGCTTGATCTGGGCGATGACTTCAAACTCCTGCCGGGAACCCAGGCAGAGACAGAATGAGGCCCACTCCTACTGGCTGACTAGACCCCCACACTCCCGCCCCACAAGGGAGGGATGTCAGTTAGACGGGCACTCCACGTGGAATCAGAGCCCTGGGGAACCACCCCAAGCCAGCTACTGAAGCCTCAGTGCTACAGACTGCAGAATGAGGGAGCCAAACCATCCCCAACTGGGCGGGGGCATCCGCAGGACCCCAGCTGCCAGGATACACAAAGTCAGCCCCTTCCTCCAACCCAGCTGTGCTCAAGCCGAAAGCTCGGCTGTCTGTGAACAGTTCTCACCTTCCTTCTCTTCTCGAAGTTGATCAGCCCGCCCTGAAAGACAGAAATCAAACAAAGGTTACAGCGAACCTGCGAGGGACGCTCCCCGCAGCCGCCAATAACCCCTCCCCCAGCAACCGATCCCGCAGAGCAAGATGGGCGAGGCCTTGCATCACGCTAGGGGGCAGCGTGATTTCAGCAAGGTACCCATGGGAGTCTCACCATGCAGGGATCCAGCCCTTTGTTTTCAGACATAGCCTCCCTCCGCCAGTTCCTGGGAGCTCCAGGGCTTCGTGAGGGAAGCCAGGCAGAAAAGGGGAGAGACGGGGGGGTTATACTTACATCCAGGAAGTCTTTCATGGCGGTATCCAGCATCACTAGGTCTGTGAGGAAGGTACCCAGGTAGGGAATGGTGCCCTGCATCACGCCCTGGAAAAGGAGAGAGAGCAAGGGTGAGTCCCACACTAGCGACAGCTACAGAGCTCTGAGCGAGCTACCAGCAATGGGCGGCCACGCCACTCACCATCTCCCGCTGCTGCTGCTGCCGTTTCTGGGCCCTCTTTGGGTTGATCTCCAGGGTGGCGAATTTGGACGTCCCCTCCTGGATTGGTGGGAAGACGACAACATAAGTTGGCTTATTGATCTAACGTCCCTACTAGAGGCTATCCTTGATCGTGGAGATCAGGCCTCCTGGGGAGAGAATTCAGACAGTGCTTTGCAAAGCCAGGAGAAGTCCCGTTCCCTGCCCCGCAGCTCACACGGTCAGTCAGAAATTCAGGTAGGGCAGGGAACACAGGACCACACCTAGGCAGGGTTACAGAAGTGCCACCCGCCTGCTGAGGGGCAAAGGGCTCGTCTACATGGGAGACTTCTGGTGTAGAATTATACCAGTATAGTTCAGCTGCTCCAGTTCTATTGGCACAACTCCCCATGCGGACACGCTTATTCCAGACTAAGAGTAGCTTTTTTTGGCTTATTTTAAACAGTGCTGCCTACTGCACAGAGCACTGGCCTGGGATGCAAGAGACCTGGTTTTCTGTTCCCAGCTCTCCCACTGGCCTGCTAGGTGACCTCGGGCAAGCCCCTCTGTGCCTCAGTTTCCCCATCTGTACACGGGGGTAATGACACTGACCTCCTCGGTATAGCACTTTGAGAGCTACCGGTGAAAAGCGCTAGATAAAGAGCCGGGTACTAGTATTAAACAGCTTCCAGAGCGACATTCGCTCAAGTGAAACCAGGCCCTTTTCTACCGGAACAGGAGTGTCCACAAGGGGCGGTAAACTGGTATGGCGAGAATGGTTTAAATTCACACCCTACCTTATACCAGTATAGCATCCCATGCAGACAAGTCCTCTGTCTCTACGGGGGTGGGCGGGGGGAACAATCAAAGCTGAGCATGCACGCTATAAACAAGAGGAGACTCGTATTGGGTGGAATATGCTGTGCACACACACGTATTAATAGCTCATCAAACACACACACACACGCGCACGTATTAATAGCTCATCAAAGGGATGTTTTGTTCCCTTTTGGATTTTGCGATCTCCGCCCCAGCGATGGGATGGAATGTCCGAGTGGACGCCCTGACAGGGAGATGGACATTTCTAGAGCAGCATTTTACAAGCTTTGAGCCCGAGAAGGGCTGAGCACTCACCACTCACACTAAAAATCAGCGGGACTCTGGAAAGGCCCTTTGTATGTGCAGGGCTGCTAAAATGCAGCCACCTCTGGGGCAGAGCAGCCACCTGGTGCACAATGTCCTATACACACCCCTCTGATGTTGGGATTTGAACCTGTGGCCTCTGGCAGCCAGGCGATTCCAGTGCAGACCCATTAAGCCCAGCCCTACATGGAGCCAGAATGAAAGCATTGGGCAATTCAGTAACAAGCGGGCACTAATACTCTTCTCACACCCATTGCACACTAGTGTAATGCTCTGCCATCAGCCGGGTTACTCTTGTGCCACGGCGGTGGGAACGAGCGCAGAATCAGGCCCACTAGAGAGATTTTCAGATGCAGTGTTGGTTTGGCCACCAAGCCGGCTACTTCCTTTCTAGGTAGCTAACAGGCGTGGGCGGCTGCAGCAGGGCTGGCTGCACGTACTAGACCAGCTCGTGTGCAGGCGTAAGGAGTCAGTCCAGGAGTTCATCTCACAGCCTGCATCTGGCACAGGCTCCCACAGCCAGAGCTCCTTTACCGCTGTTCCAGGGAGATAAGGGGAGGGAATCCCTCTGCAGACACTCCTCTCTCCTAGACAAGCCTCTCCCCTCCTTATCTTCTGCCCTCACTGGGGATTTCCTTGCTGCCAGAGCTGGGCGCAGTCCAAGCCCCCGGACTGAGCCACGCTCAGCAGTCCAGGCTGTCGGCATCAGCCATTCACAATGTGCCGCCTTGCTCTGCCCCTTTCAGACTTAAAGGGAAACTGTCTAGTTGGAAGTTCTGGGCCAGACCCTCAGCTGATGTAGTTCCACTGAAGATCCATTGATTTACGCAGACGGAGGATCTGGCCCATGAAAAGACTAGTTTCCCCTGTGTGTATTATAAACACTGCCTGACAGTTAAAACTGGGGAGGAGTCTACAAACCATATGCCCCTTTCTCCCTTCATCTTAGGCAGCTGAAATAGCCCAGTCAGTTTCAAGGCTCTCACTTCCTGACGCTCATGTCCTAGCAAAAGGCCGAGATCTGCCTTAGATATCTACCGAGATGCAGATATTTCAGGGGGAACCCTCATTTGGGTTTTAAAATCACCCACACTCCCAGATACATTCCTATTGGGTGTAGAGGGTGCAAAGAGTTTGTCTGTGTGCGCACACTTAGTCCGTGTCTGTAAGGTGGCATGTACGGGCCATGCTCTAAAGATCATTCAAGACCTCGAGCAACTCATGGCATGTGCTGCTATAGACTTCACTGCCCATCCCCTTTGCGCCACACATCCTCACTGCAGACTCAGACCCAGCCAGCAGCACTGCAGAATGCAGGAGGGCCAGTGCGGCAGTGGGGGGGCGGGGGGGGGAGGAGAGGGGGGGAGAGAAGGGGGAAGAGAAGGGATGAGCTTGGAGCAATTTTGGCAGCATCAGGGTAAACTCCCATCCCACCCCCTGTTCAGAAACAAGCCCATGTGAGAGAGAGACTGAGCTCCTAGTACCTTAATGAGAAGCTCCCGGCTCAGCGAGTGGTTGTTCTCATCCGAGAAGATTTCCGACAGCTCGTGGAAAGTGCGGAAGCTCTCCCTGTTCGGGGGCAAAACAAGGAGGCATCAGCACCGGTGTCCCCATCTCCCCATCCCGTGTGGGGGTCTCTTCCCCTCTTCTTGTGCTAGCCGACGCCCCCTTCGAGAACCATCTTCATTAAGCCCCATGTTACGGGGAGAGCACGAGTTCATTTCATTCTCCAAATTTTCACCTCCCCAAAACACCGGCTTGTATCCTGGATCCTTTCTTGGGCAATGCAGAAGTTTTTCCCAGCATGCCCTGGGAGAATCCCCATTCTTCCCCTTTGGCATGTGGATTTATTGACATCATTTGCCCGGGAATCTGCCTGAAACATTCCCTTCCAGGCTGGGCCATGCCCCTGGGAAGGACCCAGCTGATCACAGCTCTAATAGGTAGCTCTGCTATTTCGGAGGGTATCCAGGAATATTTCACATGTGGGATCCACTTTAGGTTACTCATGCCGATAAGACAGCCAAGTGTCTTACATTGGTCCCTGGCTTTCTGCACAGTCACCGGGCCCCGGCTACAGCCCTGGGACGCAAGTCAGGCAGCGTTACAGCTTGTGGCGGAGATGGGAACCCCCAAACTATGCCAACGCTCCTGCCGTGGCGATGGGACCCAAGGGCTGCGCTCACCGTGACACCTCGTCCCAGGTCTTCTTCAGCCTGTGAACCGCGTTACACTGCAGGGCGGAGAGGATGGCTCGGAGAGAGGAGAAATTCTTCAGGATGCGACACTCCTGAAGGGGAGACGGCAGGGTTTAACGTTCGTTCAAAAGATGGCAGCCAGGCAATGGTTACTGGCTTCCCCCTTTGGCCACGGAGATGTTTAGGGCCAGATCCTCAGCTGGTGTAAATCAGTGCAGCTCCCCTGACGTCAGAGCTATGGTGATTTAGCCCAGCTGGGCACCTGGCCCCTTAACATCTCGAGTCACCTCGTCACCCTCCCCTCCCTGCAAACCTTTTTCAGGTCTTAGCCCAGGCTTAGGCCCCCCAAACAAGGGTCTCACTTCACACACGCAGGAACTAACTCTCCAGAACCGCACTGGCCGAGTTTGCATTTTGCAGAATCGAAGTCCAAGGCAGGGGAATGTCAGAGCTGCGCCCCACTTACCCAAACCCAAGGATGAGGGGGTTCAGTTTGGTCCCCCTCTGCCATACACCGCCTGAGCCATGGGCTCCTTGGAGAGGGATCTAGTTTTCTAGTGGGGGCAGGGTAGGTGGGATGTAGAGTTCCTGCCATTAGTTACAATTCTTAGCCCCATTCATAAGGCTTTATAACAGGTAACATTATCCCCACTTTACAGAGGGGGAAACTGAGGCACGGGAAGTTGAGACTTGCTCAAGGTCACAGAGCAGGGATTAGAACTCACTCCCAATCTAGTGCCCTACCCACTGGGCTACACTGCTTCAAGCACCAGCAGGGGACCTCCCAGAAAGACCCCACTGGGGAACAGCTGGCATCACAGAGGACAGTCCTACCCGAGCCACTTCAATCCACCGCTCCACCACTTTGGCTCTCTGCTGCGGTTTGAGGGAGCGGTCCCCAAGGCACGTTGCGATGACGCAGTTGGTGACGCTGTTGAACTGGGAGACGGTGGCGCGGATGGTGGGGGCCAGGTGCTCTTTGCCTTTCTTGTCCCGCTGGGACCAGATGCAGCCCAGGCAGTGGTAAGGCACCACTTTCTTAAACAGCTCCTGGAAGAGAGGGTTGGAGATGGGTCTCTCTAGGGAACGGGCAAGCAGGAGAGCGAGAGCATCACAGGCCCAGGCAGAGCGCGCACGGGCAGGGCCCCCAAGCACATGGGCAGAGCACTCGGTGCCAAGGCAGCAGCCAATACTCACAGCATCCATCAGCGTGAACTGCTCGGCCACCATCTCCTGGGAGAAGGCGAGGAAGTCTGGCTTCTCCTCCCCCAGTCCGTTTTCCTCCACTATCCGGAAGGTGCAGCTGGTCTGGTCCACAACTGAGAAAGACGGGGAATGAGTAAGAGACAACCCTCCATTCCTCAGTTACACACTTAGCCCTGAATACAGACACCCCCGCACCACAGCCAGACCCTCCCCCAACCCTGATACACTGCTCGCCCTCCCCTCCTCATACACAAACAGACATGCTCACACCCCTAAGACCCAGACCCCACCTCGTACAGGCCAGGAGGGTGCACAGAGGTGCCTGCAGGAACCCCCGCCCACTGCAAGGAAAGCCAGCATCCTTCCCCAGACTGAATCCCCCCCAGGGTCATTTACAACCTGGACTCCTTGTTGTGGGCAGGAAGGGGTCCGAGGAGCTCGAGAGGGCAGGGCAGGGCAGGGCAGAACGGACTCATTTAAGGGGGGATTCATTTGGCTTTGGTCACGTGGCAGGTTTTTCGGCTCTGGAGATCCTCCTGGGTGCTAACCCTCCTCCATTCCACCCAGGCCCCGCGGACGGCCCTCACACGCAGTTCTCTCCACAAGAGTCACTGGGGAAGCCCAGGACACACCACACAGAGCACTAAGGCATACGGGCACGGGGAGGAAGCGCCGCTCACCGTCTGGCTCTGTCTCGCTGTGCTCCGGCTGCTGGAACTGGGCCAGCAAGATCCGCGCTCTCCGCTCCAGGTCCGAGCCGGGGATGTTGTGGCGCACATAGGAGATGAGCTGCTTGAGGCAGGCGAAGTCTGGGGGCTTGCGAAAGTCTTCAGAGTACTGGTCCAGCCAGGCACCCAGGATGGAGGAGATGGTGCTGGGGAGAAGCAGACGGACAGACTGGCTGTTAAAACTGGGCATAAAGTGACACCTGTATGCGTGCCAAAGTGTACGTATGCGTACATGTCTGACAGCTGAGAGCCCACGTGCCCAACAGCCGAGATCCAACAGCCCCAAATGTCCTAACAGAGCTGCAAATGCACTTCCAGCTGCTTCACATCATTAAGCTGTGGAACTCACTGCCACAGGCTATTACAGCTCAACAAATTGGACTTGACAGGAGAGGGGACAGTTAGCAGTTAGAGCAGGAGATGGGCTCGGGAGACCTGGATTCTATTCCTGGCTTTTTTCCAAGACCCACCCAGTCAGAGTTCCCAGCCTGTGACTGGATCCAAGTCCTGGCCCATCTCAGCCCAGCGTTCTCCGTGCCCGTAACCTCCTAGACCTAATTCCACAGCACATGCCCACAGCCCAGAGTGGATGGTCCTTTGGCACCTGGAGAGGGTGCCATCTGTGAAGAGAGCGTGCGCCTTGGAGGGAGCAGAGGGGCCAGACAGACATTCCCTCCCTGCCCGGGTGCCGAGAGGAGGGCTCACTACAGCAGAGGTATGCTTACTTTTTCAGCTCCAGTCTCTCATCCACAGCGTGTCTGGCCTGGTCCCCATTCACCTGGACGTGCAGTTTACCGTACCTGACATGGGGAGAACAATGAGCCAGTTAAACCACACCTTGCTGGGCAGTTGCCTCTCCACAGCTACCCCTGCTGGGGCAGGCAGGCATCCTTCACTCCGGGTCTCTTCCCGGCATATCGCCCACCCCCGGCCAAACGAGCCCTACCCTCTGCATGAAGTTTGGGGGCTTACAAGGCATTGCAGCCAGGACAGGGTTCCGACGACACCTAGATCCACGCACTCCTGCCAGGGGCCTTTCAGGAGCCTGGTGCAACTAGTACCCACTGTGGACTCTCAGGGTTGCCTTAGAATAGGACTCTGGATTGTAAACTGTGGGGGACGACAGGACCGGCCCATGTCCCAGGCAAACAGGGACAACTACCCTAAGCAACCACGACAGGTCGCCCTTTCCCACACGTACCCTTACAGGCAAAGAGAAGCTGCATCTGGCAGGCAAAAGTTACCTGCTTGTTCAACGAGACCGCTGCAGTTTCAGAGCTGGACGGCGCAGCCCATGTCTCTGTGGCATGAGCCTGGTGCCAGGGAAGAGTTAAGGGGCACTGCACCCACGGGTATCCCCCGAAGTACCCGCACTGCCTGAGAGCCTACAGGGCTGTCACATCTGGACAGCATTCCCAGAGGCCGTACTTCCGGGAACGCCACTGGTGGAGGTTACAATCAGTGTTCTCAGCCCTACGGCGATGCTCTTAAGAGTATTTCAAGGTACAATCAACCAGGTGCATTATGGAAGATCGAGGGCCGCCTTCTAAAGCGGCAGGCACTGGCCACGCTCGGAACAGGGTACCAGGGGGACGGAGCTGGCTTTGATCTAGGAATGCTGGGACATGGCACCAAGGCAGCTCTGGGCATTTCACAGACTCGTTGGGCTGGCTGGCCCTTTGAAAGGGACAGCAGAGGCCCGAAGAGCAGAGTTCGCACTACCTACCCCCTGCTGTAGTCATCCCATGGCCCATAAGGCCTCTCCCCCACCCGCAGTGCAATGCCTGGACAATCCCGGGAGTACACATGCTCCCTGGTATGCGCTCCCGCTAACACTGTCCCCATTGTTCCGGCGTCCTGGCAAACGCGCTGCGCTAGGGGCACAATGAAATGCTGCCTACGGAGGGGGAGGGGGGCGATACAGCTCCAATTACAGACAGCAGCATTAAAAAGGACTCAAGGTTGGGGATTCTAAAGTCTCTGGAGAAGGCAGGAGCAGCTCTCCGAGCCTGGCTTTCCACACACTGCTGGGATGCGCCCTGCTCCACCTCCTGTCGGGCTTGGAAGGCCCTGAACACAGGGGGCTGAGGGAAGGGCAGAGCTGGTAGATCTGGGACTACAAAAAGACCTCCACTCCCAGCTGTGGGCCTCTACCTGGAGGGTAGGGGAGGAAGACAGGATACATGGACTATTCCATCCCTGAGGCTGCAGCATGGCTGAGAAGTAGCCCCCACTCCACCCCAGCACAGAGCCCTGTACTGAGTCTGCGTGAGAGGAGAGGACCCGGCCCAGGCGAAGTTTTGAGGCTGGAATGGGGGCAGCTCCCTGCTAAAACCAGAGGGGGCCCCCAAAGGAGCAGCGGTGATGTGGGACACTGAGCCATGGTCAGAGCCAGGCACGAACCAGCGCTAGCAGGGCACAGAGGAGAGAATTGCATGGATCGCCTGTGTGGAGCGTTGGGGCGGTGGGGGGGGGGGGGAAGGGAGGGCCCACAGCATGGATAGGGCACAGACTTCCACCCCCAAGGGGCACCACAGGGAGGGAGGGAGGGAGGGGCAGCATCACCTGTTGAGCAGCAGGTCTAGCACTTGCTTGGTGGTGGCGAAGGCCCGGTACGTGCACAGGAAGATGGTGACGTAGGTGGAGTCATTGCCCTTGAAGGCTGAGACCAGATACTCCACCAGCTTCTCCAGGGTCCCGGCTTTTATTGTCCGCACCTTACACGTCTCGTAGAGGTTCAAGGCCGACTCGTTCTCGAACTGGAGGTGGGGGATGATTGACAGCATTAGGCGGAGGACAGAGAGAGGAACGCGAGCGCAGAGCTGAAAAAGCCAGGCCCCAAGGGGGACACCCACATTCACTTCCCTACGGTCCCAGGGCCACCTCTCCCTACAGCAGGGGCCCTCCCCGCCAGGACACGTAGCGTGCTAAGCACTGCTTCAGGGCGCTATGGGACAGCGTCCCAGTGCAGCTCCAATGGTGCAGAGCAGCGCTGGAATGGGCGCAGGACAAACGCGGACGTTGTGCCAGCGCTTGCTATGCCACTGATTCCGTCACCAGCGGGTCGCTTCCCTGGTGTGGACAGGGACTCGGAGTCCAGTAAAGCCGGAGTAGCTTCCCCAGGAGCTTCTGCAGCATTCGATCAGGCCAGGGCAACGCTCCTGTGATGGGCCTGATCGCAAGCATGAGCTCCACGGACAGGGAGAGCACAAGGGGTGGGGATGGGGAACCAAGTCCCTTTGAAAACCAAAAGGCTCAAGAGCTCCGCCCCCACCCTAGGTGCCTTGCGTCTCCCCCCAGCATGGGCGCTTGGAAAGCTCCGTACTGCTCACAGGGGGACAGAATCAGAATTGGACTGGCACATGCATCCAAGCAGGTCTGGCTCAAGACTCACCAGGACACTCCTGCGGTGTGGGGATTACCCCAACTTTACAGGGGGAGGGAACTGAGGGACAGAGAGGCCAAGTGATGCGCCCAAGGCTACAGAGGGTGTCAGTGCCAGGATTAGAACTGGGGCGTTCCTGGCTCCTAGCCCTATGCCCAGATCGCCCCTCTATTGACAGAGCAATCTGTCCCAGTGGGGAGATGCCCAAGCCAATCCAAGTTGGCGTGCCCTGCCCATTGCCCCCCTCTCCCCCCCGTATCTGCTATCCCTGCTCAAGCAGACGTAAGGGCTGGCAACACAAAGTAGCAAACACTGACTTCCCATTGGCCAGGGCCTGGCTCAGCTCAGGAAACAGAAAGTTAAGAGAGAAAATAATAGGAGGGGAAGGGAAAAATGAGGATCTCCAGCAGATGCCTCTTCTTTCCACAGCCTTCAGGGCTCCCACATTGACTCTTTGCATGAGACACACCCACCCGCGGGCAGAGGGGAAAACCAGGCCCGGAGCCTTTCTGGCTCTGGGATCCTTCTCTCAGCGCTCCCATGCAGGGGTTGCCCATCCACTCTGCCACTGGAATGTGATGGAGTTGGACAGCCGGAAACAATAATACCCAGCGCTGCATTCCTGCGGGGCCTGTCTGGTCCCCCGGCCCCGTGCCAGCTCCCGGGGAGGGGAGAGGCTTTTTGTTGGCCGTGTCAGACAAAAAGGATGTCTGCTTCCTCCAAGACAGGCTGTTCAGCAGGAGAGGGAGCCGCTCTTAACCCCTTCTTCTCAGGGAACAAAACACCAGATCCCATGGAGCGCTGAGCTCCCCAACTCCCACAGATTTCAGTGGGAGATGTGCGCTCAGCCCTTCCCAGGAGATTGGGGCCCTATTCTGCATTCGCCCACCCCCACCCCAATTCCTTCCTGATGTGCAACTAAGCAAATGGCTCCCCCTGCCGCCCCCTGGGTCAGGCACCTTCTCCTTCAACTCTGGCAAGGAGTCAGACAAGGATTTGAACTCTCCCAGGCATGCTCAATCCAGACACAGGGCCAGATGCTGGTGAGATCTTGGTAGGAGACCCCTAAATGGGGATGCCCAGATTAATGCCCAAAGCAAGAAGAGGATGAGGCACCTGTGAGCATGTTTCATCAAGCTGTCCTACTGGGGGCAGGGGGTCACCCCCACCCCAGAGCTGCAGTTGGCAAATCAAAACCTCTGTGTCCACGTTGGCTGGGGTGCTTCATCCCCCGCCCTGACTGTTGTATGCTCATAATCCCCAAGCCAGTCACCCGCCTGCATGCAGCACAATCAATGCCACAGTTGGTGCAGCGACAGGCCCGGAGAGGGAAAGGATGAATGGATCTACCAGCTGCCGTAGGAAACACTGCCCCAGCACGCTAAGAGCTGGGCCTGTGGCTTACGTGGCATATGTCCACTTACACCCGCGCCCACCCTGCTGGCACCACGACACCCCCAAGACCACCTGTTGCCATGCTTGGAAGGCACAAGGAGAAGCGAAGGTGTGTGTGGGGGGGAATCATCACCGCTGTAGTCAGAGGGCAAAGGGAGGCTGGGCACAGCTTACCCCAAGCCATCGCTGCCCCTTGTTGGCTGTGTGGTGGAGCTGCACCTTCCGGAGCGATATGCTGTAGATCACACCGTCTCCCAGCTCTTCTCCGATCTCCTGCGTGGAGCTCTGCGATGGGGAAAGGAAACAATGCCGTTACCTTCATGGCATGGGGGACTTTGCCCAGGGAATGGCTGGGAGGCCAAGATGGGTACATTTGTATATTTAAATATGCAAATCAGAGGCATCAGTCCTGGGGGGTAGGAAGTTTTTTTTTGGGGGGGGGGGGGAAGCAAAGCCTACAGGCACTTCCCTCCTAATATAAGGAGCGCTCCAGAGTGCTGTACCGGGGGGAATTCTACATACCCACAGTTAGGATCGGTAAGGGGGGCTCCTCCTAATGCCCCACAGTGTTTCAACAGCAGCACAAGCACTGGGAGAGCCAGCCCAATACGCTGGGCACTCAGCCCCCCGTCCTGCAAACTGTAGGAGGGCTGAACCCCCAAAACTTGCCTCCTCCCCAAAACGCAGGGGGGCCAAGGGCCAAAACCGCAGCCTCGAGCTCTTGGGACACAGCCGCTCCCACTGTCTTTAGCATGCTCAGCCCCTCTGCCAATCAGGCCCAAGGCACCTGACACTGACCAGAGCAACAACCCCACCCCCCGCAGCTACCACTTCTGCAGCATTTGGGGCTAGGTCGGCAGCGTTCCCTAGTGGGTTTTAACCTGGGAGCTGGTGCTCCCAGCTCCAGAACGTAGGCCTGTTCCATCCACACTCCCTTCCCTGCATAGGCTGCTGCCCATTCCAGCCCCCAGAGCACTTCCTCGTCCCTCTGGTAACCGCACTGGGAACATAGAACTCTGCCCCTCACCGCTCGGCAGTGCGATCACAACACATGTAACAAACAGTCACAGTGAAACCGATCTGCCTGGGAGCCAGGGACAGCACCTGCAGCAGGGGACCTTGGGGAGCTCGGACATAGGGAGAGCCTGCAAAGTGGGCTTTGTATACAGACAGGAGAGCAGAGAAAGCTCTAGACAGGAGAGACTGAATTACCGCCACCACAGGAGCCACTGACAGGTTTGTCCCCACCCATTTCTAATGGGCCCATCACCATGGCATCCAGGTACCAATATTTTGCCCCATTCTCAATGGCACCTTCTATAGACCCTAAAGTGCTTTGCAAATACTAGTGTCAGGGGATCCGACACCACACGTGAGATGGATACGTGCCGGGATCCCCTTTGTGCAATGAGGAACCTGGCCTACATGTCAGTGCCCCCTCATTTTGAGTGGCTCAGTTCTCGAGTGCCTGACCTGAGGTGCCTTGCGCCTGATTTTCAGAGGCGCTCGGGACCCACAAGTCCAGCTGAAATCAACAGGAGCTACGGGTCCCTGGCATGGCTGAACATCAGGCCTTTGTTTTCTCAAGTAGAGCACCCGAAATTAGCAGCCCCCCATTTTCCAAGTGACTAAGTGCCTTGCACCGAGGCCATACAGGAGGGCTACAGCTCTGCTGGGAATCAAATCCACTGGCCCAACTGCAAGCCCTAGAGCTCACCCGAAGACCATTCTGCCCCGCCCAGAGGAAGGGTTTGGAGGGCGGGGGGCAGAGTGGCAGCGTGCGCCTGCGTGATCCTGAGGGCTGGCCTGGTCCAGGACGCTGGTTAGGGCAGCGCTGATGGTTGCTCTAACTTCTGCCTGCTTCCCCAAGCTCCCCTCCGGCTGGCATAGCTGGCACGGCAGCTGCAAAGCAGCCTTGAACTGGGCTCTAGGTCTCAAGTCCAATGAGGCCAATTTAGCTCCACTACCCACAACAGCTCCACAGCAGCATATGGCCCTTCCTCCCTACGGCTTGCTGAGGCAAAGCTCCCTCTAAGAGGATTTATCCGGATCCCTTTAAAACACTGGGGGAATCCCTCCCTCCCTCCCTGCCCAAAATGGTGAAACATGTTGACATACAATAAACCTGCCACTTGTCCTATGGAGAACACACCTGACACCGATACCCGGCTAAGCCTGTTCGAGGAAGAGATTTACCCAGGCTGGGCTCGGAGGAGGCTCGCAGCCAAGTCCCTCCTGAGTACACGCAGCACATCGTCAAGGAGAGACAGCCAGGCTGTGACACCGCAGAGAGTGAGCATAAGAACATGAGGAACTGTGGCTAGCGACAGCCCTCCTGGCTCCGGTGGGGGACGCACAACGGGCTCGTCTCAGCCACTGACGTTAATGGAGCCACCCCAAGGGTGGGTTTGGCCCAGTCAGACACCGCACTTTGGTTTATGAACCAGAACACACGCCTGCGAAAAGGCGGGAAAGCTGCCCTGAGCGGCCACGGGGACCCCTCACCATCGTTTATCTAACCTGGGCCGGCCGCTCACCTTCCCACGCCTCAGAGGGGAAACACAATGTTGATGCAATACCAGGGTCGAGGGCACAAAGAAAACGGGCTGGCCCCAGCCAGCCGGGCAGCGACCAGCTCCTGCAGCAGCCCCCGAAGCTCTTTTGCCTGGCCCCCAGTGTCCAGCTGAAAAGCTGGGTTAGGCAGCCGTCTCCGAGAGCCACCTGCTGAGGAGATGGAGACACCTTCTGCTGCTCCATAAACCCATCCAGTGGGGAGAACAGTCAGGAGCAGGATCTAACCTGCGTCAGCTGCTCCCATGCTGGAACCCAACCTTCCTGCTCAGACACAAACAGATCCCCGCTGGTGGCCACTGGCACTGCATGGATTTAACCTGGGCATTGGATTGGGGTGGATGCTCCCGGTGAGCGAGCTCTGTATGGGGAAGGGGGAAGTCATGCACGTGGTGGGTCTGCTGGGTAAGGACCTTTCCAGGATTTCTGCAAAACCTGGAGTTCTCAGCCATGGGAGTTCTTCAGCTTCTCCAGCAGCAGGGCCGGCTCCAGGCACCAGCGCAGCAAGCAGGTGCTTGGGGTGGCCAAGGGAAAGGGGCGGCACATCCGGCTCTTCGGCGGCGGGTCCTTCAGTCCCTCCCAGAGGGAAGGACCTGCCGCCGAATTGCCGCCGAAGAGTGAAGCGGCGGCAGTAGAGCTGCTGCCGATTGGGGCTTCCCCCCCCGCCGCTTGGGGCGGCAAAAACGCTGGAGCCGGCCCTGTCCAGCAGGAAGCATTTCTGTCATAAACCAGCAAACCAAGCCACCCTGAACCAATTCCTGCAGGCAGCCATCTCCATCATAGCTACAGATGGCGGGAACTATTCCCTCCGCTCCACTCCCCATTAGCTTCCAAGCTTAGGGCTTGTCTACGCAGAGTGTTATCCAGGAATAGCTATTCCTGAAAGTCTCCACATGTGGTTGTGCTTGTTTAGCTTCAGGAACAAGAACAAGTCACACTTATTCTGGAAGAAGAACGTCCACACAGACAAGGCCTTAAATGGGGATCAGTGAAATGAGAACGTGGTTAAGTACGGGCGTCTGGAAGAAACACATGCTCCTCTGAAGTCAAGGCATAAGCATTAGGATAGTGTTAATTATACCGTCAAATCCTCACATCCACTTTTAGGCCAAGTCTGCTTAAAAAGAATGCTAAGAAACGCCTTTTAAAAACCATTTCAGCCAGATGGGTTTGTCCCAAATTGTTGATGTTTCCACAAAAAAGAAAGAATGTTCCTGTAATTGACACCCTCAGACACGCAATTTTCCCACCAAATCAGCCTATTAGTCCATATTCTCTAGGAGTGGTGACCACCAAATGCTTCAGAGGAAGCCAAATCCTGCCCCACAAAAGGACCTATCCAATTGCACAGTGACACACATGGGGTTGGTGGGTTTCTGCTTTGCCTCCGGTGCAATCACCATAATCTAACCTGCGGAGCAAATTCTGCTCTCTAATTATACTGGTGTAATGGATTTATGTCCTGATCCCAAGAGATGCTGAGCAGCTGTACCTCCCAGCAAAGGTAATGGGGATCTGGAGGTGATCAGTACCCGTCAGGATCAGACCCTTAAACTAGTATAACTAAGAGCAGAACTTGGCTCACCCGCTATAAATTCCTGATGCAGAATTTTGAAGGATCGCGAAGACTGAATTCACCTAATTAAGATATAAAGAGTCATATATTGGCAAGTACAAAATTTCCAATGTTTAGTCCATGAATCACTTGCAGAGTTGCCATGCAGCTGAAAGGGAAAGCAATGTTACGACTCAGCAATCAATCCCGCTCACGAGTTCCGTGTCACATGCAGATGGAATGCCCTGCATTGTCACATATATGTGCAAACTCCATTTCCTTCCTACTTTGAGTCCCTCTGATTCAGTTACTTTTTTCCGATGACTTTTGCGATACCCTCTTCACAAATCACGCACAAAGTAAACGGATATCCGATGGGTATAGGACAGGCATGCACCAAGGGCCTGGCGGGTTGCTAGGATGGGACTCTATCAAATATTAAGTCTTTATTCTTGGCATCAGCTTCCTCTTTCCTCCCCATTTTTTCCTGCTGATTGTGCGTTCTGCACATATTAGTCAGAAACTAAGGAAGCAAAACAAAGCAGAAACACAGAGGCAGCTAAGGCCCAAACGAACATCTGCACTAATATTTCCCAGTGCATTTCCCCCCTACTCTGCAATTTAGCAGAAACAGAACAGGAAGTTGGACTGGGAGTAAGGTGAGATCTAGCAGTCTGACTGTGGTACTGAGCGCCAGGAACTCCTGAGTTCTAATCCCAGCTCTCACACCAACCCCCTCTGTGACTTCCGGCAAGCCATTTGCAGCTGAGTTTTCCCCAAGTAACTCCGTTTTCATGAGACCGTGGGCCTGAGCTCTGAAACTCCCACTGACCTCAGCTGGAGCAGTGAGGGCTCAGCACCCCTGAAAACACAGCCCAAAGTGGCGCAAGTTGGGAACGCAAAAAAAAGGCTCTCAGAAACCAGTGCTCGCTTCTGAAGTGCGTGGCTGTTGGCCTCAGTCTATCTAGTTCAGCGTATAATCCTGTCCTCCGATGGCTACATTTCCAAAGGACCTCCGATTTCAAGACATATGGAAAACCCGCATTTGCTTAATTAGGTGGGCGTTGAATGTACAGTTATGCAAACAGCAGACCTTTAGAAAAGGCATCTGTAAGTTTCCTCCGCAGTTTCACCACAAGGAACATAAAAGCAGAAATTCACCTCAGACGGCTTGGCTGGACTATTGGAAAAGTGGGAGCATTTTTAAAAAAAATGGTTCACAATGCTAGAAGCAGTGTGGCTTAGTGATAGAGCACTGGACTGGGACTCAGGAGACCAGGGTTGTATTTCTGGCTCTGCCACTAGCCTGCTGGATGACCTTGGGCAAGCCAATTCACCTCTCAGTGCCTCAGTTTCCCCATCTACAATCCCAATGTTTTCCAACTGAGGTCTAATAAAGAGGCTAGCAAACAGCCACGGCTCCAGGTCTACAGCAAAGGTATAATCCTGATAGAATGATGTTCTCCTCATAGTCAAAAGAGAGGCCGCCCTCAAGCTCAGCTCCACATGTAGGTTACGTAAGAGCTAAAAACAAAACGAGATTTCCAACCAAAAAAAAAATTTTTTTTAATTCCAATGGAAACAGTTGTTTATAAACAGACCTTCCCCTGCAGTGTTTGCAACCCACAGAAGGAAGCAGTGAGAACCACACAGTGAAACCAGCCAAGGAGCAAAAGCGAAATTGACTTTGTCGCCAACCTGGAGAATGATGCAAAATGCAAAAACCAAACCGAGTGCCTCCCAAACAAGTTCGGGTTTTTTTAAACTTCTTTGAGATGAGTCAATAAGGTGAAGGCGGAGAGGAAGTGTGTGACTTAATTTAAGTGCGGGCATGACAAAGCCACTGCAGGTGAGATACAAACAATTAACATACAATTACCAAGGCCTAAGAGTTAACTCATGTGTTCACACTTAGCCCTCAGGAAATACAGATAATGAACTGTTATTAAAAGGGTATCAGCCTGCAGTACGGGTGACAGAGACAGAGGTGCTTAGAGAAGCTATTTTTACACTGCGGCATCCTGGACAGCATCTGGATTAAATAAGACGACTCTGCTTCTCTAACACCTTCCAGCTGGGGAACTCAAACGCTTTAAAGCCTATTACTGTTTATTATTTGCGCCGAAGTGAATGATATCTTGCATCCTTCCCCAAGAGATACCATCACTCTGTTTACACAGATAGGAAAAAAATAAGAGTGGAGCTGTTACTACCTCAGGGTAGATCTGGACCCACAATTCTGAATAAATGCAGCTACTCCAGCGGCAGTAGAGGTGGAGGCCATACAGGCCAAGACTCAAGTGTGTATTACCCTCATCTCATCTAACCCTGTCTGCAATTAACCTTCCACCAGCACCTGCTGAGAATTAACAGTCTGAGAACACTAGTGTAGACAAGATTAAAGACCTGGTCCAAAGTCCATTGAATTCAATGGGAGTCTTTGCATGTAGTACAATGGACTTTGGATCAAAATGTAGGTGACTTTTTCAAGGTCAATGAAAGTAAGATTTCCGGGGCCCCGTTCTAGACGGTGCTCACCCATTGAGAACTTGGGAGGAGTCCTTCGGAGAGAGCCAGGAAGCTTCCTCTAGAAATCTGTTCCACCTACGCCCATTTCCCCCAGGGTTCACACAAGCCCTGAGTTAGGTCTCACTCATTCACTGAAGCAGAAGCCTGGGTTCATCAGGCTGAACTGCAGTTACTTCTGAGCCTCTTGCATAAGCCACAACGTGTAGCCCTGATTGAAAGGAAACAAAAAACCCCTCTCTAGCGAGAGGGAAACAGCTTTGTTTCTGTGAATCGGACACAAAAGCAGAAGCTCCGCCTTGTTCTGCTTGTCTAAAATAAGAATCAGCAACACAAGAGGTTTTCTTAGGGGGATTTCCACGCAATGCCAGAGAGCGGCAATACAAGCAGCAGAGTTTCGTTTTCCCCACCTCTCGGGATTGCCCTTCCCCTCACCATCCACACACAGGGATAAGCCATTTCCTTTCAAGTGCAATGCTCAGGAAGAGGTGGAGAGAGACCATCCTACCCTGATTATTGAGTCAGCCCCATCCCCATGGTATCCAAGGGCCAAGGACACGGGAAAGATGCCCTGTGTAACAACATACCACGTCTAGGTTACTGCTAGCATGGGCCTTGGTTGACAAGCAACTGAAGGTGCCAGGAATGTAGGACACCAATCTAAAGTACCAGTAGGGAACCAACTGCACCTGGGGCAGCATGTAGAGCCAGCCTTTCTGAGTAACCACCACAAGAAGTGAAAACCTCACAGATGCCCACTGAGCTAGAACTTTGCTCCCCCGGGCCCCGCTGATGTCGATTCTCCAGGGGTGGGGTTTCACTGTGCAGAGCGATGGGGCCTTCACAAACACTAAGGCAGAGGTGCTTTAAATCAGTCCCGTTTCAATCACCACATCTTTGTTAACACAACGGGGGAGGGAGTTTTGGAGAGACCCAGCGACACTGAGCTGATGGTCACTGGAGCCAAGATGGAGCAGTCCTTTGGAAGCTGAATCTGCCCTGGGTGGTGGGAGCAGACGGGGAGACCAGCAACAGGCTCGACCCAGCAAGATGCTGACCACACCCGGAGTGGTGTGAAGTGTTTGCATTCACTTCTTCTGAAGTCCAATGGGAACTGCGGATGCCCAACCACTGCCAAGAGGACGCACGGCGCAATACAGGGCACATACACACTTCCACAACTCCCGTCATCCCCGGTTTTCAAAGCACAAATGTTGAACAGCGCCTCACAATCCCACTGTGAGGAAGGCAGGCATGATCGCCCCCATTCTACAGATAGGGAAACTGAGGCACAGAAAAGTAAAGCAGCTGTGAAAGGAACCCAAAGATCCTGACTCCCAGTCTCCTTCTCCGGTCTCACTCACTGGAAGGGGAGACAGGACCAACATCCTTTACTGTGGCTTATATACTTCTGCAGCACCAAACCCACTGTAGCCTCCAGTGGCTCCATCCCCGAGAGCTAATCGCTCAAGCATTAGAACAATAGTGTCAGGAAGTTAAACAGATGGAGGTGTAGTCTTCCAACTCTGTAGTCTCTGCCTTCCTTCCTTCCTGTCCCTGAGCCACTTCAGTCAAGGAACAATTCCAAAGCCCTATCAAAAAGTAACTACAAAGGGGAAAACAGGAAAGGTATGGAACGGGGGCCAGAAGCTAAACTTGAATGGGGGTGGGGGAGCAGAGGAGAATAGTTTTCCCCAAGACATGGGACCAGCCAGTCGCCCCATCAGCTGCTTGGCTCTGCAGGTCAGGATTTCCTGACACACTTAATGCACATTTTGTTTTACTTTAGGCGTTAAGAGCAGCAAATTGCAGTCCATGGCCCCAGCTGAGACAGCCTGAGCTACTGGACCCAAAGGACCAGTATTTTCAATGACTTTTGAAACCTGGAGTTGCCCCTGACTGAAATCAAGAGCTGGGAGATGCCCATGTACCCCTCCTCTGTCGGGAACCAATGCAGGCATATTCTCCAGTATTAAGTCCAGTCTAATTTTAAGTGACTTGAGGGATGGGGCTCCCGTCCCTTCCTTTGGGGAACTATTCCACAGCTTTCTCCATTTTGACCAAGATTCTCCAAAGTGACCAGTGATTTTGGGTGCCCAACATCACACACATTTAAGGGGCCCAATTTTCAGGCCTGAAAAAAAAAATCAGGCCTTTTTAAGGCATCTCAAGTTAAGGGGGAGGGATAGCTCAGTGGTTTGAGCACTGGCCTCCTACACCCAGGGTTGTGAGTTCAATCCTTGGAGGGGGCCATTTAGGGATCTGGGACAAAAATCTGTCTGGGGATTGGTTCTGCTTTGAGCAGGGGGTTGGACTAGATGACCTCCTGAGGTCCCTTCCAACCCTGAGATTCTATGAAGACACCCCAAATCTCTAGTCCCTTTGGAAAAATCTTGGCCTGAGTTACTGAAATCCACACTCAACGTTTTGGCACCGGGGTCTGTTACAAGGGAGTCTTTGCAACTTGCACAAGTGAGTCAGTGGCTGGGGATTAGGAACTAAACCTCTTAGTTCCAGACACGAGGCAGTGCAGGGAGCCGGAGTTCTCCTCTGGTCTGGTTTCACTTCTAAAGGGGTTTAAAACACCCACACACACACCTCTTTGCTGCACACAGTCTCTTCATCAGCTGGAAACAGTGGGCTGGATTTAAAGGGGGGCTCGGCACTCACCAGGTCCCCACTGTCTTCAGCCGGAACCACAGGGGCTCAGAGCTTCTGAAACTCAGGCCTTTTAAATGGAACACACAGGAGAGTGGGAACTGCAGTGCGAAAGCACCGACTGCGTGAGACACCAGGGGCACGGGATTTAAGCCAAACCCCACGTCCCTGCTCACAAGAATGTATGAAGGCCACTCGTGCACTCAGACAGTTGCACCCTATGTGAAAAACTATACAGACAACCTTCCCCAGAGGCAGGACTTCTGAGGACAGACAGGCATTCTGGGAAGTGCTCCTTTTCTAGGGTGATGAAATTCATAAAAAAAACCCCTGAGCCCTGCACGTTTCTCCCTCCACCCAAGCTTGGGGCAAAAAGCACCCAGCCAACACAGCAATTTCAGCCCTTGCTCCAATTTTGACCTTTGTGTTCTTGTTAACTTAAGCATGCATTTCCACAAACTATATATAAAGGTAGCCACGCATGGCAACATACTGCTCACACACACGGGCACAGCTCAGGGCACAAGGAAGAGGAACCAGAATGTCACCGGGGTGGCAATTAGCACACAAAGGTATCATTGCATCGGATTAAACAGAGAGAGTGTCTGACGATAACTCACTCCACTTCAAAGGACTCAAATGATGTAGATCTGACCCCCAACGCAGGGACACAGAGCAGGAGATGGAGAGAGACAGAGGTGCAGAGATGGAAGCGTCTAGACACTAAAGTAATGGGTGCATTCGAAATGCAACAACATCATTACAATTTAGAGACGAATCAAAACCATAATGATTTTTCTGTCTTCTTCCAGCCATGCCTTGGGGGTTTGGTTTGGTTCCCAGGGAGCCAGTACTTGACTCATGGGTTTGGTTTTGTGGCAAAAATAAAACCTGCCCAGCAATGATTTGAAAACCAAGACAAAGCTACCTGCATTTTTGACCATCACTATTTGCAGCCTTGATAGGCCAAAACTAGAACCATTTATCTGTCTTCAGTCCCGCTGCTAACCTAGGAACATGTATAATTAAAATGAGAGCCAGGTTAAAAAATACCAGTAACCCTGGTTTGGAGGCATGTGGGGAGGGCACAAGGGGATTGGGCTTACAAAAATCAAATGCTTTTGTTGTTTTGCAAAACCTAAATCTGCCACTTAGTTTTGCTCATCTCTAAAATCAACTCGGACAAACTAGAGAATTAAAGGTTCCGCGTTTAACCTGGGTGGAAAAATCTCTGCATTGAAAGCATGAACCCAAAAACTTGTCTTTTTCACCAACTAAAATTGGTCCAACAACAGATATTCCCGCACCCACCTTCTCTCTTGACTATAATAGAAATAAGTCCAGCAGATGTGATTATTTAGGTTATGGCAGTGCACGCACATGACCAGGGCCACTTTGTGCTACACATGGTGTTCAAACACATAGGGAAGACAGAGTCCTTGCCCCCGAAGAACTGAAAAAGCAGAAAAGGTTTTTTTTCTCCTCTTTTAATCTATGAAAAAGAACTAGGTATCAAAGGAGGAGAGCTACTAATTTTAAAATCTTGAAGGATATGGTAACCAGAAATAATCAATTCAATTTACTTCCTTGTTTAATAATCCGGTTAGTTTTAAATGCAAAATGTATTTTGATAAAAAAATTTCTCCTTATATATCCAGCACGTTTAAGGAAGTTGTATTTAATAAACAAATTAAAATGCATCTTTTGTGCATTGAATTTGAATTTCCATCCAAACAGAGCTTGACACAAATCACAAGTATGAAAGGCATCATTCACCATTTTCTATCATAAAAAGAAAATGTAAAAGTTAAGAATGTGAAAAAAAAAAATCAAAGTTAAGCTATATACTTGTTTAAATAAATGTGTACAGAAATAGTGTAACCTTCTGGTTAGCAAAAAGAAGCACCAATTTTAGTGCAAAGGTTATAATTAGTTACAAATCAACATGTTTTAATGGTTACCAACCAATGAGAATCAACCTCTCTTTAGGGAAATAACTAAAGTACAAATGCAAAACAATTAAAATTGATGCTTTAAATCAAGGTTTCCTGATTGTTGATTTAAATGGTGATTAAAATTGGTGCTTTAAATTGCTGTGATTTAAAAATCAGTCCACTCTGGTTTCTAGCTGCCTGTTGAGCTCTTGGGACAGGAGTGGAATGGGGAGCTTCTTTCCTCTTGAGGAATTAATCCTCAGCCCTCTCCACAGGGACCAATCCAGTCTTCTCCTATCCCATGCCCCATTCCAGAGCAGCCACTCAATGCGGCTCCACTACTCTGTAAATAGCCACTTGTTCAATAATCCACTGGCTTTAGCTTGTAACTCATCAGTTGGCTGCGGTTCAAACATGGTTTAGCTGTGCAATTCCAATCTCATTTCTGTTTTTTCCACACACGCCCCCACCTCCCACTCCACTGGATGCCTTTAATGCAGACCTGGTTACTGAAGTGGTAATAAAGATCAAGTCAGTGCCGGGGACTGGCCTGGGTCCGGGGAGAGGGAACAAGGATCCCTGTGTCAGTGCTAGCATCTCTAAGCCATAGACATCCTCTGCTGATGAAGATGACTGCCAAGGGATCTGACCTTGCCTGTACACAAACTGGCACTGGTTTACTTTAGCTGGTGCAAGCCCCTGTGGGGACACACTTATTTCAGTTTAAGAGTGGCTGCTCCTAACTGATTTAAGTTAAACCAGAGCAAGCCACACAAACTCAAATAAGAGTGTCAACACAGGGATGTGCACCAGTTTAAATAGGATTACATTCAGATCTTAATTAATCTGGTATAAACTCTCTGCCTAGGCAAGCCCTAAGAGTTACGAATTCCAGCATTTTAAGAGCCCTGGTGACCCCAATTGCATCTCTTGGCCGTCATCAAATCACTTAGCAAAACATTTTCCAAAAAAAAGCACCCACTAATTTCAGGTGCCCGACTTGAGACACGCATGGACTTTGCTCAGAAGTGAGGAGCACTCAACTCCAGCGGAAACCAACGGGCGCTGCTGGTTCTCAGACTTCTGCAAGGTAGGCTGGTGTATGAGAAAGAGCCGCAGCCAAAGTGAGTGGGCTGTTTTGAAAAGTCAGCCAGAATCTCTCTACTTCCGCTTCTTCCCACTTTACAGGGAGGAGGATTTCACAAGGCCCTACATACCCAGATTCGTTTGCACCCTTGTCTGGATCAGCCATTGCACCTGCACTATGTAACGGCACTGAAGCGGCTAGTGAAGGGTTACCAAAGAGATATCCACAATCCCCAGCACCCCACAGAAAGTCTATGGCCTGAGCGCTCTGAAAACTGCAAACCCCAGCCCCACCGCTGATCTGCATGGCACGGCAGGGTCAATGCACTCGGGTAACCCAATTCAATGCTGCTACTGTATTCATTAAGGCAGAGAGGGTCTCATTGTACAGTCTAGCCAATCAAAAAACCACCATCTCTCTCTCTCTCTCTCTCTCCTTTTTTTTTTTTTGGTTGTTGTTATTTAGGGTGACCCAATAAACAGCTGAAGCAGAGAAAATGCAGGAAAGGTCCATTGAACGGAGCGGCCAGCGCAGGGCTGTTTGTGAAAGGCAGGGAGAAAGAAAACGAGGGCTTTTGTTCTCTGGCCATGCTCCCCGCCCCCGACTCCGGACACAGCTGATGCATGACTCCTTCATTTGTTACTGCCGTGCTTTCTGGGTTGTTCTGCACCTTGTGAGGGGGTTTAATCTCCCCCACCCCCAGCCGCTCCCCACAGCCTCCTGACTGCCCAGATTTCATGCCAGAGCCCTATGCTGCAGCATCTCCTTCGGCTCCACCGCAGTGAAATGGGAATGTGCCTGGCGATGTTGACTAGCTGGAGATTTTCCTCTCGGATGGTTCCCTCCCAGCCCCCAGAGTCAAGTTCTGCCATTTGGGTGTGTGTGGGGAAGCTGGAGGGGAGGAGACCTGACACCAAGCGCTTTTGTTTTGTCATTAGGAAAATTTCCTATTATTGGGATTGCAGAGATGGCGCCCACAGGCTGGTAGGTGCTTGCAATCAGGTAAGAGTCACAGGCCAGCAAGTTCACACCTGGGAACCTAACATCAATATCTGGAATGAAAGCCGCCCAATTTTCACAGGGGTTGAGCTACTGAAGATGATGGGAGCTGAAGGTTCTCAGCATCTTTGAGAATCAAGTGACTCTCATTTAAGGGCCTAACCTGTGCACTGAGCAGCCTAACCGTTAAGCACCCAGGTCAGAACATTCTGACCCTGGTTCCTGCCCGAAAAGGTCCGAGGGCCCAACCCTGCATACACTGCTGAGAGCAGTCCCAGCGAGGCAGAAAAGAGTACCCAGGCAGTAAGCTCTGGGCCCTCAGCGAACAGGATTAGGACAACATCAGGGCTTCAGAACTGTCTGCGACCTGCCTGAACGTAGCCCCCGGCTCCCCCTCATCCCTGCTCTGGCCGGTCAGCATTGCATTTGTGGATGCATAACCTGCAGCACACCCTGCCCCAGCACCACCCAAAGGGCTGATCATTTGGAGGCGCAGCCAAGAAACCCCCAGTAACACAAAGATTTAAAATCAATATCCTAGGGTGAGGCAGCTTCTGCCCGAAGGCCATTTCCCCTGCACTGAGCAGCACTTTTGAGGCCACGTCTACGTTCCAGGCACGACAGCGGCACATACTAGATATTAGGGACCGCCTTTCAGTCCTGTTACCAGAGCACCTGCAGCTCCCATGGCACAGAAAATCAAACAAACACTGAGCAAAGTCAACTCATCCTTAGACACAGCAATTTAACAAGCCACTGCAGACACATGCTGGTGGGCTAACTGGTCTACTCCTCCCACTCAAAAACTTTCCGGGGCTGGATTAGCACTCGGTTTCCCTTTGCGGGGCCTCATTCACCTGCTCCGGATTACCAGCTACTGGCAGCCACAGAGACTTATCCCCTCGTCTGAATTCCAAGCCACGTTCCTGTTTAGAAGGATTTCTCTAGAGCAAGGACTGCTGGAGAGACCTCAGCAGCCCCAAAACAACAGCTGTTGGGATCCGTAGGCAACATCCACCGTCACTGCGTAAGCGTTGGTGTGCAAGAGAGGCAGAAGTGCCTGCCTTCCACCCGCAACTCTTTGGGTTTCAGGGTCTGAGTGGAAGGAAGGACCACCCTGAACTGCCCCTTCTCGCTAGCTCAGAGCTTTGTGGGGAGGTTCTGAACTCTCTAGCACCTCACTCACTTTCTCTCTTCATCTGCATGGGACCGGACTCCAGGCCCTGGATAGGACTGGAGAAAGAATTACTTCAGTGCAAAAAAAGGGTGTTGTTACAGCACTGATGGCCCAGATCCAAAGTCCCAAGAAGTTCTGACAGTTTGGAGAAGATGCAACTCAACAGCCAAGCATTCAGGGGCTTGTCTGCAGGATGTCCAAAGCTTCCCAGGCTCATTCAGATCCATCTACCCATTAGCAGAGATGGGTCTGAATCAACACGCCAGGGCCAGACACGCTCAAATCTGGGGGCATTAAAAAAAAATAAAAAAATCCAGAGATGAATGTTGTGGCACAATCCAACATGATCAGAAACACTGCAGGAAACAGGGGCTTAATTACATCACCCCGCCAACAGTAATCCATAGCGATGTCCTGAGTCATTTAGATGCTCGCAGAAGCGAGAGAGAGGCCAGTGCCTACACTAAGTGAAGCTGCACTGTGGTGACCAGGACGCCATCACTAAACGACAGTCAAGAGACAGCCAACCAGCCCCAGAACTGCAGACTAGCAACAGGCAATGGCGCAGCACCATCCATCCAGAGGCTCCTGCCAAGTGATTTAAACACCAGAGGCAAGAAAAGAGTTTAACCAAAATATCCACTTTCAAAAGTGCAGCTGAATAAAGACAAGCAGCAGGAAAGTTCTGTCATTTGACCAAACAACAGTCTTCCCCTGCCCTGCTTTGATTGACATCCCTGGGAGCTACGTGGAGAGCATCTAACGAAAGATCAAGTCAATCCTGACCTTGCTCGCTATAATAGCTACGTCCTGCAAATCCTCCATATGTTCATTTCCCATTAACTTCAACCGGAATTTGGTGCATGCAGCCAGACCCTGCAAGAGAGAGGGGCCAAAGGCAGAACCATTTACCCAGACCTTTTTGAACTTTATGAGGGTTCAGAGAAAACAAACCTAGAGCTGAATCACCCCAAGTTTTTGGCCTGAGCTGAAAGGTTCAGATCGGGATCCAAGTTTCCTCAAAGTTCCAGGGGTTTGGAGTCAGGATTTCAGTTCAGTTCCCCTCTATAGTTTTGGCTCAACCAAAACAGTCTGGCTTTGTCCAGTTTCACTAAGAGATGGAATTTGTGTGTACACACACACACACACACACGTTCCTTGAAGTTAATTCAGGTTAAAAACAAACAAACCACCAAACAAACAAATCTATTAAACTGAAAACATCCACCTCAAACAGGCACCCAGAGCTGACTCTCAGGTTTCGCGTCACTATGGAAACCCGTTCACTGTAAAGAGGGGAAATCTCAGTGGTTTTGCTCTGTCATATAGAAAGATATTCTGTATTACGGGTAGGGAACACTTTAAAAGCCAGATTTCCATACAGGCATTCTGCTCAGCTGTTATTTGTTAAAATGTGGTTAACAGAGAGAAAAGCAACTCTAAAAATAACACCTTAGCATTCCAGATTAAGTCACCGCCAATGACTTTCCTATTAAATCTGCTTCGTTTGCAAGTCAAAACAAATTTTTCTTCTCTCCCAAATGCCGGCACTGAAAGCTCAGCCTTGGTGTCTGGAAATTTAAGCTGTGTTTTTCCTACTTCCTACTGTATCATCAGTATCAAGGACCGAGGAATCAGAATTTAGCTGGGCAGCTGCAGTCACAGTGCACAATTCAGAAAGCCGCCCAGGAGCCAATGTGAGCAGTAAGAAAAGGCCATTTCCCTCTGTACAGTCACATTTCTGAGATGAACCCAGTCAAAAGACCAGCTGAGTAATAAAAACAAACCCATTGTTGTTTAGTTATGCAAGATAAATATGCATTACACATGCATGTACGCCGGCTCAAAGCTCTGACAACGCTCTGACAACGCCAGCTGTTACGTTACTGCCGCTCCTCAGGTATGTTTGGTAGTTATTCAATGTAAAATAACTGTCCTATTAAAACCAAAACAAACTGCAGCCCTGGGAACACGTGCACTATGTTCATTAACTAATTAGCATTTGCATGGCACTAAAGGAAAAGAAAGAGCCGTAGACACGCTCCACATTATTGCCAAGTAACAGCTGTTATTTCCTCATGCTGCAGTAGCACCAGAGGATTCCGGCCACATTGTGCTAGGCACTGTACAAACACATAACAAAGGCAATCCCTGCCCCAGAGAGCTAACAATCTGTTACCAGTATTGCCCAGGGATTAATCTGGAAGGTAGCTCTCTTCTCTCCAATTTCTATGGCACAAGGGAAGCCATGGCAGGACAGCACAGAAAGCAAAGCCTCACCCTTGTTTAAAATCGGTCTGAACAGACTAGAGGGCCCTTGCACGCAAACACCTTTAGAGACAGGAACAACTCCATCAAAGTCAACGGGGCTGCTTACATGTTTATTTTTGCTAACTGCATGTAATGAAACTAGCTATTAAAAGAGCTAGAGACACAGATCACCAGCTGTCCCCAGAGACATATCCTTTCCTACCTGGGGGAGGGGAGGATGACATTTAAACACACAATTTAGCCCTGATGCCTAGCACTTGGTTTTCACTTCCCCTCCTCTTCATAGTCAACCTGAGCTGAAGCAATCAAGCAGTGGTGGATCCATTTACAGGGCAGGAGACATGGGACAGTTCCACAGAACCAGCTGGTCTTACTGTTCTCTTTTGCACTGTCTCTCTTTCTTTAATTACCTCGGGAGCAATGTCCAAGTGTATCTTTATTGCAGAGGGAGCCCAATCTAGTGCATTGTGGGTAGGGCATGAACTGAATAGGCACATGACAACAGGATTTAACAGCACTTTCTGGAAGCTGCTACATGAGATTCTAAAGGGGCTCAGATTTCCATTGTTTTAAACAGTGTTTCTAGACTTGGCAGTGCTGTCTTCCCATGTTTGCAGACAGCCTGAGACAACAGCTCTAACAGTTTTGTCTTCACTGCACAGTTAATCCAGGCTCTTATCTGGGTTTTAGCCCAGCACCCTCTACCATCCACACAGAAAAACCTCTGACCCAGGTTTGGAGGTGCTTTACGCTAGTTTACTCAGGTGGAGGGATGGGTCAGAGCTGAGCTCTGCTCCAATCTATCCACTTTGCAGTAAGGATGGGAGCAAGAGTAACTTGAGTGCTGCTAAAGCACCAATCCCACAGTTCCCCCCCAAAAAGACAGACAAGTTCACCCTCAATTGATTGTGCTGAGCACTCTAGGATTCTTTCCCAAAGAATCATGGGATAGAATCATAGAATATCAGAGTTGGAAGGGACCTCAGGAGGTCATCTAGTCCAACCCCTGAGCAAAGCCGGACCATCCCCAGACAGATTTTTGCCCCAAATGGCCCCCTCAAGGATTGAACTCACAACCCTGGGTTTAGCAGGCCAAATGCTCAAACCACTGAGCTATCCCTCTCCCCTGGAGACAACCCCAGACACATGGGCAAGGACATAACTAGTGAGGTCACAGTAACGCGAGAAGGGCCTTGCAGTGAGGATGCTAGCTGCTAGACTGACCCAGTCAGTCACCCAGATTAGCAGTGCAGTGAAGACACAACCTAAGGGCCTGATGCAAAACCTACTGAAGTCCATGGGAATCTTTCCACTGATTTCAATGGGTTCTGGATGGGGCCTGCCTTGAAAGGTTCAAACTGCATCCATCCAGCTCCATAGGATGTTAACCCTGAGATGCTAACTATCACTGTTTAAGCAGCAAGGCCACTTAACTATTTCACCACTGACCAGTTTGGATGCGTCTGTTAAAATGTAGGATTGTGGACACAGTTTAAACAGAAAACTTGCCCCTTGCAATAAACCCCTGAATGTATTCTCCAGATAACCAACAGCAAGTTAAAGCTGGGGGGGCGGGGGGGGAAGAGAGACACTCAAACAAATCAATTTTACATTGCAGTGCACTGCTGCTTACATTAGAATGGCTCTCCGGGGCTGTTTGGATAAACTGCATAGAGAATCATATAAAACATTTTTAATTAAGGTCACTTTTACGTAGACTGCAAACTATCTGGATTGTAAGCTCTTTGGGGCAGGGACATTATCTTTGGATCTATAAGGTGCTCGGCACATTTATAGCACCAGACAGACAATTTAATCCATTGATGGGATGCATCCTATCCCTCAGCATTCCCTTCGAAGGGTCCAGTTACCCATACGAACACATTCTCATATACTCCCTTTGCAGATGCCATTATACGGAAAGGATGCACAAAGTCCACCACGGACCGAGCGCATGCTGGAATTCCACCTCCCAGAAAGCGAAGTCATGGGTAACACGCTCTCTCCCCATGCAGCCAGTTCAGCCGGCATTGTATCCAAATCCCATTCCTTAGCAACGGTTCCCCACCCCACCCCCTTGCTGGGTCCATGGGAGATGCAGAGATATTTGTGAGCTGCAATAGCCCCACAGCGCCGCAAAACCACATTCCTTGTATTTATATACAACTGCCTGAAAAGAAGAGCCACTGGGCAGCTCTGACTGCGATGGTGCTGGAGAAAGTACAGATTAGGCGGACGCTGGGCCTTTAAATGTGATCTGGAGTGACCTAACTAAGCTCCTGATTGCTGTTTCAGTTATATGTACCGCGTGCAGCTGGGGGGGGGGGGGGAGGAGGGAGGGAGAGAGATGGGGACACAGTGACTGGCAATTAGTCAAAGTGCCAGAAAGGATGGGCCTGCCCGTAGAGATGCCATTTCAATGACAAGCCCAGCTGAAGTGCAGTGGAGGAATGTACCATTCGCTGGCACTCCTGGACTCACTGGCAGTGGGTTACAATCACAACCCCCAGGCCTCCCAAAGGGAGAGCCAGGCTTCCTAACACACAATGGTACCAAACCAGCACAGGCATCCCTTTGTTATCCCATTAAGAAATCTCTCTGTGAGCAGATCCTGTTCCATCCCTGAACAGTAAACAGCCAATACTCCTTTGCCCTTCCCCTCTCTCTAACTGAAGTGTGACCTCATGGGTCTATGGCAATGCCCTGAGCACGAGGAAGGAAGCACTGGAATGGGTTCTCTAGGGAAGTGGTGGAATCTCCATCCTTAGAGGTTTTTAAGACCTCGCTTGACAAAGCTCTGGCTAGGATGATTTAGTTGGGGTTGGTCCTGCTTTGAGCAGGGTGTTGGACTAGATGACCTCCTGAGGTCTCTTCCAACCCTAATCTTCTATGAGTCGAAGGAGTGAAGGAGATTCTGTAATACACACCCCAATAGGGGACATAAAACTAGTCCTCTGCAAGTGACATGAGTCTTGGTTCTCCTCCCACAGGTTCCTCCTACTCGGCCCCAGCTCCTCAATATTAGCTTACAATCACTGTGGCCTGGGCTTTATCACAGCTTGATTTCTGGAGAACTAAAAGGTAGCTACATTATACTTCAATCAAATCAAAGCCAGCTACTATTTATTATCTGTATTCCAGGAGTGCCTAGGAGCTCACTGTGCTGGGTAAGGTTGGTGCAAACAGAACTAAAAAACGGTCCTTGCCACAAAACCCATTGCAGTCAATGGCCTTTGGATCAGGCCCTCTGAGCCTAAGTTACCAGTTCAAATCCAACACTTGGGTGCTACTGATCTGGGTAGGTGTGATGTGAATTTGACAGTATCCAGGCCCCAATATCACGGGAACTACTCAGTCCCATTGCTGGTAATCTCACCTGGGAGGCCAAGGAATAAGTGGCCAGGCCAGGCTGAGCACCCACAACTCCTTCCTCATCCCTGCCAGGTGATCCCCTAGGGCAGGGCAGAGGCATGATGGAGGGGTGGGTGAGGAAGCGTGAGCCTGTGGATAAAGAAGAGGTTTCCGTTTCCAGGGCTGCCAATCCAGCACTAAATCCACTTATACCCCAAACAGAGCCAGGCTCTGGAAGGTCTCTCCCTCCTATGGAAACCGAGACAGCAATCTCCAGGTAACACGATCCTTATACAAACATACTTGGAAGCCTCTCCCCCATCCCGCTTTAATGGTATCAAACAAAAAAATCCTGCCAGCCCGGCTGTTTATGTTCTTCTGCACTTGTGCACACACAATCACCACCACCTCAGCCCGCTTCGCAGCCGGGGCTGCACCTTTTGGAACAGTGCCAGAAGATAGATCCCCATCCAGGAAATACCAGCAGATTATTGCCCTGTGGGCTGCAGGAGACATATCACGCTGCAGCTTGAGCTCAGAGGAGACCACTCTGTGCAGACAGGATCTCTGCTCCCCAAACCTAATATGGGAGGCCCGGGGAAGAGAGGTCTCTTCTCCCACAAACAATACCATGTGAAGCACTGGCCCCACGAGCAAGTCACGTTATTGAGGGTCCAACTAACAACAGCAGGCCTCTTTTTATTGTCCACAGTACAAGTACAGCCTGGGTAGCAATCGTACAACCTTCCCCCCAACGTAAGGAGATGCAGCATGTGTGTATAACAGAACCTGAATGGAGACATCAAGATGATGCCTTGGAGATGATACAGATAGCAGTGTGGGATTGCTCGCTCCATAGGCATCAGCAGGAGATCAGCTGAAGCCAGGAGAATATGCACTTAGCCTGATGAACAGCTTTTCATGAATCTCTATTATAAGCACTGTTCCTTTGTTGGACCAGTCGATGCAGCTGTGGCCCAATGCATAGAAAAGGTTTGAGCCAGGAATGCATAAAAGCCAAGTCTGGGGGGAAAAAAGGGTTTTTTTTGCCATGTGTTGATTAACACACAGTAAACTTCTAGCTTGGACAAGGCGGATGTAGTTTTAACATGTATTAGCGGGTCAAGGTAAACCCTAGGCTCTCCCAGTCTTTGATTACAGGGATTCTTCATGCATCCTCAGGCATTTACAGCCAGATTATCAATGTTTTTCTAACTTCCATTCACAGTCCATTAATAGGCAGCAGGTTTAAAACAAACATAAGGAAGAACTTCTTCACAGAACTCGCAGTCAACCTGCGGAACTCATTGCCAGGGGAGACTGTGAAGGCCAAAAGTATAACAGGAGTCAAAAAAGAAAGAATGAGAAGTTCATGGAGGGTGGGTCCATCAATGGCTATTGGCCAAACAGTCAAGGACACAAGCCCGTGCTCTGGGTGTCTCTAAACCTCTGACTGTCAGAAGCTGGGACTGGACGACAGGGGATGGATCACTCAATAATCGGCCTGGTCTGTTCATTCCTGCTCAAGCATCTGGCACCAGCCACTGTCAGAAGCTACTGGGCTGGATGGACCATTGGTCTGACCCAGTATGGCTGTTCTTAGGTCTTTTAAAAAAAAAAAAATACCCTGGAGGAAAAACTCAGTTTAAGTCCCACAGAGCAACTTCCTTAGCAGCAACCTGGTGTGACTAAAAGCAGAGCTGAAGTTGCCACAACAGCACGGATTTAACAGTTTGCCATTCTCCAGTTGTTTTGTCACAACACAGAAACACTCAACACTCAAAGAGGAACGAATAGGCCCTTATACAATACAATCATAATAGCAGCAATTTCAAAGCATATTCCTTCTGAGGCTCTCCAAGCCATTTACTAGCCTTAATCCACAACACCCCTCTTAGGTATGTAGCAATATGCCCATGTTATAAATAGGGAAACTGAGGTACAGCGAGGGGGAGTGACTTGTCAATGCTCCAAGAGGGAGGGAGTGGCAGTGTCAGGAATAGAACCCAAGAATCCTGATGCCTAGTCGACGGTTCTAACCACTAGACGACTCTCTTTCTGCCAATCAACAAAAAGGAGAAGTACTGAGATAAGACCCTCCCCCCCCCAGTTGATCAGAGGATTTTATTTGGGGGGGGGGGGGAAGGCGGCAATTACACCAAACAAATATCCAAGCAAGTGCTTCCTTCAGTCTTTTTACCATAAGGCTGCCAGCAGAGGGTGATGCAAGCCAGCTCTGTTCCAACACCATGCCCCCAATCCCCCTTTTCCAACCCCTGCTGCGAGTCCTGGGGTCCTGCCAAACTTCTGAACTCCGAGACCCGGGCCAGAGTGCACGAGGGCTTCAGTACGCTCAACCGTTTTCCCACCAGGAGACGCGCAATGAGCAGAACGGCGCCCCTCCCCACCCCCTTGCGCCGAATGCTCTCCCGGCCAAGAGCCAGGCTCCGTGAGCGCAGGGGTATCTGCCAGACATAACAAGAAGCAGATGATGTGCTCTAAACAATGTCACTATGCCCACCCCTGAGAGAGAGAAGCAAGAGGAAGGGGGAGGGAAGGAAAACAGACTCAATGGCACATTTGTGAACTTTCTACAATGTTGACAGGGCCGGTCCCTAGAAATCCTGCCATGGGGCGAGAGGACCAGACAAGCAAGGCCTGGGGTGACTCAGCCAATGCCCCAAGAAGCCTCTTTCCTGGCTGGGATTTTGAGAGACCAGGGCTCTACATGGGCAGGGAGCTGTTCAAGGAAGTTGCCTCTGCCATGGGGACTGGCTGTTAATCCCAGTGCTAACTACTCTGCCCTATAACCTATTTAAATCTGGTCTTCTCTCCCTCCCCAGCTATCTGTGCAGTAATCCCAAAAGTTTTAGTGGTGATCCACTCTCCAGCAAGACAGATCCAGGGCTGGATAAGCATGGGTGGGGTGTAAATCCTGATGGAAATGAATCTTGCTGACCCATTCTGGTTTGAATCTCACCACCAACACTGGGCCACACGAGCACACTTCAACTTCGCCCTTCCCACCAATGGAAGGAACTAGACAGAATGAATGAGCCAGCTGTGAAACACAGCATTAGTTATCCAGGAATTGGTGGAAGGTCCCTGAACTCTCACCACTCTGAGCCAAACTGTCCTAGTGAATGAATGGCACAGTGCTCTTTTTGACCCAGAGGACTGAGAAGTGGTTGATGGGCATAGCCCTGGCTTGCAGAGACATACCAAGCGATGCTTTGTGGGTCTCCAACATTGACCTGAGAGCCCCCTGTTCCCTTCCAGTGTTATGCTATGCCAACTCCCTTCCCTGAGCTGAACTTCTCATTTGATCAGGGTCCCCCATGTTTTCCCCACATGTGAAGGTTTCACAACCCAACTCCTTGTTGACAAAAAGCAGTCACCACTCTACAAGCTGTTTGGTGTGTCACACATCCCCCTAGAAGGGCAGGCACAATTCCCACCAGCAAACCCTGGATCTGAAGCCAGCAAGAGCTGCAAGGGCCCGTGCTACATAGAAAGGTCCAGGGTCTTGCCCTAGAGTATGGCAGTTTTGCATCCTCCACTGTGTGTCCTACTAGGCCAATCCCCATGGTCTTCCTCACCACGGGAGGGTGCTTGGGTCCTTTCTTGGCAACCTGGACAGGCCCAAAGCCTTTACAGATGTACCGCAAGCCTCCAGCAGGATGCCAGACTCTCAAATACAATATTTAAAGGCCCTGATTCTAGCTCTCTGCTCCCTTCCACTAGCTGCATCAGATGGCACGCATTTCTCTGGTTTCTCCTAATAGATATTCCAGCTTGGCAGTGGGCCTGCCAGAACGATAATGGCATAAGGGGAGTAAAGAGATCACAGAGGGCAGCTATTTACCCACTCCTAGATAAAGGCAAAAAGTGCTGCCAAAATACCTTCCGCTGTGCTCCTCTCCTTCCCAAACAGCCACCATATGCTCCGGCCTCCCTCGCCATGCCAGGGCTCAGCTTCTGAGCATCAGATACACAACACAAGCCAGCATCAGAAACACACTAGGCACGGACCGTGCAAACTCATAGCACCTGCAAACCAAGCCAGGGATCTCTATCCTGAGAAAAGGGAACAGGTACATGTGCCCTTGCTGTGAGGAGTAAAGTTGCACCACACTCCCCAATGGTTACCTGCACTGTAAAGCAGCTAACGACCCCCAAGTGTTTTTTAGCCATGATGTCAATAACACAGAGCACCAAATCTCAGGGGGAATCGGGCTTCTATGACGCGTGTGTTGTGTGGGGAAGGGGGGAATGAAACACAAAGCCTGTAAGTCAGGGGTAGACAACCTATGGCAACCGTGCCAAAGGCGGCACGCGAGCTGATTTTCACTCACACTGCCCGGGTCCTGGGCACTGGTCCAGGGGGTCTCTGCATTTTAATTTAATTTTAAATGAAGCTTCTTAAACATTTTAAAACCCTTATTTACTTTACATACAACCCCTGCTGTAAGTGTCTCCTGGGGCAGGCGTTCACAGGGTCTATACCAGGGCTGGTCAACAGGCAGACCGGGGGCCAAAGCCAAACCACCAGGTGCTTTTGAACAGACACCGAAATCTTATTGACTTATTATTATTGGGGGGGGGGGTTGATTATTATTTTCTCTGGTGTCTGGATTCAGACAAAAATAATAATTTACTACCCCGGCCTGAGCTCTGCTGAGACCCACAAACTCGTTCCACGAGTGACCCACCCGGGGCCCGGCAGAGCCGCCCCGGCTCCCGCAGACGCTGCCGCACCGCGCCGCGGCGAAGCGAAGCGAGACTCGCTCCGGGGCCAGGCTCCCGCGCCCCGTCTCACCTCCAGCGGGGGCAGGTCGGGGTCGAGCTGGGTGAAGCTGTGCAGGACCACGGGGCTGCCGCTCTCGCCGGCCACCTCCAGCCTCACGCCGTCCCACAGGCTCCGCATCCTCCGCGAGCTCTCGAACATGTTCTCCGGGCTGCCCGCCCCGGCATCGCGCCGCTCCGCCCGCGCTCGGTTCACCATGGGAGCCGCCGGGCCGCTAGCCCCCCATCGGGACCCGCTGCCCGCCCGGCCCGGCGCGGCTCCGGCTCGCTCTCCGGCCGCCGCGGGATCCTCGCCGCAGCCCCAGCCCGGCGGCGGCTCGAACTCGCCCCGAGCAGCCGGCGGCTCCCGGCTCGCTGCGCGCAGCGGGTTGGTCATGCACCGGGCAGCCGGAGCCCACCCACACATGGGAGAAGCCCTGGTGTCGGCCCGCCCCGCCGACAGAGGAGCCCGCAAAGCCAGGCGCCGGAGTGCGCCCTTCTGGCTGGAAGGGGAAGGGGAAGGGGAAGGGCAGCGGCTCGCCTCCGCCCCCGGCGGATCTGCGGGGTCTGACACCCCGGCAAGGACGGGACTCGATCGCCACCAACCACCGCCCGCCGGAAGCTGGAGCGTCGGGTTCTCAGACGAGCTCCGCGGCGCCGGCGGGGAGCACTTTTGGAAATAGGGCCCTGCACGGATGCAGGTGCCTCAAGGGGAGAAGCTCAGCTCAGCTCTTGGGAAAATCTGGCCCTGATGATGAGCGCTTGAACCTCTGACCCTGGCAGGGAGCTTTAAATGGCAAGAGAAACCGGCACAGAGAGAGGCAGGGCTGGTCTGCCTTAGAAAAGCTGCACCCCTGTAACTCAATCTATTTAAAATCAGTCTAGTCACAACAGTGGGGATCTCGGCTGGAGACAGATTTCACCCCCTTCAGGCCTGGGTTATGCTGATTTAATTTATCTTGGTAAATTATCAAATTAAACTCAACCAAGTAAGCGAAGACCATAAACTCCTCGGGGCAGGGACTGTCTTTTTGCCATGTGTTTGTACAGGGCCTAGCACAATAAGGTCCCGAGGTGACACAGTAATAATAATAATTCAGTTTAAGGACACGTTCATTAGTGGTTTGCATGGGAGTCTAGATAGACTATAATTTGATTTAGTTACACCACTGCAACCTTTGTAATATAGACCAGACCAGAGAGAGAGATTAACCCTTAGCACCTTGCATGTTCAATGCACTGAACAATCACATAACTCCCAACAGTCCCTGCTTTCAGGGGGACTGTCCTGCTTTGACCCTTGAAACCCCATGGCCCAGCAGAAGCAGCTCCTGTCCCGTGGGGCTGGCTGGGCTTGGCTCCCCACTCTGGGCTTTGCAACCTGGTCCCTGGTGCACAGGGTTTCAGTGCTGTCCGGGTTTGGCCTGGACCCCCTGATGGGGGGAGGCAGCCCCCCAGGCAAAATTTGGGTAGCAGTACTCACTCAGATTTGGCCAGGTTGCCCTGCAGCCATCAAGGGGCTGGGCCAAACCTGAGCAGTGCTGTGACCCTGTGGCGCCAGGGGCCATGTCACAATGGCTGGAGTGGGGAGCCGAGCCCAGCCAGCCCCACAGGACAGCCACTGCGGGGTGAATCCAGGACAGGCTCGCTCTGCAACTGCCTACCCTGGGGGCAGCACCTGACACACACACACCTCCAACCCCCGGGGGACAGGACCTGTCCCACTTTAGCCACTGGAAATGTTGGGAGGTATTATGCAATCATTAACCACCGAGGGCTGCCCACTTATGAAGCGGGATACGGCCAGTGCCACCATTGTTCAGAAGAGGAAGCTGAGATATAAGGAGATGAAGTAACTTGCCCAAGATCTCGCAGCAAGTCAGTAACAGGACTGGGACCACTGGTGTGATCCAGAATGGCCATTCCTAGGTGCCCTCTGTGGGTACAGAAGGCCTGAGAGCAGAAGCAATTCAGTCCTGCTGTACCAGAGATCAAGGGGTTACAGGTGAAGACTCCTATGCAAATGGATTACAGCAGGGCTGAATTTGACAATACATGGTTCATGATGCCAGGGGGTTGTGGATCTTAACCGATGGGCTTTGAGCCCCCAAACAGATGCTGAATCCACATATTGTAACTATTATTAAGTACAAAGAGAACCAGGCAAAACTGTTCATTAGCTGTCACTGTTGCTAAAAGGTGCAATCCTGCAAACATGGAGTCCCAATCCCAAGGTCAGAAACTGGACTTTCATGTCTGAGTTTTCCAAACGGGCTGAAAGATTATTAAACGCTTTGTGTATTCAAAACCCCACAGCCATATTACCTAGGAGAACATCAGGCTGAGAGAAGTACATCCAGCTGTATTTTTAGATTAGCACATCAGCAGTTAGAAGCGTCTGCCAGGATAATGGGGAAAGAAAGGGTTAATAAAGCCAACACTAAAGTGATAATGATTCAACTGGAAAGTTAACAGCCCCCTGAGATGAATGAGAGAAATCCATGCTATTGTCCCAGCTATCTGCAGACTCAAAATGGACAATGGGGCATCAGTTGACCTTCTGAAAGGTGATCAGCCCAGACACTGGAAGGCTAGAAATTTTTCCTTGTTTTCTTAAACTCCAATTTAGGGACTTCAACAAAGAGAAAAAATGCAGGAAACCAGCAGAGACCCTGAACCTACAATCAACAGACTTTTCCTCCTTTCTGGGTTTGAACACAGTCCTGCCAACATCTGGAAGTTATAAATAGGGACACATGGGGAGGTGAACAGGGGCATTCCTTTGAAATCGGTTGGATGGGTATTTTTTATAGGGACTCAGTAGAAAAAAAAAGAGAGATTTTGCTTAACACACAGAAAGTGTCCCTCCTAAATAGAGGGAGTTGGCCATCCATGTGTGTGATTGCTAAAATTCCTGGTAGCTGGATGGGCATGTGGTGAAGGGACATCTAGACCTCACTTCCTCACTGTTGGTACAGTTGTGCCACTGTAAGTTCTCTAGTGTAGACATACCCTTAGACTGAAAGTTCTTTGGGGCAGATACTGTCATTTTGATCTGTGTTTGTACAGCACCTTGCACAATGGGGTCTGATCTATGACTAGGACTCCTACACACTACCACGATACAGACTAATCATCATCATCACTTTCTGTCAGCAGACCCCTGCCTTATGCACCAGTCTCCAGTTTAGCTGTTTTTGTCCTTTACTAAAAGATGTAGCTCCACTAGGTGACTAATTTTTGCTGGTCCCTTGGTTGGCCACTAAAGACAGTTTCCCTGGAATAATACTAATGATACTGGGTAATAAATAATACACAACAGGAAGTAAACTACAAGGTTTTAAAAATAGCTGGATGATTTCCTCTGTTTTCCTGGGATCTTTCTGGACCTGAAAAACAAAACACTCAAACCACAGTCACTGGCCCAAGCGCAGAACAGTTTCTCAGTACTGCCATCCCCAAGCGTTCAACACTTATGAACTTGCCCTCCCAAAATCATGAGGTTATTAAAATGTTTCATGACTTTTAACCCAACTGGGGGTTCTTTACCTCCTACTTTTGACCACGTAGGATGCACTCAGATCACATTTTCAAGCCTTTCTTCATAACCATGAAGGCTAGAAATGTACTATTTTTTAAATTAGGCTTTCACATGACTCCAAGAGCTGGGGCTTTGAGAAAAACATGAAACATGACACCTGTGCTAAAATGGCAACACGGGTTTTACCCACAGCAGAAAGGTTTCACAGCACATTGAGTGCTTTGGCCTAACTGTGCTCCCACTGACGTCTCCCCGTGGTAAAGCCCCTATTAACTAATGTGGGACTAGACTTAGGCCAATGAGTAGGAACTGAGCATGATGGAAAATCCGTCCCTTTGTGTCCCTCTCTAATCAGTGCTGGAACTACACACACACACGCATCTCCACTCATAGGTGCTGACTCCATGGGTGCTCCGGGGCTAGAGCACCCACAGCTCACCTCCACCTCCACCTCTGCCTCCTCCCGAGCGCATCGCATCCCCGCTTTGCCCCCTAGCTCCCAGCGCTTCCCGCCGCAAAACAGCTGTTTCACGGCAGCAAGCGCTGGGAGGGAGGGGAGAGGAGGGGGAATGCGGTGTGCTCGGGGAAGCGGCGGGGCTGGGACAGGGATTTGGGGAAGGAGTCCAATAGGGACAGGGAGGGGGCGGGGACTTTGGGGAAGGTGGTGGGAGGGGGGGGGGGGAGGGGGGGGGCGGGGGTGGAGTCAGGGCAGGGAGGGTGCGAGCACCCACCGGCGCCGGGAAAAGTTGGCACCTATGTCTCCACTTATACACCACCTCTCCTTGAGGCTGTGTCTGTGTGTCCCTGCTCTCCCTCTCTCTCTCCTTTGCTTCCTACCAGTTCCTCTTTTCCTTCCCTGCCTGCCTTGTGCGTTTCCTTTTCCCTTTGGTTATTCCTGTCTCTCTTCTTCATCCCTCCCCTCTTCCTCTGCCTGCCATAGTCTTCCCCTTTCCCTGTTCATTTATCCGCCCCCAAATCTGTGCCCCACCTGTCACACACACACCTCACCTGCACCTCTCTCTCTCCTTCCTCTACTACTCCCATTTCTTACTCATCACGCAGCACTGAGGTTCACCCGATTTGGGTTTCATTGTACAAAAGAGCAAATCCTACGGGCTCACGGTGTGAAATTACTTTCATTTTAGAATAAAGGGACAGTCTCAATTTGAAAATGGAATTTAAAGTATTTAGGTAGTACACCTGCCCTGCCAATGTTAGTGTTTTCTCAACCACATTTTCCTATTAAAAATATTTCTCTCTTCTTTGCTACTGTATGGAAGACCCATGTAAGCAACAGGGAAAACTGACTCTCGCAGTCTCTCTCTCACCCCAGGTTTCTTCATTTCCTCTCTCCTGTGGTATCTCTTCCCCCTGCCCCATTCCCGGGGGCCACTTTCCTCATGTCCCCCTTACAGAGCTCCCCACCTCCATCCTACTCCTAGATTTGGCCTATCTGTATAGTCCAGGATATGCAGGGCTCTGTGTTGGCTGCTACAGCCTTCCTCCAAACCCCTAGGGGGCACACTTTCTCTAATGCTGGCACCAACCTACTGTAAACATTCCGGGGTGGGGGGGAAGAGGTATTGAAAGGGTTGGTAGGAGGTGGCCACGTGGCCTAGGTCAGGTCCCTTAGCATTAGCACTGATCATCATCACTAGCGTTGCTTTGCAAACAATTTTAATCTCCGTGTGACCCCTGAGCATGTATCATCACTGCCACTTTACAGATGGGGAAACTGAGTCAGATCCAGCACCCACTTTCCAAGCCAGGCATCGGGATCACTCTGTGTCCGTCCGCTTCTTGACCCCTGTTTCTTCGAAGCACTAGACAGTGCCCGGGAAATGGTTAGTAACCTCACTCCTTGCACAGAACGATCAGCAAGACCGGGCGGCCTGGCGTAAGAGGGAATTTACATTAAACACACCAATGTGTTTATATCCAAACACTCAAAGAACAAAACTCATCCCAAGGGGAGAGTTCAAATCCCACAGAGACGATATTAATCGCATTCAGCCCCTCTGAGCCCCAGTTTTTTTTCAGCGCCTCTGTGATCTGTCCGATATTCCAACACTTTCCTACTGGCCAATCAGCACTGCTCACCTTCAGGGCTGCATCAGTGTTTCTGTTCTAATCTCCGGGTGCCGGGCCTCATGCTGGCTGGAGCGGCAGCATTTGGGGAGCTTATTTGAAGACAATATTATATTTAGAAACAAGGATTCAGAGTCCCCTCTCCCCAAACTGTACTTGCCCATTTAGCAATTTATTTTGGAGAGGTTAGGAAACGAGGTGATTGCCAATCCTCTGAAACGGCTCCCTGGCTCTCATCCCAGTCCTCCATCCTCAGTCATTTAAGAACCCCTTCTTTTCTGTGGTTTGCATTCTCCTTTCCAGCCTTACAACATGCCACAGAGGGGGAAGACTGTCTAGTGGTTAAAGTGCAGAAGAGCAGAGCTTTATTCCCAGCACTGCCACTGACTCACTGTGTGGTCTTGGGCAAGTTTCTCAAATTGTCTGCGCCTCAGTGACCCCATCTGTAAAATGGGGATGATAGTACTTGTCTCCCACATTGGAGATGTGGGAGCTGTGAGGCTCAATGCATTAATGGTTTTAAGATGGTTGGAGACAGAAGGTGCCAAACCCACACAAATAATGATCACGGACCGAGTATGCTGCTTTGAAACGATCACACAGCGGTCACTTTGTACCACTCAGCTTCTCTTAGTTTACATTACAGCCTGATTGATGCTTTGTCACTGCGGAAAGGAAGGAACAGGGGGACGCAGAAAACAGAAACAGCCCTGCTGTGTCCCAGTCCCCAGGATAGCAGGGCCCTCTCTCGCAATCGGGTTTAAAGATTCATCGAGAGGCCAAGTGTTTGTTTGAACTTCAGGACGAAACCACTGCAGCTGGGACAAGGTAGCAATCTATTACTGGGGGACTACAAACTACGGAGGGGGTCCAGAGGGCTCTGTCCTGCTTCCCAGAAACAAGAGGAAAGGGGGAAATGGATTAAGTCAATGGAGATAGACACACCTACCTCAAGGGGAAAGAGGGAGCAATAAATGACACATCTAAAGCTCTGCCCAGACTGGCTCTCCAGACCTCACCCTGACTTCCCTGTACAGCGTTAACCTCCTGTGCTCTGCCCTTGCTAAGTTCTTTCCATCTGTTTGTATTTCCTACAGAACAAAACAATCACACTGCAATCCCGCTCCCCACGCCGCACGGTTCTTGCTTTCCCATCCTGATGCTGGCACAGCGAGTGACAAAGCCGCCCCGCCCCATGCACCAATGTGCTATCATCACACGCCGATGCCTCACATGTCAATACAACATCTGGACAAATCCCGCACATTCCCGTTGCCATACACTGACCCTTCGCTCCTGATCTGCATGCCCAGGTCTCTCCACCCAGGCAATGCACAATTCCAGAATGTCTGTTCATACGGAACATTGGCATTGACAAGTCCTGACGCATAGGCTCATGTAACTCTACAAATATCTCAAGCAGCTGCCCTGGGCATGTACAGTGGTCTCTGAGTTATACAATGTACATCTCCCTCAGGCCTTTGAAAACAAAAACGCGAACAGAGAGGAGCAGGCGTCAGAGCAGAGAATTTGGAACTCCTGTTTTCAGCTCTCCATTCAGGAGCGGACAGGCATGTACCATCTAATCCTAGGGGAGCGTCCCCCAGAATATTATCAGCTAGTGACTTCTGTTGCTTCAGAGAGTTTGATAAACTCCCAGGCTGAGAGGCAGCATGGTCTAGTGGTTTGTGGGGAATACTGTAGGCTGGGCATCAGGCTGTCTGGGCTCTAGCACTAACTCACTATATGAGGTTGGATAAGTTACTTCAATGCTCTGTGTCTCAGGATATGTTCTATTTTACAGGGGTGGTGGAGGGCTAACTTCATTGCTGCTTGTGAGGCACTCTGGATCATAGAATATCAGGAGGTTAGCTAGTCCAACCCCCTGCTTAACGCAGGGCCAATCCCCAGACAGATTTTTGCCCCAGATCCCTAAATAGCCCCCTCAAGGATTGAACGCACACCCCTGGGTTTAGCAGGCCAATGCTCAAACCACTGAACTATGTCTCCCACCAAAGGACTATGGAGTACAAAGTGTTATGAATTATTGGTCTGGGTGGTTTCTTCAGCTTGACTTGAACTGAATCCTGAACCAAAACTTTTTTGTTGTTCCATTTTATTTTAAAATACTTCCATTTCTGTGCCCCCCTGAATTTCCTGGTCCAAGCCAGGGCTGGACAATGTGTGTCAGACACATCACACGCCCATCCCAACCAGCAACTCCCGAAGAACAGTTTTAGGACTTGTTTACATAAGGAAATTCACTGGAATAGGAATGATGAAATTGCTCCCATGTAGACACACTTATTCCAGAGGAGCTATCGCAGAATTACGAATAGTTACTCCACTTTACATTCACATCCTATCAATCTGGAAAGACTTTCCCAGGTAGACAACTCCTAATTCCATGAGCTACTTGGCCGACTGTTTCAGATTGGAGAGGTCCACACCATTTGACTCAGCCTCAGGTTCTGGGTGCTTCGCAGGACTGAACCACTGCATCTTTTGAGCTGCTTGGGATTCTCTGTTTTGCTGATTAAAAAGCCTGACTCTGGCTTTGTACTCTGTGCCCTTCCTACCCAGTGGCACCTTTATCCAGCTGGGATATATTGCTCTTCCTAAGCAAAGCCCCCGCCCCCACAGGCAGCCATGGACAGGGACAGTGCTAGCCTATTGGGAGCCCTCAGCAGGAATATTTTGCCCTCCCTCCCCCACAACACATAGTATTGATTAATAGGGGGGCCCCTTGAGCTGCTTGGGGCCCTAAGCAATTGCTTATTCCTAGCGCCGGCTCTGGCCATAGATTAAGCCACAAGTGCTAGCTCAGGATCTCAGTTCTCCTTCCAAGTCTCCGTTAAGCATATAAACTATCTCACACAGCCAGACCAGCTCCTAATTACAGCCAGTGCCCAGAAGCAGCACAAGGACGCATGCACCACCCCCAGACAATCAGAATTCAAAAGCCCCTGTCTGACAGCGGTCCGTGTTTAATTTCTTTGGGCCCCCTGTATGCAGCTGGACTCCAACACTGCATGCCGAGGTTTCAAACCCCTCGAGTTGAGCCAGAGGGTCATGATTATGCCATGGCTGTGTTTTTGCCTCCAGGTCTAAAGAACCCACTGCAGTTTTTTCTGAACTTCTGTCTATTCACGTTCTTATACCAACCTCGTCACTGAGCGCCTTCCAGGGCATTAAGTGACAATTTAAACCATTCTGTCCCAGACTCACTCACCCACACATGCCAATACCACCCCCAAAAGCCAACTAATCACAGTTTTGCACAACAGCTTTCATGCAGGTGCCACCTCTGGGGATGCGCTCAGTGGCTATACAACTGCACACTGCAACACGACACAACTGTTATTAGGAGGGGAAGGGAAGATTCTTTTAGCCAATGGAAACTACATGCAGAATTTAGAGAGGCACAATGTAGCTATTTACATTGGGATTTCTCCAGAAAACCAGAGAGAACAGGCCTACTTTTGTGCAAAGTGTCATGGGATATTTTTATGGTTGCAAGAGGCCAGTGTGATGCGTGTCACTGTGAATATGTGATGTCTTTGTTTTCCATGTGTTATACATGCCCTATAACTTTATATGTCTAAGCACTCTCTCTGTGAGCACAGTTCAGCAGCCATTTTGATCTCAGAGCTCGGCCTGTTACACAGAAGAGACACACTATGTTCTCCCCGGGAGACTTGACTTTTGTTCTTTCTTGCGCTGTTTTGCTTTAAAGGATGCTGTTAGCTTAACATCACCCTTCTCTCTGAACATTTTCATCTGTGCTTGTCACAAGTACCACCTAAAGCGACTACAACTGAAAGAAAATGGAGGACAAATATTTTCCCTCTATTGTTTGACAGTGATTTGTGTAGAGCCAGTTTCACTGTTTCCCAGTTGAGCCACTTAAGTCAGTTTTCCCTGTTGCTTACATGGGTCTTTCATACAGTAGCAAGGAAGAGAGAAATATTTTTAATAGGAAAATGTGGTTGGGAAAACACTAACATTGGCAGGGCAGGTGTACTACCTAAATACTTTAAATTCCACTTTCAAATTGAGACTGTCCCTTTATTCTAAAATGAAAGTAATTTCACACCGTGAGCCCGTAGGATTTGCTCTTTTGTACAATGAAACCCAAATCGGGTGACCCTCAATGCTGCACTTGATGCAAGGCGTGACATCTCCATCTGACACCAGGCTGGGAGATCGCAGGCCTGACTCAGAAGGGATAATGTCAATTTCTCTTCACCGTCATCATTTCCTGAAACTCCTGCGTGCTCCGTACAGGTCTCCCACTTGAGGAATGGCAGCGCCCAGCCCTGCTTATCTTAGCAGACCAGATAGCAACTCGAGGCTGGACAGATGCACGGAACAAAGTCAAGCTAGCTCCCGACTCCCAGCTGCCTCATCGTTTCCCAGAAGAAAGCCCAAGCTATAAAGGCACTTACTGGGCACAGCTTATTTTCCCCTCCCCGCCCAGTAGGAACTAGAATCTATGGAGGATTTTCTACGTACATGGCTATTTCTTCCCCTTATGTTGCATGACTGGAGGGGCGGGGGGCAGGGGAATAAATGAGTGGAATGGACATGAGCAATATCTCCAAGCTATATACAGTAGTATTAACGATGCAAAAGTATGCACAGGCACAGCAACGACGGTAACCATCAACTGCCTGTGAAATATTGAGCACAGCAGGAGATGCCAGGCCGTGGGGGAGTCTAATGGTCACCGCGACCAAAGCAGGAGATTGTCTGGATCTCACAGAGCAGCAGTTCTGTCTGGGCCTGATCAATCCAACGGCACGTGGGGTTGGGTTTGAATTGGAACCCATTCTTTCTGATTGATTCTACATAGTTCATCGTTTTCTCCTTCACCCTCTTCTTAACCAGCTGAGAGACAGAATGGGGGGAAGGGACTCAAGCCTCACCAGTGTGTTCCTGGTTATGGGACATTTTGGCCGCATGAAGCCAAAGTGAGAGAGAGCTGTGAAGTCCAAGGAGCATTTTTGCCTGCAGCTGTCCTATAGGGTCCTTCTAAAGTCTGTGGCTGCTCTCCCACGCCCTGCACAAGGCCCATGTATATTACAGGCCATACCACAGTTCCAGTGGGCCTAAAGAGCATCTTCACTTCCCCACACGCTGCATCTAGAGGGGTAAACATTAGCAAAGTGCAAAGCTAATGGCTTGTTAAAACTCCCGCTCAGTTCAGTAAATCTAGTTTTTGGTTTCCAAGCCCCAGTCAAACCAAAGAGAAATATCCAGGGGGCATAAGAAGCTCTCCCCTGAACCACGCCTGCATCCTCCCCTCCATCTGGGCTTTTAGCGCCAGCTTTGCAGTTGGTGAAACAGCTGGTGCTCTGGGTGATGGACTGTTTCAGCTGATCTGGGAAAACAGCCAGCTTGACATAAGCCCCTCCTCTCCCACTCCTCGAGCCAGCATTAGGATGCTGCCCCCCCCAGCTGACATTATCTTGGGGGGGGGGGGCTTCATCTCCTCACTCTCACACAACCATCGTCTTTAGCCTCTCTGCCCTCCTCCCCACCCCTGCTCGAAGCACTCAGACTACAGCACCTCCAAGTACAATTTGGGAACCAGTTTGCAAACTTGGGGGGCTGGCGTGAGGCATGAATTGTGAGCAATGGAGCTTGTGGGGCTGAGAAATCAGGCTCTGGCTCTGCTCTCCTCTCAGGAATATATTCAAGGGCAGTGAGTACATTTTTCTAGCAAACCACGTACAGCCAAAATGACACATTTAGCTGAATCGAGTAAAAGGAGAATCTCAGAAACAAGAGCCTTTGGCATCCGATCAACTGAGAAACCCCATAGGACAAAGAAGAAACTTTGCTAAGCAGGGCATGTACCTGCCAGCTCCGCCCCATACATTTTCTATCCCCGTTCTATTCTGTTTTGATCTATCCAGGTGGGAGGTGCGTGATGGAACCACTAGGAACACACACACACACACGGAGCGGACAGACAGAAAGGAGGGACGGCTCCCAACGGTCTTCGTACGTGGCATGATCTGGGCCCTGCTCTCCAGCTGTGGAACAGTGACCGTGGTTCTATTCTTGGTGATGGATGTAGCAATCTCCTAGCTCTCCCAGCTGTCTCTGAATCTGCCTAGCCTATGCATGGCACACTGCATCTCACTTACAAGCCAACAGGGACAGAGAAGGTGGTGTGGTAGCTGATCTGGCGGTATGACATTTCAGGGAGCTAGTGAGAGCTCCTGCCACCATGTCCCCCACAGTAGGTGCCGTTTTGTTAGTCAACGTCTGCTCAGCGTCGGGAACCTGGCTCTGGAAGCGTTAGCAGTCGTGTTCTCTATTCTCATGGAGCTGCATCCTCCCCCATGCCCTATGTCTGAGCTCCAAGTAACAGCGTGAAATGGGTTATCCTCCAGGCCTGCCCTGCAGCTGGAATTGGGGCCTGTGAGATTGGCACCTCGGCAAACCTAGGATACCACTCAAGCACCTTCTCTAACATTCCTACAGCTGCAGTTACTGTCTGACCCCCTTCTGCAGGAGGGCACGGGGAGGGGGCTTCTCTGGAAGCCACCAGTAATCCCCTAACACAGCAGTGCTTAAGCTTATCATGACATGGAAGCCGAATGGCTTTGGAAACCGAGGTCATTTGAAGTAAGGAGTCAAATTAAGCAATGGGATCAAAGCAATTTAAGGGATGACAGACGAGGTGTCAGGTGTCGGCAGCAGCCCTGTAAGCATTTGGTGTTGAAGGAAACTCATTTAAAATGTAAAGCAATCCCATAGCATTGTAGAAGGCAGGGAGCGCCCCCTCAGATAGCAGACGTGATTTACAGTGAAGAATGAAACCTTGCTGTCAGGCTTACGTGGACTGAAAAGTGAAAAGCTGATGTGATATAAACTGAGCAGCTGACCGAGTGCTGAGCACAGAGCGAGCGCATCCACAGCCTGGCAGGATTCAAACGGAGGAGCCGGAGGAGGTACTATGAAGCAGAGAAGAGAATGTTACATGGTCTGACTCTAGTGGTTGAAGCACAGGACAGGGAATCAGGACCCCTGGGTTTCAGTCCTGATTCTGACACTGATTTGGTATGTGACCATGGGCAAGTCACTTTGACTTAAATTCACCCACATAGAATCACAGAATATTAGGGTTGGAAGGTCAGGAGGTCATCTAGTCCAACCCCCTGCTCAAAGCAGGACCAACCCCAACTAAATTATCCCAGCCAGGGCTTTGTCAAGCCGGGTCTTAAAAACCTCTAAGGATGGAGATTCCACCACCTCCCTAGGAAATCCATTCTAGTGCTTGACCACCCTCCTAGTGAAATAGTGTTTCCTAATATCCAATCTAGACCTCCCCCACTGCAACTTGAGACCATTGCTCCTTGTTCTGTCATCTGCCATCACTGAACAGCCGAGCTCCATCCTCTTTGGAACCCCCCCTTCAAGTAGTTGAAGGCTGCTATCAAATCCCCCCTCACTCTTCTCTTCTGCAGACTAAATAACCCCTGTTCCCTCAGCCTCTCTTCGTAAGTCATGTGCCTTAGCCCCCTAATCATTTTTGTTGCCCTCTGCTGGACTCTCCAATTTGTCCACATCCCTTCTGGCAGTGCAGTGGCAGGTCGGAAACTGCATGGAAGTTTAAACGTCCTTCTGCAGTAGTATCAATCCACACACAAGATCATTGTCTTTCATATGAAAATCAGAAAGGAAAACTAGTGTGAGAATCAGAAAGGGAAAGTTCAATGGTCCAGGCCCCAAACTAAGTAAAATGCAACTTCAACAGCAGCAGTGACAAAAAGCAATTAAGAAATGTAAAGTCATTTTAATATTCCCTGGTATTGTTAACAACACAGACAAAGGACGTTCCCTCCACCTCTTCTACTTGCACTAAAAGAGGTTTCCACTGTGCATTGTTTTAGGAGGGATGTTATTCTGGATGCCTTTCAATTGCAAGCAAGGCTTCTTTTCAGGTTCTTCCAAACACTGGACGCCAGTGGTAGAGGAGCAAATTCACCTCTGACTTACACTGGGGCAAACATGGAGTAACACCGCTGACACTGCACCAGTGTCACTCGCCCAAACCAGTGTCATTTCAGTCAAGCAGTGCTGCCAGCTCCCGTGGTTTTATCACAAGCCTTGCAATTTATGCTGTTTTTCTGGAGGCCCCAGATCCTGGAGTCACGTGACTGCACAAGAATCTCAGCGTTCATTAAAAACTGACTGTTTCTAGTCCCCGTGGTTGCAGACGAAAGCTTAAAAGTGTGACCTGAGTGCTACCTAAAGGCTCAGGAGCCAAAGGAAAAGAACTCAACATGACTTTTTAAGCCAATCTCATGATTTTTGGGGCCTGACTCATGATTTTTGACTACCTGGGGTTGTTGACACTTCAGATGTTGACCCTATGCCTGGGATTTGCATTAGGAACAAAACTGAGAACAGCTCAGTGCTTGAATTATAGGGAGCCCGGGCCCACCTCACTTCTGTCTTATGGCCCCCTTACTTCTCCCTACTGTTTAAATTGAAGCAAGCCGCTTGCCAGTCAGGGCCCCCCTATTGTTTCCCCATAATTCAAGTACTGTCAAGCATAATTCTTGGCAGTCCGTCAGAAGCAGGGCCTGGGGTTTTCTTCAGGAGTCCAGGAGCAGGACTTTTGCTTCCCACCATCTGGGGCTAGAGATGTTCACCTCAGTAGAAGGCCTTCAGCAGACAAGCACACATCCAGAGCATCCATTCCTTGCTGCCATCAGAGATCTGGGGAAAGCAGCTTCACCGGCATTGGATCAGGGCCGGATCCAGCCACCGTGGAAGCCAATGAGACTCTCTCCATTGGGTTCCAGGGGCCCAGGAGGAAAAAGGATCCCGCCCCATTCAGCACTGTAGGATGCCTGCGGAGATCCCCTCACAGCCTGGGGTACGTCCTGCCCGTGGGGGTACGGCAAGTTGTCTAGTGAACAGTGCTACATTATTTGACTCTCCGCTCGGTGGATGGACAGGTTGTTTTTCTTCCTGCCGAGCAGCCTCAATTGATGAAGCTTTATTGCTTAAATCAGTCTGGTAACACTATCTCCTTATCAACAGTTAATTACCACACTGCTATGTAGGATGCTCTAGCCAGGAGTCGCGTCAGCATTTCCATTACATACACTGGGCTCTGAACCTCAGCAGCAAGAATTCACTTAGTATAAGGCACCAGCTTGGAAGTATGCAGCAAATAAGTCCTTTTCTAAGGTGGGACCCCAGCAGGGCACCTGGATTTTCAAACTGGCTCCTCCCATGGATCTGCAGTGTCTGCTGCAAAGCCCCTAGTTTGGGGAGTTTGTGGGTGGGGGAAGGGAGGGGCTCTTTGGGGAACCAGAGGGGTAGGAGGATTGGGGTTTGTTATGTTTCCCTGCTCGTTTGGATAGGGTTTGCTGCTGGGTTGCTATGGCCTGGATTGTTAACAGCTGTCAGGGGCCCTACGACTGGGGACAGGAGTTTTTCTGAGGGCTGCAGCAAAATTAATCCAATAAGTAAGGGGCTGGACTGGCAAATCCAGCCCCTGGAGTCTTATCCCCGCAGCAAAGGCCTCCCCTGCCTTGGTGGAACCACCGCAGCGCACGGGGGGGAAAGGGGAGTTTGGGCCTGTGGCCCAGCCATCCCTTACCCTCTCTCAGCGGAGACTCACCAGAGCCACTGTTTAAGTCATCCATGTACCAAGGGGAAAGAGAACCCCTGGATTGCAGCTGCTCTGACCTGGCTCTTCGTGTCCCCATGCAGGGCACAACAGAGACTGTTCCTCAGTTCCTAGCCCCGCATGGGCCTGGCTGACTACAGGGGCTGGAGTCACAAGGGGCGTGGCAGGGGAATAGCCAGCGGATCCGTAGCCAAACGACTCCACAGAGGAGGAGTGCAGGGTCCGTGGATGGTTTTGCCCCAGTGGCTGAGGAGTGGCTCAGTGAGCTCACAACAATACAACAGCAGTTGTCATCTCCTTTTCCTCTTGCTTTCACCCCCCCCCCCCCCCATCAGCTCCTACTAGTGTTCTCAAGTGTGTGTTGCAGCTGCTCGTGGCTGTTCTATTCAACCAGCCATAAATGACACTGAGAATCACACTTCTTTCTTTATGTACGGGCAGTCTCTACCTTCACTTTCCGTTCTGGAAATTAAGCATTTCGTACAGCGGATCTCAGCTGAAAAGAGAAAAACAAACCCAGAGCTGTGCAGATAAAAACTGAGAGGTGGGGGAAGGAAGGATGAGCAGAGAGAGGTTGTTTTACGTTTTCTTGAACTCAAATCCTAGAGGCTGACAGGCCGGCTGCACAAACCGCCTTCACTCAGTCCGCCAGCTGTAAAGAGGATGGTGGTGCGCATCTGTTTCCCTGCTGCTAGGATTGTCACACTGTTCAGTTCCAGGCATCTTCCAAACAGCTTCCATACATCTCCAGATCAAGGGCCCCTTCCTGCAAACTGCAAAGGGGGCTTGGCCTGGGGAGAGCTGGCAGGGTCTGGCCCCAAAAGTAGAAAAAGCACAGTGCACCCCAAAGTGGATCAGGGATTCCATGAGAATGACAGAAATAGAGGGGGGCTCTGGTACCCCACTGAACAAACATTACAGCTCACGGGGTACAAGTCAACCGCAGCTGGGGATGACATGAGGGGCCACCCTGCAGTGTCCCAGTACACAGGCCACCCTGAGCGTTCGTTGTGCATCACAGGACACGGAGAAATCAAAAGGAAAAAGTCCCGCTGCTGCAGACTCAGTATTGCCAATCCCAAGCGTTCAAAAATCATGAGCCAGCTTCCCCAAAATCACAAGGCTGGCTTCAAAAATTACACAGTGATAAAAAACTAAGCACGGTGGGACTCTTTTTATTTGCTTTCTGGTGTCTGAGCCTTTCTTTGAGATTCATGTTTCAAGTTGCGCTCCATGATCATGAGGGCTAGAAACTTTCATTAAAAAAAAAAAAAAAAAAAAAAGGAAGTTGAGATTCTCATGTATTATTATTTGTCTTGTGGTAGCACCCGGAAGCCCCTGTCACGGACCAGGACCCCACTGTGTTAGGTGCTGTACAGACACAGGACAAAAGCCACAAAGAGCTTACAGACTAACATGACTCCAGGAGCTGGGGCTTTAGGAAAAACACCAAATGTTGCAAGAGTTGGCAACACTGCGGAGGGTTCCTGCTTCTTGTGCTAACAGTGGTTCTCAAACTTTTTTTTTTTTTTTTGCAGACCACTTAAAAATTGCTGAGGGTCTCGGAGACCACTTGATGATCTTTCCAAATGTTGTTTGTATCGTTAGCTAACTATTGTAAAGCACTTTAGATAAAAGCGCTATATAAAAAAAAGTTATAACAACTTTTTTTGTTCTACAAATAAAAGCAAACAACTCATATTTTAATATCAGTAGTCTTACCCTTCTAATGCAATGGATGTGCCCTCTCTCCCCTGAGCTGGGGCTGGGAAGGAGGATGGTCTCTCCCCCTCCACAGCAGCCACAGAGCTGAGGCTGGGAAGGAGGGCCATCTCTCCCCGCCAGCCACAGCCCTGCTGGAACTGGGGAAAGTCGCCTCTTTCTCTGGCCGCCACAGCCCTGCACGTCCCAAATTCCCCCCACCCCCTCTTCTCACCCCACTGCCCCCTCTCACCTACCCCCTACTCCTCCCAAGGCCACCACCTCACCTTACATGTGCGTCTTCTCCATTCATTCTCTTGTGTGCGGCCGCCCAGGCACGCATCTCAGAGGGAACTATCCGTGAACCACCTGAATGGAGCTCACGGAGCACTGGTGGTCCACAGACCACATTTTGAGAAGCTCTGTGCTAGAGCATCTTGGCATGACAGAGTGTGCTAAAGGGCTTGTGAAAAGACCCAGACTGGATGGGAGCTGAAATTCTAGGGAAACCCTGCATTTGGTAAGGGTGAGGTGTGACCAAGGTTTTCAGCAGAAGCATCAATACTGAAAATGCATGAGAGTAAAATCCAACAGGTTATACTATTCAATAATGATAAAGAATTGAATCATGCCATCCTCTACACACAGGGAATAGCATTTTACTACGCAAGCAATCACGCTGAAATTCAGAGGCTAGCTGAGTCATGAGGTACTGCTCGATGTGAGTAAGGCTGGCAGCAGTAGGCCCGGAGGCCCCAGTTCAGGACAGCATTCCTTTCCAGGACAGCACTTAAGAATGCGTTAAAAGCTAAACACATGCTTATATGTTGTCCTGAGTCACGGCCGTGATGTGCAGCACTTATATAGCATCATCTGGCTCTCAGAGCCCATTAGAAAGGAGGTGTATCTGTTTTATAAGTGGGGAAACTGAAGCACAGAAAGATTTGGTACCATGGCCAAGGCCATATGGTGAATCATTAGCAGAGCTTAGAACAGAACACAGGTGTCCTGACTGATAGTCCAGATGCCCTATGCATTAGGAGAGATAAGATATGCACTACTTGAGGCTATATTTCCATTAACAGGTTCTGTCGACACCATAAACCACAAGAGCAGAGCTGGAGTCATTAAGACGAGCTGCAAGCATAACACAAGTCTCTTTGTAAGGCCAGCAGCTTCTGTTTCACCCCAACCAAGACCCTTAGATGCAAGCCCAGTTTACCCAAACTTCAGCATTATCACCCCATCTCTGCCACTCCTCTCTCCCCAGGGGAGCACGGCTGTGGCCTGTGCTTTTTATTGTCACAACAGGGAGAAGGTAGCCCCCGGGTCTGACCTCCCGGAAGAGTGAACGGCCGTGGTTTTGGAGGACGTCACCCCAACGTGTAATGATTGGGCTTAACTCCTCGCACAGCAAACCCCGTTCCCCACTGAGTGAGGATGAGCCACAGTTCAGAAATCGAACCTGAGCTGCATGGAGTAGCAGAGGGAAGGCATCAGACGCCCGGGAAGCCCCATTCCTTCCCTGCACTCCCCTTGCTCTAGCAGGATAGTAATTAGCTGCTGGCCCCTACCCATATCACATTACTGTCCTCCCCCTTTGCCAGCTCAGTGTGATGGCTGGTACATTGCGGGAGGGAGAACTCAGCCTTGGCCACTCCTCCTCCCACATGGTAGATGGGGGGAGAAAGGAGAAAGGGCACAGCCCCTGGATCCAAGACCCGAGAAGGCCATGCAGCAGTGTATGGAGGCCCTTATGTCCTTGTGTGGCAGCTCAGTCCGGGGGCAATCTAGCCCCACATGACTGATTTAAATTACAGCACTTGTTTGAATTGCTACAACAAACCACATCAGTCAATATATTGACTTGACTTCTTTTTAAAAAAAAAAAAAAAAAGGCACCCACCCACCGTCCTATTCACATGTACGCACAGCCTTCCTAGCGCTCCCTACAGCAGCCAGTTTTCTAATGGCACCGTCCTAAGCCCATCTGCCGTGATGCAAACTGACAGCTGACAGCAAATGGTATTGACAGACCCTTATTGAATGAAACTGTTCAGCAGCAGCCAATCGGGTTCCATCAGTCCCACAGCCAGTGCTTAATTTGTGCTCTAGGAGCAGCAGTTCATAGCCCCAGCACCTCTGGGCTTGCTGCATCAGTTACCAATGTAAAAAAAAATTGCTTGAACCCCGGCACCTCTTTCATTACAAATTAGTCACTGCCCACAGACAGTTTGCTAAATTATTCTGTCCAGCTGCAGCGCTCAGAAAGGTAACGAATTACAATCATTGACCACGTGCCCCAACAGGGCTTGATTATGGATCATTCCACAAACTGCAACAGCAGACACTTTACGGAGTGAGATGACCTAGTGACGTCAGGATGAAAAATGAGAGTGGAAGGGGAGAGAAATGAGGCAGAAGCAAGGGAGAGAAATTACCAACTCAGATGGAATGCGGAGGAGGCAGAGTGATAGAGAAAAGCCATCCCAGACTCCAGGAGCTGCAGAGAAGAAGGCTCTCGCACCAGCAGTAATGGGATAGAGGGACGTCGGGTGCTAGGTGAACAGAATGAACGAGGAGGGAAATGCGGTGACAGAGACAAGCTTTAGGGTGGAACCATTCACATCAAGCCATGTCCTCAGTTAGTGTAAACTGGGATAGTTCCACTGGAATTACCCCGCTCTACACCAGCTGAGGAGCTGGCACATGGTATTTTACCCACATTTCATTCTAATTTTTGCCCTGCAACAGTTACCACCAGAAGTGGACAAAACACAGTCATTTATTCTCGTACCCTGAAAGCAGGTCGATCGAACAATTGCAGGAAGTGGCAACTTCTCTTTCCCAGTTTGCAGCACGCTGACCATTAAAGTTGCTTTAACTGCACCAATCCCACCGCTTGTGCAATGGCACCTCGCCAGCGCTGTTCATTCAAATGCATTACCCCTCCTACAAGGGGACGCTATTTCTAGGTGCTCAGTGGTGCATGAATGTCCCTCTGCTGGAGCCCAACGGGAGCACGCAACGCCGTCTCTCCCAATTTCCCTGGCACCTCCCAGCCGCAGCTGGAAGATATGGTCCGAGCAATAGAGTCTGGACTGATGGATCATGGAAAGCGCATGCTCTAGTTGGTGTTGGCCTGTGACCCACATGCCAGATAAAGCCGGGAAAGCAGTAGACAGACAGCCTAGAGGAAAGAAAAGGAATTCAGGGTAAAGCACCCTAATGGGGCAGCCTGGCAGGTGCTGGAACAATTTATATAGTGGGGGTGCTGAGAACCATTGAACCAAACTGAATATGATGAAAACCACTTCAAGCCAGGGGGTCCGGCAGCACCCCAGCACCTATGTAGCCTGGCCCTCCAATGCCCCTCACCGGGAGGGTCTGCAGCATCTCGCCCCATCCCACACAAACCTGCCATTGGGTCTGTCAGTGCACTGTCATTTTAGTGCCAGTGAAAGGTGATGGCCTCACAGCCCTGGAGTCTGATGTCCTCGGTTACCACCTGGGCAGTTTCACCACATGCTGGCCCACCCTGATCACATCCCACTGAGGCTAGGGGTGGAGAGAGGTAGCTGACTTGTAGAGGATCCGTTTCCCCACCTGAGGCAAACCTCCCCAGGGAAGGGAAGGCCTGCTCTGAATAACCGACTGGGCCTACAGCTGGGGAGGGCAAAGACTTCCTGCCTCTAACAGCACATTATAAACTTCACTAGCATACATTTCTGGAGAGATCAGATGTTACCCTAGCGTGTGCATGTGATGTAGAGGAAACCAGTGTGAGGGAATTGCTGTGGAGGCGAGGAGCCCGAGAGTGCATTGGATAGCGGGATGACTGGGTGTATGAATGAGGTTTCCACGGCCAAGCACCAATGGACAAACGGGCACAGGAGATCAGGCCCCAGGAGTAACCCTAGCCTGCGTGGTTCCTACCTGCCTGACAGACAAGGGAGGGGCAACCCTCAGCCAGCTTGTCACGCCAATATAGTCTCGCCAAATTGACTGATGCTCATGCTGCCTTCAGTGTGTGTTGCTGGGACGGGCACCGCAGCGACCTTGTGTTACTTATTTATTTCCAGTGATAAATGTACACAAAGAGGCGCCCTTCTGAAACCTCTCGCTGCCTCCGACACCCATGAACAGGGACGTATAACCAAACCCGGCACCTATCCCACACAGCCCCCTCGCTTCCTCAGCTAAATGGCACCCAACTCCCACTCACCACACAAGCTCTGAGAACACCCCCAAACCAGGCACCTCCCTCCTCCGAAGCCTGAGCAAAACGATTCTTCCAGGTGACCAACAAACCTGAGCTATTTCAGCCCTCAAGGCTCCAAAGCAGAGGGCCCCTCACAGAGAAAACTCTGGGCAAACAAAGGGTTTGGCTGGGATTATTAATTACGTTCCCATTTAATGCGACCGGCCAATGTTTGCAGAGTGCTTTGAAGATGAAAAGCACTGAGAGCCGCGTGGGGTTATTCTTGGCATTTGCTGCTGAGTCGTTTTTTGCTGAGTCTTGAAACCAAGGTTAAAGAAAACGTGAGGCCTGTTAAATGAAACACACGTCACCGGCTGGGTTATTCTCAGGAATAAAGCACAGACAGGCAGGAGAATCTACAACAGGCCTGGCCGACAATGACAATTTTAGGGCAGGCCCCCCCTGTTTCTCTGGCACCTGGACAGCCCCATTAGGACTAGCAACCATGGGAACCCTAGTGTAGCCAGCCACGCTGCCATCCAGTCCTGCTCAGAACAGGGTGAGACACCACTCGAAACCAGTCTACGCCAGCGCTCCTACAGCAGGGGCTGTGCGGGGCTAGAGCAAGAGAACACGGGGGGTCTAAAATGGTCAGCGCAGACACAGTCCTCATGTTTCGTGGTGCCCAACTCAGCTCTCAGCCTGGCTGGTGCAAACCCAGCGTAACCTCACTGGCTTGACAGAACACCCTCTGGATGTGAGAGGAGGATTTGGTCCGGATCACTTCTTCTGTGGTTTCTAGCTTCCTCCAAAGAAACCAGCCCATCCCCCGCACCGTGCCGCAGAAGGGCTTGGTGCGCTGTGCTGAGAGCGAGGGGAGAGGGTGTGCTGTTTTGAACGACTGACTTCGCCAGGAAACAGTCCCACTTTTAGTTTGCAGCTCCACCCTCCCGATAACATCTCCAGTGCAGGGGCAGTGGAAAAGACACGGCGTATGAGATAAACATGCCAATGTCTTTGATTCATTACGGTCAGTCCATTCAAACAGCCTGTGCGCTGGCGAAGCCTCCGGATTAATCCGGACACAGGCTGAGCACCAGCCAGGCACATCAGCAAAACGTTTCTGCTCCGTTCACGCTTGCACAGCCACAGACAGGGAGGCACTTAATGCTGACGAGGAGGCCAGGAGAGGCAGGCGGGCTGTGTGACAGCTTGAGATGTGCTGATCCTAGTAGGGTGACCAGACAGCAAATGTGAAAAATCAGGACAGAGGGTGGAAGGTAATAGGAGTCTATATAAGAAAAAGACCCAAAAATCGGGACTGTCCCTATAAAATCGGGACATCTGGTCACCCTAGATCCTAGGCAGCAGACTACTCCCTATGGCTCTCAGCATCACAGGGCTATTCCCTTTGGGAAGTTGTTAGCAGTGAGTGTGGGGGGGAAGGAGCCGGGTTGGGAGCCCTGGAGAATGAAGTTTCTGACCCAAAAGGATCATGTGGATGGGTGAGAGGATACAGCAGGGCACTCTCTATGTTCATTCCCTAAAAGAGAAACCTTCTACATTTCACTCTTCCATGAAAATCTAACAGGCATAGAGACAAGACGAGATTTCCCCAGGGTCGGCCAGCAGCAGAACCTTCTGCTGAGTCTCAATCCAATGCTACATCCTCTAGGCCACACTGCCTCCCCTGTGCACCAGTCCTTCCTTTTGTGATAGCTTTTACTTGGGGAGGAGGATTAAACCCCAGTAAAAGGGTATGAGGTTGGCAGTCTGCTCTAGTGGATTGCGCAGGGACCTGGAAGTTCAGCCCTTCTGAGTTCTAACCCTGGCTCTACCTCTGAATCACTGTAGGAACCTGAGCCCATCCTCTGCGCGCAAGGGCACAACAGTATTCTCATCTAGGAGCCTTGCACAGTCGGATTAGTTGATGTTTGCACAGTGCTTTGAAGCGGTCAAGTGCTGTAGACAGTAAATTACCAGCTCATTACAGCTGATCTGAAAGTTCTTTTTGTACGTGCCATAGGACAGTGTTAAACCTAAGATACCCAGGGTTTGCAGCTCGCTTTTACCCCTAAAGCCCAACTGCACAAAGCACTGAATGTGGCAGGGAACAATCCAGCACTGAGCTAAAATGGGCCCTAAAATATCTTTTCCATTTCCTGTCTCTTGGTGCCTGAGCCTGGACCTAAGGTCAAAACTAAATGTTTATCTTCCAGCTTCCTGCGTGCTGGGGAAAAATATATTAAAGGAATAAATGAGCATGTGAAATACAATTTAACTAATTAGCCCATTTGAGTGGAGAATATTTTCTAAGATCTTTGAAGTCAAACTTGCTGTTCAGGTAACTACATCACAGAGAGGGATGGGAACGAAGAGGGACGGACCCTCGGGAACATCTCTGAGTAAAGGGTGGAATTTGGAAAAGCATCCAAGTGACAGAGATACACAAGGACTTGTGCTCCCGTGTCACCTACGGCTTGTTCGCACGGGAAAGTTTTACCAGTGATACTGGTATCGTTACCCTGGTATAGTTATGCCACTATAACCCCTTATGATGACTGCTGCTCTGGTATTAGAGTGGCTGTGATTTTCATTAAACCCCTTCCAAAGCAACATAAGCTAAACAGGGGAAAAGGCCCTCACATATTGGAATAAGTGTGTCCACAGTTATTTTTCTCTGTAACTGCATTCTGTAGCGCTTAGATACTACAGAGATGTGGGTTATATAAATGGCCAGAGGTGGTGTTGCGCTGCATTACATTGCAGCATGCTGTAGCCAGGAACTGACTGTATACATTGCATTTGAACCTGCAGTGCATTGTAATACAACACTGGACTGACTGTATTGCATAATAATGCATTGCTGTACAAGAGTGGATTGATTGCATTGCTTTACAGCATAATGGGGACTTGAACCTCTGATCTCCTGCACCAAGCGAGCCAAACCCCTCAGCTGACATACGCTATTACAGGAAGCCATGCCCAGTACAGTAACATCAGAATGGGACATATTGCACTGGTCTCTCCTGATCTTGCAGCTTCCCACTGTCTCTCAGGGTGCGGATGTTGCTGGTTCAGTTGGCAAAGCACTGTACTGTAAAGTGCCATTTGATGAAGCATTTACAAACATGCCAGAGATGCCCCCCAAAAGCGTGTGTGCATTGCTTGCAGCAGCCGGTGCATTGATTTCCCCTTCTCGGATCGGCTTTCACAACCATAGACGCAGTTGCTCTTTTGCTGGCAAAGCACTTTAGCAATCCTTTCCCAGTTTGCCTTTCTTGCTGTTTTGGGGGTGGGGGTGGGGGATTTTGCAATTGTTTCTGCTGAGTTATGGAAGCGAGAGGCCAAGAGCATTATCTGAACCGGGGCGGGCGAGCCAGTCAAGTTTCCTGCCCAGCTCTGCCAATGTCCCTCAACCGGACTACTCACTGTGGTAAGTGAGCCGAAGGGTTTGGGTCACACGGTGCAGGGCACAGGTTCAAGAACCTGCCAAGCTACTGTATAAACTCAGACACCGGCAGCCTGCTCCAAAACCCACGGGAGTTACTGAGAGTCACTTCACACCACGTTCAATGGGCTCTAGTCTAGACAAGACCCTGGGCAGCAGTGTGGTCTTGATACATTAGACAAAAGCATTATATGACAAAAGGAGGGCCGAGCCATTTAGCGTTGCTCGGCCCCAAACGAATACCTTGCAACCCAGGACCTCAGAGCACTTTGCAGCCCTTCGTGTGCTGACCCTCACAACCCCCTGTGAGGGAGGACTGGGTTACCAAGCCCCATCTTACAGACAGGGAACCTGAGAGATAAAGTGACCTGCCCACGGTCACACAGCAAGTCAGTGGCAGAACTTGGAGTAGAACCCAGAACTCCTCCCCCCAGGTCTGTGCTCCAATTACTAGACAGCTCTTCCTGTGCGCCTGGACACGCCCTGCAGGTGAGGGGAGCTCTCCACATTCTGCTGCCCCCTGGCTGGTTTCAGGGCGATGGGGAAGGGCCCCATTCTCTGGGAGAGGCGTTTTTGCGGGTGTGCTGCACCCCAGCCTAGAGAAGGATATTGCACAGAGACTCAGTGTGAAATTTCTGGGCAGGAGCCCTTGTTATCACTCAGCAAAGGGCCCCCAGTGCAATTACTTCGGTTTTAAAAACACACAAAGCCAATTGTCCGTCTCCTCCTCGCCTGCGGGCGGGGCGCGTCCGGGACACTGAGCCTGGGGCCAGGCCAGGAGTTCCCATCAGCGACGGCAAAGGGCCGCCTGACGTTATCGCCAGATGGGCCAACAGCAGCTGCATACCTGGAGAATGAGGTCTTCTCCTGGCCCCAAATCACACCAGACGAGATCCTAATCAGAGCCAGAGGTGCAGGCCACAGCAAGGGGCTCCACTTCCCCAGCTGCAGGCAGCCCTTCTATGTTTCCAGGTGAATCTGTCGTCCCGCTCTCCTTCGGGTGCCCTCTCCATCTGAGCTCCCACCCAAATCCTTCCATCCTCCAGACATCCTGGCCAGCTATCTTTCCAATGTCCAGCTGACCTGAGCCCGTTTCCGTCTTCCCCTAGTGCCTCTCAATAGTCCTCTCCCTGTCCATCTGGCCTCTTGATACCCTGTATCCATTTGTCCTCGAGAGCGCCTGTCCAGACCCTGCTGTACTCCCGCACGCCTGTCCTTCCCCCTTGATCGACGGCCTGAATCCTTCTCTTCTCCCAAGGGATGCTTGGACGGGCTTATACATCCACTGGAGCCCTCCTGCTTCTCACTGAACAGCAAAGTTCTCATTGTGCTGCAGTGGAACCTCAGTAAGCCCCACAATAGGGTACAAATGCACTGGGGAAATGCAGCATGTTACCCAAGAGGAGGTTAAACACAGTGGTGTAGACAAAGGACAAGTCATGTTTAAAAACATGTCAGGTTGGCCCGGTTAACGCACACTTTAGACCTCCTTTTTAAAAACCAAGAGCCACAGCACTGGGTGCAAAAATACTCCACTAGCCATTCAGTCCAAATACCTGATCTGCAGCCCCAGGCATGACAATGGTACTCACCAATTAGTCGCGCAATTGCACAGACCTTCCCTCCACCCACACTACAGCCCTGGGCTTCCCAGATTTTGAAAATCAGGCCTAGCAATGGTAGTTTTATTGATCCCATGTTATCAATAGCTCTCAAAACACTTTACAAAGGAAGGTCAGCATCATCCTCCCCATTTTACAGAGGGGGAAACTGAGGCACGGAGACACACAGTGACTTGCCCACAGTCACAATAGAATCCAGGTCTCCTGAAACCCAGGCCAATGCCCTACTTACCAGTCCACTCTGCCTCTTACGACAAGTGGTATGTCTAACCATCCATACAGTCAAATATCTATTAGCTGTCTAGGTTCCTCCATGGCCCCCGTCTCCATCATATCTCCAGCACTCTCCTCACTGTGGTGTTGGACTCCATTACATCACTCATTCATCACAGACCGACTAGTAGGCAGATAGATCCCTCGATCTGATCATGAAAACAATACGAGCAGGAGCTCTTCTCTGCCTTCTCCTGCAAGTGCCCCTTTCACTGGGTCTCCGAACACTGCACAGCATCTCCTGGCCACAGGAAACACCGTGGTCAAGAGGTGACTGGTGCCAGCCGAACGGGCCAGCACGAACATGCTTGCAACATCCATCCCAAAGGGATGCACAGCAGCATTGGCTGAGCCTGAACGGAGGCGCTCAGGTGGGACAAATTCTCTATGCTGCAAGCTACTGAGATGGGGCGTGAATTACGGTCCCCACCAAGCGGCGGGGATCCCCTGAAATCCCCTCAGTCGAGCTGGGCTGCTGCATTCTTACCCCATTCCCAGAGCTGCCGAGCAGCATTTCCAGGGCTGCAATGGCAACTGAATCCCAGCAGCGCCTGGTGGGGAATGACTCCGTGGGAAGGTCCCCCACTGCCCGCTGTGCCAGAGGCTCCCAACAACCCAAGCCTGTGTGTAATGAACACGTGCTGCAGCTTGTGCCAAGAGGCCCCACGGGATGCAGGCTGGCAGGGGTAGAAGCTGAGGCTGCAGGAAACGTCCTGGGATCAGAGTCCAATGCACAATCAAAACTCCAGCACGTTAATCAGGAGGAGCAGATCTCTCACACACACGCTAACCTGGCTTACCCGAGTGTGCTAACTCCTTTCATCCACACACACAGTACAGAGTGCCTGCAAGGTGTAGCTGGACATCCCTGCTGTTCATTCATCTCTGCTCTACCTGCAGGTCCCCCGAAATCAGTAAGTTAATTGGCAGTGATTATTTCTAGCGAACTAGGAGTGCTGTACATGTTGAAGGTCTGGGATACCCGAGAATGCAAGGGTCGGGCGGTGTGTGGAGAAGCTTGCACAGTACCCAGCAGGGAGACAAACTATGTGGAAAGCGTCTTTCACACTAAGGACAAACAGGCTCCGCCATATGTTTACGGGTATCTGTCCACACACTGTGGAAATGCAGCCAACTCTGGGGTGGAACATGGCAGCCTAAAGCAGCCAGCAAAGACGCCACATTGCTAACCTGGCGATATTGGTGCCTAATCAGGGAGGGAGCAGAGAGGTGGAGCTGGGAAGAGGCGCTGCAGGGGTTTGTTGGCAGTACTATGCTGTTGGCAAAGGGTGCACAGGACTACGTGTCTCCACTGCAAGATAGCAGAGCCTACAGCAACCACAGTGGAGGGGAGTGGGGGGTGATCATCATCAAGTGCAAGGGAAAACGACTCGCTGACATGCCTGGGAGCTTCTGGGAAAGAGCATCAGGGGGTCAGTGACTCAGCCCCTGGCATTCACACACTGCTGAGGCAGCGCAGGCTGGGACCTGCAGTGCTAGGGAAGCTGCTGCCTCCCTTTGCGTGAAGTTCATTTTTTATCTCCCCTGCCTGGTCCCCTCAAATTCTCTCTTGCTAGCAGATCAGAGCGGGGCTGGGGCCAGCTCACTGCGGCGGGGCCCAAGTATTCAATCATTTGCTCATTCGTTCTTCCTTCTGCATCTGGATGAATTTCTCTGCTTGGGAAGTTGAGAACATGATCTCACTGACTAGAGGCATGTCCAGTGAAGGGCAGACACAGGACAAAGTTTTCATCCACATAACTTTGCCCAATGTGCCACTGTCCTGATCCACAACATCTCCTGCTGTCCCACACCCTGGCCCCCACGCCGCTCTGCCAGCCCCCCTCGTGAACTGTGTGGTTTGACTACGTGGACAAAGATCCACTGGGGATGAGGAGACCAACTTCCTCTCATGCTTGTAACCTGCAGCAGGATTTGAACACAGGTCCCTGGAGACTGCACTCCAAGTTGGGTAGGCTTCCATTCCCTGGGCTGGGAGGGGGGTGGAGTTGGTTTGCTGAGCCAGGGGTTGGGGTGAAATAATCACTGCCTGCAATTTTGGGCTGGGAGTGAGAGACCATGAAAGGTCTTGGGAAATACGTCTCCAAAAGAGTCTGTTTGGGGATCTCCTGGGGGCTGGAGAACGGAGGACAGAGGGTGCAGAGATCCCCCTCTCCAAATACCCAACGGTCCAGGGGCACCAAAGATTTCCAAACTTCACTCCACTGAGAGAAGCAGCCTGGGAAGCGGAGGTTCCTCCTTCAGGGGAAATTCCAGGGCAGGAACCCCTGACTGACGCTCCCTGGGTTGGGTCTCCCAGTCCTGGCACAGACGGGCGGCTGAGGCTGCCAGCACAGCAACAGAAGATAGGAGCGTGGGCATGCCAGGAATAATGTGCTCGATTTGGCCTCCCCCGGGGGCAGAGAACGCGAGTGAGCACTTGAGATTGTGCAAGTGGAGTTTCCACATTGGCCCGAGAGATATGGCTCTGGATTTCCCCACCGAAGTTTCCACTATGGCGTGAGCTGTGCCAGCCAGCAGAGGAGAAGTATGAAAGGATGCCAGCTCTGCCAGCATATCTGTATGCAATTGCTCCCCCACTTCCCAGGGCTGACGGACAGGGTTAATTCTTCCCAGGCTTGCAGAGGGACGGCAGGGACTCAGACAAGTTTATACACAGCAAGAACCTGCAGATGCTAATCCTTCTACTCAAAAGCCGCAGTCTGCTCCCAAGCGTTGCCTGCTGACACTCGCCCAGCTGGAATCCAAATGCTCTCTGCTAGAAGCAGGAAGGCCAAGAAGTTGGAAAATGCCAGCACTGCTTTGCGCGTGATGGACAAGAGTGTCTCCCTTCGAGTTAGCTCGACGCCCTGTGTGTGTGTATAGCTGGCGCTTCGTCCTGCTTTCCGCTGGAACGCTCCTAAGTTAGGAGAGTCACAGGACAAAGCACAAGCTGTACGCTGAGGGACTCAAGTTGTACTTGCAGTGGGAAAGCTGGGACAGATTCAGCGACGCTGGTGTAAATCCAGAGTGACTCCTCTTACCTTGGACTCACTCCAATGTAACAGAGCAGAACTCGGAATGTTTACCAGACCTGAGGCCATGGGGAAATGCCCGTTAGCCCTTCCATCCTGAACAGCGGAGCTGGTATGTTCAAGGACAAACACAGCTCTCTGGTGGAGCCAGGGGCATCCCCAAAACAAGCTCTCCCAGGACCAGGATACACCCTGACATTCCAGCCAACAACTGGGCCTCTCACAGTGACTTGGCTGCAAAGACCTGTACATGTTCCAGCAGCTGCAAAGGGGTTAACGGAAACAACTCCTAAAATACAGTGTTTATCCTCTGAAATAAAAGCAAATTTGACTTTGTGCAGTAAAACCAGGAGAGACATTAACAAGGAGAGACCGTTCCAGAGCAATCCAGGCCAGGGTTTTCTTCTCCTAAATTCAGACCTGAGAGGCCAGCTCCGGTGAGCATAAAATCCAGTTCAGGCTTTCCTCTTCCTTAGTTTACAATAATTCTCAGGGAATCCTCGACCTGTCTTGAGGCAGCCCCGCTGAATTCCCTAGGTAATGCTCCAACCTTCACAGGTTAATCCGGCACCTGCTTTCCCTGCCCAGCAGGAATGAATTCTGGACTCACTACACTTCTGAATCTGGTTACATGACCGTAAAACACTCAGCCTGGTTAGGGCTGTCCAAGCCGCTTGGTCCTAAATAGGGTGACCAGATGTCCTGATATTATTGGGACCATCCCACTATTGCAGCTTTGTCTTATATAGGTGCCTCTTATCCTCCACAGGACCCTAATACCCCCCACCCATCCCGAGTTTTCACACTAGCTATCTGGTCACCCTAGCCTTAAGGAACCTGCCAACACACTGCAGACAAAGCAAACAGTGAACAAGATGCCAGGAGGCACTGCCCTAAGAGATACAGGTAAAGCAGGTGCTCAAATACCACAGCGGTGAGCACTATAGACATGGGAGGGAGAATGAGATGATAGAAGTGTCAGGATAATGGGACCACTGGCAGGATCCGGCCCTCTTCGCCCCAGCCCTTTGCGGCACTGGAGGAGGGTGCGGGTTGGCTGCACACCTCTCCTCACTCCCTTGAAACACGAGTCTTCCTGTCTTACTCCTTGCCCCTCCGAGCCGGTCCTGAGAAGCACGGGCTGCCCCCAAGCCTCAGTCACTGGAGTGGGAGTTGCAAGGTGCTGAGCCCCCACCTGCTGCACCTCCCCATGCACAGCCTGGTTACCTAGCTCCAGCCAGCTGTGCGGCAGCCATGCAGGTATCCTCATTACCACAGCCACAGCAGCCAACCAGCAGCTCCTGGCCAAAGCCCTGGGGTGTATCTAATTGCAGCTGCTGGGCGAGTCACTTTTTATTTATGGAGACACTTTCCCAGTCTGCTGAGCAAGGCCTGTTGGGGGTTTCCCACCCTGCTGGGACCAGAAACCACCACCTGGGCATGTGTGGGAGGGGAGGCACAAGGTCCTTCTTCTTTGGCTTTTTTGGGTCTCTTTAAAATCACTGCCACCACATGGGAATCACATCAATAAATATAATCACTCAAGCAATAAGTGTGACATCAACATCAATACGTTAATTGCACCACTGTCAAGAAATTCAGATTGAATGTCCCTGCACCAACCAAACTCTGCCTGCCCCCCTTGGGTATACCCATGATGGGCGCAATTCTGCCCCCAGTGAAGCCAGAAGTAGTTTTGCCCCAGACACCAACAGGACCAGGACTGGGTACCATACGATCACCCAACATGCAGTATGAACAGGGAGACCAGATGCCACCTGCGTGCGTCTAAGCCTACAGAAAGAGGGGCAGTGATATCGGGTTGTTGAGCAGTACAGCAAGTCACAGGGCCCAGCACTGTGTAATCAGGTCTGTAATGTACTCACACATAGGGCAGAGTTAAGGTTGCTGAAGGAACCTTGCCTCTGAAGTTCCTGACATTGGATGCAGCATTGAGGAGGAGATTCCCAAGTGCCCCAAACAGGATTTTTGCACTTAATGGACCAAATTCTACTCTGAGTTGCTCCAGTGGGGTTTGCACCAGAGTAATCGAGAGCAGACTAGCTCAGAGCGAACTGCTAAACAGCTGGAGAGACAGCGAGTGAAGGTATAAACCAAAACCTGTGCAGAAGGAGATTTAAGCTCTGCAGCTGAACGGTGCCTCTGAAATTCCACATCAGAACTGTCCTGCATTGACACACGGCAGCCCACACCGACGGGCTGCCCTGGGGTGACACAGAGACGGGGTTTCACTTGCTGTCCCACCTCACATGACAAACATCCTCTTTTGCTTTGACTGGTGACATGCATTTAACTTTCTAGAAACGTTTCCCCCACCCCCTCCTCCCACATTTGGCCCCCTGGATTTTGGAAGAGCAAGAGACAGCCTGCCACAAAATACGCCTCTGGAAAGGAGACAGACAAACTGTTGCTCATGGAGATCACACCAGCCCTCGGCAGCGCTAACTTCACCAGAACTTCCCCGTTCCCAGGAACGCTGCTGGTTGGACGGAAGGGTGGGGATCAAAAACCCCTCCTGGCCCCTTATGCCCCATCCCCACCCCCTCGACCAGATCACCCCTTCTACTTGCTTTCTCTGTACTCACATCATCATCCTGGACGCTCAGGGGAATATCCAGCATGCACATCTGCATGGGCTGAACCAGAGCCTTCTGCACATTGAACAAAGGTTTTGCCTCCATCTTCCCAGTGCTGGAAGGATTTCTCTCTCCCTCTTTTTCTCTCCCTGTCTCTCTCTTTCCTTCCAATTCTTAGACTAAGAGAAAGTCCAGCCCTGGCGATGAAGTAGATCGAAGCTCTCCCTTTGATCAGCTTTGCCAACACATCTTGCCAACAGCTGCTGCTTCTGCTGCACTAAGAGGTCTGATTTCCTTCCTTGCAAATCAAAGAGCCGCGGAGCCACACCAAGAGGCTTTCCGTGTGCGTGTGCAGCCAGCGATGTTCTCGAGATCTGAGAAACAGCCCTTCTCTGCAAGCGTGCCACAACATGCTCCTTTCCCCCAGCCTCTCTTCCTCTCGCTCGGTGTGATCTATGCCACTAGCTCCTGCTGCCGCTTTGCACCGGCGCGGGGTTTCCAGCCTCATCTACATGCATGGCACTCGCAAACCCCTGTGCATTGTCTCCAAGCCACAACAGGTCCTGCCTGCTGTTGATTTCCTATTAGGATCGAACTGTGTCTGCTGTAGCTACAGCATTTCCCTGTGGTGGTTGTGTCAGGTAGGCAAGCGGTGCTGGAAGAATAGGTGCACGGGGAGGGCAAACTTCAGCCTTAGCCTCCCCCTTTTCTTTCCTTCTTCCATCCCTCTCTTGTACTGTTTAAGGCACCATTTCAGACAAATGCCTCCCTATGCTCACAGGGGCACTAGGAGGCTCAATTCATGCCCAGAGAGCACTGGGAGTTCTTGTTAGGAAAGAGCAGTGCATTGCTAATACAGACCAGGTGAGATTCACAATCATTGCGCTCGTGGAAAGCTTTGCCCCATGGACCAGCCAGTGCCACCCATCAGGGAGCCTTGCCAGCCGCAGAGTCCATTGCATTCTGCCCTGGGTTTGAAATGGGGCTTTGCTGGAGGCATGTTCCGGGTGTGGAGCGTGTCCCCCCACAATGTCCATCAGCAGTGCCTGGATCGGTGTCAGCGGGGAGCTCTCCCCCACACCGGGAGTTTAGTGTCCCTGCTTCCATGGGTAAGTCCCCCAGCAAACCCCGTCCCTAGGACTCTTCTGCTCACCAGCGTTAGGAGCACAACTCTTGGGTGCAGAGGAGGAAACAAGAGGTTTGCTGGGGCGACTGCACTGGCCTCCAGCATCTGGGGACCGGGGATCCAGTGAAACGAGGCTGCTGGTCACCATATGGATTCGTCACGCAACAGGGCTCGTGGGGTGTCTCTGCCTAGTGCTTGTGTCCTCTTTGCCTTTCCTGGGGGATGGGCACTGGCTGGAGAGAGGCTGCCCCCCAAGGAAGCGTGGCTCTGCTGCGTTCACCCTTCGCTCAGCTCGGCTATTCCCCTGTGCACAGCTCAGCACCTCACCCTGCAGCAGAGAGCTGGCTCCTGCCAGATGGCAAGGCCACTCGGCGCCAAGTCCCACCGCCTTATCCCCACCAGTGCCAGAAATCAGGCCTGTTCTGTCTGGTGGAAATGGCCAGTCAGAAAGGAGCAGGCCAGTGGGCCCAGTGAGCAGACGGGAAGTGGCTGGGATCCCCTGGGTGCTCTGTGCAGTGCTAGTTCTAGATTCCAGCAGGTACGATTTCAAATGGCTCTGCCAGGCCCCAACAGAGAAGAAGCCACCCTACTAACAAAATCGACCCTCACAACCAGCCCGCTTCCAGGTAGTCTCTGCAGACAGGCCAAGGGCGGAGTGGACGGGAAGCGTAAACTCCCATCTCTTGCATTGGTGGAAGAGAGCTGCCCTGCTTCGGCCCGCACTGACCCTCACCCCGGCATCTTGCAGCAGTGCCAGCCTGTGCACATAGAACATTTCGCCTTGGCTGGGCGGAGTGAGAGGCCTTTCAAAGTCACGCTGGGTATATTCACCAGGGGCTAAGAGAGCCCCATGGCGGCTGGTTGGGGATGCACAGCATGATGGGGAGCAGTGAATGGGAACCCCTCAGCTCTGGACATACACAAGGAGGCCTGAATCTCCACGGTCCCTCACTGGGCAGCAGTCATGACCCTGCTGTTCCACCTCCATCCAGCTGGCCTTGGCCACAGGGCCTGGCCTGGAGCACACGTGGATTTCCCGGGGAGCACTGGCGGGGGGACCTGTTGGGGTTCGCATTCCTCTGCCATTAGGTAACAGGCTGCTCAGTGTTCAGCCTCGGAGCCGCCGCAGCTCTCTTCCTGCCCTCCCCTGATGTGGGTGAGTCACTCGCACGCAAGCCAGAGCTGTCCCAGCCACTGGGCCCGGGCAGGCCTCACACATGCACAGCCTCCTCTGTGCCAGTATCTCTCAGGGCAGGGGGCCTGGCACACTCCGTCAGCCCTGCTGAGATAGCCTGTCCCTGGGCACATGGGAGGGGACTTTCCCGGCTTCCTCCTGGAACTGTTTCCCAGGCTCCAGCTACCCGGAGCTGGGGGCTGTGCCTATTAGAGGCAACGCTGCCTCCAGCACAGCAACCCCCCTGTCTAGAGCCTAGTACCATAAACCAGGACACAGCTGGGGGAGGCCGAGAGCCATAGCCTGCCCTCCATTACACTATGGTAAATCCGCGGTGCCTCCACTGACCTCAGTGGGCCCAGTGTCTGCTACCCAGGGCCTGCGCTCAGGGCGACAACGGAGAGGGTGGGGTTAAATACCACCTTTGTACCGCACAGTTGCCAACTTTCACGCAGTAAATAAGCGCTCCGATGTTCACAATAAGCCAAAATTCAAGCTAATCCCATTTCAAAACAAGGCCAAAACAAGCCAATCCCTAAGAACCCCAACACTCTATGTGACTAGATCCCCCCGGCATGCAGTCTGGGACTGGGGTGGGCCCGCTGTGCACCCCTGACTCTCTCCGCCCCTTGCTCCTGCTTGACCCCGCTTGCTGGGAGCTGATCCACACAAAAAAAAGAAGCAACAAGCTACAAGCCAAAAACTAGCCAACAAGCAACTCACAAGCCAATAAAGCCAAAAACAAGCCCAATTTCTGCTTTTTTTCCACGGGTGTGGCACATCCGCCACCCATGTTTTGGGCCTGTCTCTCGGAGAGTTAGAGCAGCTCTGAGGTTGCTCTAATGGGAGCTCAGGCTGCCATATGGCTCATGGGCAGCTGAGAATAGCCAGAGTGTTCCAGCCACACCCTCTCCCTCTCTCTAACCATCCCCACTATGCCCTGACGCTGGGGGCTGTGAGGGGACCAGTATAGAACCCATATGTTCTTCCTACACCAGCCAGAATAGTGCCTTACCCTGTGAGAACACCCTCAGGAGGTGATCCACTACCCAAAGGCCACTTTAGGCTTAGAGGGGCCCTTCGAGCAATGGGGAATCCGTCCTAAAGGTCTGACCCCGGCATCCCTGAGAGGGGAATTTGCCCCCAGCAGTGCCGGGGGAGGGGCTCTCCCATAGGCTTTACTAGCTGGATGGTGCTTAAAGCCTCCAGTGCGAACCAATACCTTCTGCTAGCACCCCCAAGAAAGGGGGCCCTTAATGCACCCAATTAGTGCTGTGCCACGCTCTACAAGAGGGTGGAGTGAGCAATTCCTCCCTGCCCCTGTGCTGCTCAGCTCATGCTCTAAAGCAGGAGACCGGCGTCCTCTGTGTAGGATGGTCTATAAAGCCCTTTAGCTCCCTTCCCCTGGGGTTCAAGCTCAAGTCCCAACTACATTTCCAGTGAGAGTAGGTGCAGGGGATCATGGTTTCAGACCCCGCGCTGAAGACCCACGTTCAAATCCTGGCTCCAGTATACACAGCCCAGTTCCGTCCCCAAACCCTGTGTTAACAAACAGATCAGCCCAGCGGGACACATCCCTACAGTAACAAGCAGGTGGGCACAGCTCAGGCTCGCCATCAGACCAGCCAGTGAACCAGCGTATATGGGCACTGGCAGACTCGACATCTGGAGAAGGAAAAGGAGGTCAGGTTCAAGCCCCCAAGTCCCCTAGGAGTACAGGTCCCTGGTTCTTTCCCATGAGAGCCTCTGCAATTAACTACGTGGCGATATGGAAAGCGAGGCCCATTGCCCGCCTGGTGGATGTGTCTGTCCCCAGCCCCTGGCGAAAAGTGACAGGGGTATCGTCTCCAAGCCAGCACATGGCTGGCCCGGGGCCAGTGCCGGCTCTGCAAGCCCCAGAGCTCAGTGACCTCTGCGTAGGGCAGCCATAAAGCTGTCAAAGAGGGGAAATAACCTCTCGGGGAGAGTCAGCAACCACGCAAAAGACTTTGAAAGGAAAACAAAACATTAAGTCCCTGGACTGGCCCAAGGGAAAGGCTGGTGCCACTTGCAACAGAGGAGCATAGGCAGCGAGAGACTGGGGGGCTACACAGGGGAGCAGCCACCCTGCAGGCCCACCTGGAACAAGCAGCAGCTGGATCTGGTAGAAAGGTGGCTGAAGGGAAGGTTATGGGTTTGCTCTGCCAGGGAGGCACCAGCAGAGGCCCAGCAATGGGGCTCCAGACTATTACTCCTTTGCATTCATCAGCAGTGCTGCTATGGGGAGCCCCCACCCCATCCTATATCCTGCTCCGTGTCCCCGGACAACAGGCAGCAATTTTCACCCGTGACAGACTCTCAGACATAAGCCAACCCTGCTGTTGCTGACAGCATCTTAAAACTAGAGCCCTGAGACTGGTCAGGGAGGTGACCAGCTTTATATGATCCCCAGAGGAGAATCCACTGACCAAGATCCCAGCATGCACTGGGCTCAGGATAAAACCTGGGGTGGATTCTTTGGGAAAAATCAGGCTCTTCCTTGGTCTCCATCGGGTATCTGAAGTCGTTGCGAGGACACCACAAGCTTCTCCATCCACGAAGGAGGTTTCATTCCCCTTCACTGTTCTCCCAACAGCTCTGATAGGACGGGGAAACTAGTGACCCTATCCCAGTAGCTTTGAAGAATGGCTTCACCAGGGATCTTCAACAGGTGTGGAATGCAGAGATTGCCCTTGCTCATGACAGTCACCAAGCCAGCCACCTTCCACAAGGATCCCCAGGAGCTTGGGTATATGGCCATAATTCCACCGCCTCAACCCACTGGCATTGATGGAAGTCGTGTGCAAAGATCCTGGTTCCTCTGATATCAATGGACAAGGCTCTGACCCAAAGCAAGTGTCACCCGCTAGCCTTGTACCACATGGAAAGGGTTGACCTGCAAGTGCCAGCCCCCTCTCGACCCAGCAGAGAGGCCCGGCCACAAGACGCCACAGCTGGTGGGAAAATCCTCCCAGCTGGAGCACTTTACCCAAGTCCCTGGTGGAGGCAAAACTCCGATTCATTCTCTGCCACTTTGCTATTTAATTTTGCACAGAAGCTCGGGGTTGATTGTTTCCTGCAGGTCCAGCCAGGCAGCTGGCAACCATTGTTGGGAAAACTCCGCTTTCCAGTAAAGGTCTCGTCAGGAAAGGAACGACTCCAGGGAAGTTCACCAGGGATTCCTACGCAGGCCCCCATGGGCTCTGACTGGTCCTCCACTGCCCTAGTGATAGACAACTGCCTGTTTGGGACATGCACCTCTCCCAACGAAGGGTGGTTGTTCACTCCCAAGGTCTTTTATGAAAACGCTCCCAGGTTTTCAGCTGTGAGACTGATTGCCCAGCAGATCCCTGCAGAGTGTGAGGTTTGCTCATCGTCAATTCAACTTAGGGCACTGAAGCTAGGGTTTGGAAACACAAAGGCCTTGTCTACACTAGAATTTTAGCCACTGGAGTAGCTGCGATGGTGCAAACCCAAAACATAGACACCATTGACAAAGACATGGTGGCACAGATTTATACCAGGTGACTTAAAAACGCAGCATAGCCAAGGTCTTAGGGGAGTAGACAGCTCACAGGAGACTGCTCACCAAGGGTTGCACAATCTGACCTGAAGGTTTTACAAGTCAAACATCAAAGGCTCCATGATATTAAAGAAATCCCACAAAGACAATGGAAAGTTTGCTTTCCAAAGGAAATCACAACCCCGTGAGCTGTCTGCAACCCAAACATAGCAGCATCCTGCTCACACAGGAGAATGTGAAACTCAGGAGAAACACCTTGAAATGGACCCTTTTGTTTTCACTGCCCCAAGCTGATAGAAATGTAAATAGGAAATAAAACAGCCTGAGGAATGAAAAGTAAATAAGGTTTCTAAGCAGTTCTTCCCCTTTGATACTCAGCAGTAACAGAGGGAGGAAATCTGGTTCTATAAACACAGAAATCTTATCCCCACAGAGTCCCTCTACAGAATCCCCCTGGGTCGGACTAACAAAGAGCCTAAGGGTCAGGCTTACAAAGGGATTTAGGCACCTAGTGGGATTCACAAAAGTGCCCAAGTAGGTCAGGTCCCTAAGTCCCATTGAAAGTCAATAGAAGTTAGGCATCTAATTCACTTAGGCACTTTTGTCAATCCCACTTGATGCCCATTTGCATCTTTAGGCACCTAAGGTACCTTTGCCAATCTGGCCCTAAGGGACATAAGAGCACAAGTCGAATGGCGAAGGAGCACTTTTGAACATTCCACCCTCATTCCCCTCAAAGCTTATTTCTTCCCCAGGATCTCCATACACTTGGCCATTTCTGTTCCTTGCGTTCAGTTTCCTTCGGCAGAGGAGCAAGTCAGGAAAAACCCGTGTTGTTGCCAGTTGCCCTGAAGATGAGGATGTGGATTAGTTGACATGTGCTCCGTCTTCAATCAGAGAGAGTTACAACTCCTAATAAAAGGAGTACTTGTGGCACCTTAGAGACTAACAAATTTATTAGAGCATAAGCTTTCGTGGACTACAGCCCACTTAAAGCTTATGCTCTAATAAATTTGTTAGTCTCTAAGGTGCCACAAGTACTCCTGTTCTGCTTTTTGCGGATACAGACTAACACGGCTGCTACTCTGAAAACTCCTAATAAATTCCACTGCCCAAACGGTCTCTCAAGTCCATGGAACACCATGGGCTCCCACCACTCTGCAAACTCCCTTGCTCCCCAGAAGAGACAGGCACGTGAAAGTCATTTGTAACCAAGACCTTATGAAGCGCCTTTTAATAAGTACAGAGCGCCAATTAGCAATGCAAACTGAACAGCTAATGAGCATTAAACGGGAAAACCAATTAGTTTTCACGGGATTACTCCACGCCTTTAACACTTGACGTATTTTGATTTTTAAGCTCCTGTGTGGGTTGGAATTTCACACCAGGACCTGAACGTAGCGGAGATCCCAGTCGCTATCGTTACTTAATTTCAAATAGAAAATGAGCTGTTGGTTTTGCTCACCATCAGTCAAACAGGTATCTAGGAAATGGCAGAGCCGGGCTCCGTCTCCATGGAGATGACCATATGCAATAACCGCCTAACCGATGGAGCAAAATAAATAAATAAATAAATAAATAAATCTGATACAAATGCATCTCCAGCAGCCTGTTTTGTTTGGGGGGGGAGGGAGTGAAACAAAGGGGGTGTTTTTGGGAAATGGCATCAAAATGGCAAAGGAGCAGCTTCTTACACTGGGACAGGAGAGAATGGCAGGCATCTATGGACCTAATTTCTGCTTCTAAATGCATCTTCATTCATCAGTTAAAAAAAAAAAAAAAAGGAGCCTCTGTTGCTTGCAATCCAGCTGCCTTATTCAACGCTAAAGTGCTTTATCCAGCTGAAATAAATCCCCCAGGAGTTGGTAACATTGAGCTGTCATGAAGGGTATTTCATCTGGAGGAGGAGAAGGGGGGTGATCTTTACTTGGGGTTGCTATGGTTACAAAATGTATTGAGTTTCCATAGAAAACCCCCTGCTTCTGAAGAGCTTGTAATCCGCCAGAGGGCATTTCCGTAGCCAGTTCCCGGTTTCTGGGTGCGGTGACAGACAGAGGTACAGGTCGTAATCCTTGTCTGCTTCATCAGCAAGATGGGGTTGAGTGACAGAGACCAGACGAACGTCACACCATAGAACACACGCACACGCATTGCGCAGAGGCAGGGATGCACGTGTCCTATGCATCCATCCAAACACTCCCCCAACAGCCCACCATATGCATGCAGACAGACCGACCCCACAAATATGCACATGAGCTGCATGCATGCACTAATAAATACCTCCACATTTCTTTGATAAACACGGCTGCCCCATCCCATCACTCACCCTGGCTGCCCAGATATTAAAAACCAAAACCACGTGGCAAACCGGAGCCCTTCTGCAGCTGCAGGGATAGGCAGAAACACAAAGGCCTCTCTGCAGGTGATATGATCCCTGTTACGTCCCTTGCCCTCTATTCCCGCCCAGGGCTGGTGCCTTATCTGTGTGATTGAGTCAGTTCTACAGAACATCCTCTGTATTTGTTGTTGTCTTCCCTGGACATGGACAGTCATGGAAACCGGCCCTCCATCCCCCACCGAGCACTGCCTACAAAAGGATGTTGTCAGTCAGTGACTCACTTCTGGACGGGGACACCGCATCTGTCTAACAGCTGTTCTTTAACGGCCTTGCCTCCCAAATGACATCTGTTGTCTTTTCCCCTCCAGCCCTGGTGCTTTGCCCACACTCCCAGACACGCCTAGCATTGCTCGAGTCACATGGGGCACCGAGTGGGTGTCAGCCAAGGGAGGGGTTGGAAACTGAGCAATCTATCTTGCTGTTTACCTGGAAACCAGCTGTCTGCCAACAAGGTACAAAGGTGTCCGCTATTCACTGTGCTACCGGCCAGGTTACCACCAACCCGGCACACAGCGAGAGCGAAAGCAGATGGATTTTTGACTGCATAGTGGGGAGGGAGATTAGGATTCAGTCCTGTGACTGCCACAGGATGGGACATGGACTCTCGCTTCCTGAGCTCAGAGGGTTGGGGAAGGGCTAGTCTGGCAGGGCCAACAGCTGGGAAGCAGAATGGTGTATCCAGTGGGGCAGGAGGTAGTTCTGAGCCACAGGGTGGGGAGGGGGGGAGAGCAGATGCAGTTTGCAGTTTCGTGACCCTCTAGGGCCATTTGTTTTGGGTCACTGTACTCCCTTGAGTTCATCACTCCCACCCCCTGCTACCCCCATAACTTGAACCCAGCATTTCCCTCCACCCATGGCAGATTCATCCTAAAAACCCAACCATCTGTTTTCTCAGCTAAAGGGCAGCCTGTGCAGTGTATTAGGGATCTGTGAGCCTCCCCTCACAGATCAGATCACAAATAGGGATCCTATAGACAGGATATAGACTGGATTTACTGCTGCATTCGATTTGTTTTTCATACTCCCTCTCCCTGCCCCCCAGCCTCTCCCGATCCCGAGAGGGAGAGTCAAGGTGTCAGACCTGCAGTGTTTGGGTTTGGTATTAGGTCACATGGGTTGGCCTGTCCTGGCTGGCCCTGGTGACTCTGACTCTCCCCTCCCCATGCGCGTGCGCACACACACACACACACACACACACGCAAACGCACACACACACTATTCCATCTAGGTGAGACAGCAGCAGCTGTCAGAGAGGAATCCCCTGTCAAGTGCGGGGAGCATTCCTGAGTGGGGTATAAACACCATTCCAGAGCCCTGTATCATTCCTGACTAATCCCGCCCAGCCAAGGGGAGTAACACCAGTGTGAGCTCCCTGTCCCCCCCCCCCCCATTGCCTTCCTGAGCCTTCCCTGCGCCCCCGGCACTAGCACCTGCCCAGCTCTGCGGCTGGAGCAAAGCTGGGAACGCTGCGACAGACCAGAGTGCCAGCTGGCTCCACTCTGCCCAGCTTGCTTCAGCCGATTGTTGCGCTGCATATGAATACACCAGCCCCGCAGCTCCCCGAGCAGCACCCCCTGCAGGGTGCTAGGCCGGTGGGGCTCATTGTCATTTCTGCCCTGGATTGACCCCCATCCTCCTGGCCTCCTGCCTCACCATCTTTCCAGCAGAGGACTTCCTGAGATTGACTGTAACGTCTGCCACCGACATTCCTTTTAGCAACCAGAAGGGGTGCTACTGAGCAACAAAAGGCCCATCCCACCTCCACAGCTGGGCTGTCTCCCCAGCACTCCCAGCCCTTCCCAGGAAATCCCAGCAAAGGAATCCGGTTTGGATTCTTCCCCATCCAATCATGGCGTTCCCAAGCATCCAGAAGGAGCAAGGGGTGGGTAACAGCAACAAGCGGCTGCTTCCCGCCACGTGCAGCCCCTTGCCCCTCTAGCCAACCTATTTCCCCCTCTCTGCGTCTCGTTAACACTCCCCCGAAGGCATCGTTCCTGGGGAATGGGGGGAGTTGAGAAATAAGAGGGGTTTCTCAGGTACACACGAGAGTCTAGGCACCCGGGGAGCACACAGACAGCCCCATCAGAACCACTCTGATCTGCTTCCCCATTGTGCTCTCATAGGGGACAGGCCCCCCCATTAGGGCCTGATGAGGCAGAGAAGCTGTGCGGCTATGGAGCAGGCGATTAGCCCCTAGAGTTGGCAAAGCCTGATGCATTTGAAACTCCCAAGAGCCAGGAAAGGACCTTTCTCTGGGGCAGATGGAGAGAAGAGGAGACCATTTAAAAAACGGGCACCCATGTGACACAGGCGTGCACAAGAACCAAGGGCACTGTGAGCAGAAACTATGCAGTTGCACGTGCAAAACAGGTAGCTCGAAGTGCAGTGCCCTGCTTGGGCCCAAGCAGGAGCAGAGAGGGGTAAAGCGACAGCTCTGAAGGCCCCACACAAGGCAGCCTCCCGCCCCCCCAAACACACCACCCAGCCAACCTCAAGCCTGCAGGAGCTGCAGGGCCCAGGAGCCAGTCTGGCGGCAGGTGAGGCTCTGGCTGCCTTGGCCGGAGAATCCACAGGTGCCCTGGGGCTGGGAGAAACGAAGACACAAGCAAGCTGCCGCCATCTCGACAGTTACCAATTATCATTCCTCTGCAAGGGCCGCGGAGACGGGATTCCTTGGATGTCAAGGGAACCTGCGCACCTGGGTGATGCAGTTCGAACCCCAGCAGGGCGGGGTGCTTCCCCGTGTGCGAGCACACACGTAAACGGGTGTCCACCGGAGAGCGCTGTGTGCAGGAAGGGTCCTCTCCTCACAGCAGAAGCACCCACAAACTCACAGGCGTTAGGCATGGCCGGGCCTAGGAGCCTCCTTCCTCTCCCAGTCAGCGCAGGATTGTTCCCGTCAGCACAGAGTTGCCTTCTCCAGGGCTTAGTCTCGTTTCAAAAGGACCCAACTGAGGAGGCTGCTACTGCCTCCCTCTGGAGACCATTCCGCACTCCAGCCCATCGCACGGGAGGACGTGTTTCCTGATCCTAATACTCCTTTTCTTAATTTCATTCCATGACTCCTAGTTCTACTCCCTTGCTCCACCTTTCATAGCCCTACTCCTTCCTGGGTGCTTTATAGCCTCCAGCTATCAGCAGCCTATTCTTACCCCCCACCCTCTTAGTTTGACAGATGGGGAAACTGAGGCACACATAGGCTAAGTGACTTGCCCAGGGACTACGCAGAGCGTCTGTGGCAGAGCAGGAATTGAACCAGGGTCTCCCATGGCCCAGACTAGCATGCGAATCACTGGATCATCCTTCCTCTCCTAGCTGGAGCAATAGAAGAGGCAATACGTATGCATAGAGACGTATACACCTCTGTATGTGCTAAGCACGTATGGCGCTCTTTTTTCTTGCCTTCTCATTTCTGAGCCCCTAGGACACACTTAGGTCACATTTTCAAACTTTTCTCCACAGCCACGCGAGCTAGACCCCCCCCCTTTTTTTTTTAAATGAAAGCTGAGAGTCTCATAGGGCTCGAAGCAAATATTGTGACATTCGACAGCACTACAGCAATCTAAATAGACAAAAGCCAGGAGATCCTACGGGCAGGAAACTGAGGCACAAAGCAATGAAGTGCTGTGCCTGGACTCACACAGGAGGGCCATCCTTCCTCTCAGTGCTTGCTTTGCAGGTCTGGCCTTTTCAACAGGTTTCCATTTGACAGGTGATCCATTCTTTTACCATATCTGCTTCGGGTGGGTGGATGGAAAGTGTGTGTCATAGAGACAGATTCTTTGAGCGGGTTCATTTTCTACTGAGAATTTCCTTTGTCGTGCGCACAAAAATTTAGTCTCTCAACATCTCCCCAACCCTTATCGCAACAAAGAGCTGCCCAATATTGCTGGAGCCAATTCCTCGAGAGTGCGGGAAGCTGAACCTTTCCGCAGACCTTTCCCTTTTCCAAGTTGGCTCAGCCGCACCCAGGGAGCAGAAAGGGAAAGTCACTTTCGTTTGCATCTCTTCCTTTCCCCTCGCAGTCTGGCTTTATTCCTACACTCTCGCTAGGAGAGAGGGGAGGCAGGGGAAGGGCATAGTGGGGCAGGAGGGCTGTCTGCTTTGATGGACACAATCCAGGTGTTGCAAAGGTCCTGCCCTGACCTCCTTGACGGCTGGTGTCAAATATCAGTTCTCCCAGGCCTGGCCGGCCTCTGGAGCACAGTAGTTCAGCCTGCCACAGAGAAGCCTGGATCCCTGCCTGGTTCCCAACACCCGCCAGTTCTGCAGCCACTCACAGATTTGGGACTGGGTGAGTTTGCGTCAAATACCTCTGTTCAGTAATTGCACTAGCAGGGGTCCCTCTGCAAAGCTACCACTCAGTCCAGGGAGGCTGGCTCCAGATGTTTTATAACCAACAGAGAGATGGGGCTGCTGCTCATTTACCAGGTCTGGCAGGAGGATCCCCCTGGCCCAAAGAAAACAGGTGCCTTGGCTCCCTGGACTTCAGCACCAAGCGAGGAAGCCACTGCAGTGACTGTATGAGATGCATGAAAGCTTCTGCCCATGGTGCATTCTGACAACCCCGAAAGGTCATCGAGTCCAGCCCCCTGCCTTCACTAGCAGGACCAAGTACTGATTTTGCCCCAGATCCTTAAGTGTCCCCCTCAAGGATTGAACTCACAATCCTGGGTTTAGCAGGCCAATGCTCAAACCACTGAGCTATCCCTCCCCCCATGCATTGCAATGTGGGACTGGGCTGGGAAGGCTGCCTCAGGGGGTCCTGTCCATACAGAGGCCAGCTGGAACAAGAGCCATCATCCCAGGCACTGCAGCCAACTGGGACCACCCGACGGGGAGAACCCCATTGGCAGCTGTTGTGGGTGGACACACAGAAGCTCTTACCATGTGGGTTTAGCACCAGCCCTCAGAGGGCTTGAGCAGCAAGGGAAAGGATGCAGGGACCCAGTGCAGACAGCTGCCTACCTGTCCATCCTACACAGGCTCCACTCTGGGTCTTCCACTGGCATAACCTGAGTGAGGTAGGAGGGAGCACAGCTAAGGCTTGGGGCCACCTAGTGGCACACCATTGTAACTGCCATTCAGGTCAGGCCTGGGGCGGAGCATTGATTTCTGTTGCTTAACGACAGGAAAGCTTTATAATCCTATTAACTAAACACCCTTTCAAAGAGCATTGGAATGAGGATGGCGCAAAGGGGGTTATGTAAATAGCAGAGTGTTACAAAGCCCCGGAACACGGCCTGTTGGCTTTATCCGAGGCTGGGTGAATTCCCAAAAGCAGAAAAACGGTGGGTGCAGCTGCAGGTACAACTGTCTCTTGTAACCCCCCCACCCCAAAGATACTGGGTTCTCCTGGGGAACACCTGCTTAGGCCTTCAAATCACTAACCCTGACGGGTGAGGCAGCTGTTAGCCCCCCACCAGGCCAGTGGAATTTATGCTCCCAAGGATTCCAATACAGTTGGTTAAAACATTGTGCAGCTAGGTGATAATTTGTGTCCCATTATGATGAAAGCGGCTGTTTCCCCATGAGATTTAAAGTGCACAGCACCACCTACTACAGAGTAAAATCTCTAACATCCCACGCATGTAAGCTCTCAATAGCACTGTCCAGGTCTGGATCGTCTTATACCCCGCCAGAGATTCTGTACACACTTGCAATGGAGTTTATTTAGGTTTCAGAGTAGCAGCCGTGTTAGTCTGTATCCGCAAAAAGAACAGGAGTACTTGTGGCACCTTAGAGACTAACACATTTATTAGTTAGTTTATTTACTGATTCATAGAGCCCCTGCTGCAATCCTCCGAGTGCTCGCCGAGTTACAAACTACAAGAACCTGAACCCCGTCAGTAAGGACTCTTTGCACAAGAGCTACTCACATATGTAAGAGCGTGCAGGAATGGGGCCATACACAGTGGAATTGCTTCACTTCATGCCCCACTGAAATGCAGCCACTTTTCTGAGGCAATAGGAAGGCTGGTCAAAGCGTTTCCCCAGGCTGATTTGACAACAGCTAAATGTTTTGCAGGAACATAGAAATTCCCACAGAAAATATCAAAAAGGATGAAAAGTTTCATCATGATAAAGGTCAAAAGATTTTGTGACTTATTTTATCAGTGGAAAGGAAGTATTTTTCAATATTTCATTTTTCAAAAAATTCAGAGATTTCCACTTTGCATCCCCACTCGGGACAAAACCAAATTTCGGAATTTCCTGCCGGACTTAATTCTGTTTTGCAGCCAGCTCTAGGTGCGAGGCAGGGGAGATACAAAGTCACTGCAGTCGCACCAGCAGCTCTACACAGGAGCTTGAGGGACAAGAAGCGAAGGAAAATCCTGTATCCTACTGAGCCAACAAGGAAACGTTGCTAGGCAACATGCGATGACTGGGATTTGGCCAAGCCACTGGGGCTCAGGCCCAACTCTTCTGAAGAATGCCACTGGAGGAGTTTTAATAATGGCAGGCAATCCAAATGTCAGGCTCTGCCTAATCTCAACGACAGCAATTCCCACATCACAGCACCCCCGCAGACTCCCCCCCCCCTTTAGTCATTCACTTATGCTGGGTAAATGCCAGGCCTCATATTTTTCCAGCTTGGATTATGAATATGGAGGCTTAAGCTGTTCTCTTTGTGCACCGCAGAAGCGTGAGAGGGATTGGCATTCCAATCATTCCCATTAACCCCCAGAGGGGCTAGTGCCTGATGGGCCAGTCCCTCTGAAGGGGGCTCTTTCCCCCTATTTGAACCTGCTCTCAAGAACACTGGCTGCATCCATATAACTCAGAGCATGTGGCCTTCACCACCAACAGCGGATGAAGGTGGGGCGCCAGGAACCCTTGTGATCTGAGGCGCCGCACTCAGAGGGGGCTGGAGTGCAGCAGGTGAAAAGGCAGAGTACAATGGTTCAAGCTGCTGCTGGGTTGGGGAGCCTCCTCTGGGATAGAAGAGCAGGAGGAATGGTCTGTCCGGGCAGATCTGAGTCCCATTTAGCCTTTGGGATGAAGCATGCCTAGTGGTTAGAGCACAGGGCAGTGAGTCAGGACACCTGCAATCTGCTCCCTGCTCTGCCATTGGCTCACTGTGGGACTAGGGCAGGTTGCCGCATCACTCTGTGCCTCAGTTTCCCCGAGGACAGAATGGGAATGGTGATATCGACAGGCCCTGTGGGGCACTGCTGTTGTTTGTAAAGTGCTCCTAACGGAGAAGGGCAGAGTCTCAACATTAATCTGTCTCTTGTCACAAGAATCTGGCCTCCCTGAGGGGAGTGACCCAGTCTTAGCCCATATGGGGTAGTGTTGTGACCATCCTGCCTGTGCTGTGACTGGGCTACAGAGCCACAGGAACTGGAGTATACCGATCACAACGCAGCACAGCTCACTCCAGCCGTGTTATTTCAGTGCCCCTGAGGACAGCACGGCTGCCAGGAACTCCCACCCCATTGCCATGGAAATGTGGAAGCCTGCTGGGACTTTCAACCACTGCCAAGCAGAACAGGCCCCACTGCTCCAGAGCACTTGGCCGAGTAATAGACTCACAGCGTTTCCATCTCCTGCCGGCCCGAAGGGCACAGTGCAGCACTCGGAGGCACCTCTGCTGTGGGGCCAGCATGGAGAAACACCTTCTCCATTAGCAAGGGCCTTCCCGCTGCCCTGGGTTTCGCCTCACCTTACGCCTCCTGGCAGACTTTCCCGCTCTGTCCTTTCCCTTCTGTCCTCTCAGCACCTCAGTGCAGCCGGGCTAGGTCACCACATGGCTCGACCAGCGTACTTCAATCCTGCCCTGCAGCACCCCGGCTCCTCCGGTCCTTGGACCTGCACCCACCGTGCACACAGAGAAACCCCTGCAATTCTTACCCACAAATCCACCAAGCTCTTCCAGCCCGGGGATTCCCCATAGCCAGGGCGGATACAAATCAATTATTTAAAAAAATAAATAAATTAAAAAAATCTAATTTTTTTTAATCTAAATCAGATTTTTTTGACAAAATGCTTTTTGAGGGGAAAAAAGCAATTTAAAGATAGTTTTAATGAAGATACATTATAGCTCAAAGATATCTCATCATGGAATAGGGATTATAAATTCTAATTCTATAGTATGAGACAATATATTCATGTAATGTTTAAGAAAAGTTTTGTAAACGAGTTCCAATAGTTCATGGATTAGGGACCCCATTTTATGAGGTTCCAGGGGCTTCTGTATAGATTATTTAGGTTAATCTTTCTATCTACCCAATGGGATTCAGTGCTCAGTCTAGAAGATACCATTAGAGATGCTTAGTTTTGCAGTTCTCAGACTGTGGATTTGTGTCTCCAGAGATAACATGCTTGTTAACAGCAAAAAAAAAAAAAAACCTAAATAAATAAATAAATAAATAAATAAATAGAGGTGAGAAATAACAGACCTCAACCCTATTGTCCCTCTCCAAATTTGTGTACATAGAGTCGGTCCCTTAACTCACTCTAAAAGTGCAATGTTTCAAAAGTTCAATGAATAGAAGATTGTTGGGGGCGGAATAGATCTGGACAAGGAGAAGAAGTCTGGAGATGAATGTAAGACGGAAGGGACAGGCAGTAGAAACAAAAGTGAAACTGAGCGGCATATTCCAGAAGTCTTGAGGTCTTTCTGAGTGTGGCCTTCATTGATTTGAGATCTACTGTACCATTCTCTCACTAGAAGGAAACACTATAATGGCAGCAGGCCGTAAAAGAGACCCAGTTTGGGAATAAGAACCATTCAAGAAATATGTTTGCTGATGATGTTTTAAAGAAAGTCACACCAGTGAACTGGTGGAAGTCACTTAAGCACTTGGATTCAGAGACTGTTGAAGCGATAATCTCACTTTTAATAGCAGTAGCTTCTTTTGCCGGTGTAGAAAGAATATTTTCTTCCTTTGGACCCATTCATTCCAAATTGAGAAATTGTTTGGGACCTGAAAAAGCAGGAAAGCTTGTTTTTCTTTTCCAGATTGTGAACAAACAGGAAAATGAAGGTGAAGACGACTGAGTTAGCTGCAGAAGCCAATATTTTAAGTTTCTCATGTTGACCTGGCTGACATAGTCAATTTAATTTTTTTTTTAATATTTCATTTAACTATTTTAGTTAAAAACAAAATTTTAACAAAAACAAACCTGATTTTAAAAAACTTGAATGTTTACCTAAATTCAAAAATTCATATGCTTGTTTTGTTAAAATATCATGTTTGCTGTTGAAGAAAAAAATCCAGAATACATAATGTTGTTGTTTTAGCTAAATAAAAAGATTTAAATGTCTGTCTGGTGATGTTCTCCTCCTAATACAGCATGGCAAGAAAATCCTCCGAATATTAATGATTAACTGATGAATTGGAGATTGTTCACTTCCCAATTACTTCATAAATATCTGCTTCAATTACCTTTGGTAAATGAAATAACCAAACAATCATTCATTTTCTGATATAGCTGTAAAACTAATCTGAAAAGTTTTCAAAATAAATCACTTAAAAATGTATAGTGTGTACCTTCTAAAAATGAAACCTACATCTATCTCTGAGTTGTGAAGAATATGCATTAAGGTTATAACAACCAACAAGAATGCACTTTTATGTAGAAATCCATGATTAAATTGAGTCTTCTTGACTAGTGATTTAAATCATGATTTAAATCAAATCCACCCTGCCCATAGCTCTGCCAATGCACCACTATCCCAACCGGCAGCCTTCCCATCCCCTGCTATTCCAGCCCAGGGCTCCTCATGCACAACTCTGCCAATGTTCCTCAACCCGAACCCGGTGCACCCTCTGCTATTCTTGTCCAGTGACCCCCGCCAAGGGACCTCAGTCCTGACTCTCAGCCCCGCTGCTGTTCCTCTTTCCTGACCTTTTACCCCCAGCTATTCGAGCCCTGGCCTTTGCCTGATCCCCAAGCGTCAAACCACCCTTTCCTGGAGGAACCAGACAGAGGCCGAGCCGTCGGCCAAAATACTGTTCACTCAAAGCCATTCTCGGAGCCAGGTCTCCATAACCCACTGCGTCAGAGAGCATCCTCTGGATGGGCCATTTCCTCCTTTCTCAGGGAAGGAGCCAGAGTTTGCTGTGCTGGCCTTTCACTGACTTGCAATCATAGGTTCCTTCCCAAATTCCTGTCACAGTTATTTACACTAGCAAAGTCTCCAGCCAGCACTCCTCACTGCTGCCCTGGGAGGCTGGAAGCGCAGGCCGCATGGGCCCATGAGCACAGAACACGCTTGCAGAGCGGCTGTTTCGCTCCTATGGCAGTAAACACACAGCGGGAAATCTGGCATCAGATGGCAGCAGTGAGACCAGGAGTGCACAACAGGACGGACCCTGGAGATCTTCACAGGGGTCCAATACAATCCCCCTAGGCACAGCGAGACACCTCTGAACTCCCCACCCCATGCCTCCTCAGGTGCAAAGCTGATGGGCAGGCCAACCCATTCTCTTTCTGCAGGACGACTTGTCAAGTTCCAATGTGTTGGATGCGACCTTTACAGAGTTCACGTCCTGTCTTCAGAAGGGGCAGGGCATTTTTAGCTGGGGAAGGGGTGCAACTTTGGAGGAAGGGGGAGAAAAGGAGCATCAGGTTCTCATCATCCTGAGAAACTGGCGAGGAGTGGAGAGGGAGATGGCATATGTCGAGGCAGAGGGATAATAATAGGTAGCATGAGCCTTGGGGGAGGCCGTGCCCAGCTCACGGCGTCTTTCCTCGAATCCAGATGCAGAAGAGCGTCCCCTGGACAGTTCCATCCAGAAGTTTAACCACCACTCACCCCCATTCCTCCTGTCTTCACCACCTCCTCACGCTCTTTGCTGGGGAAGCTCAGGAAGGCTTGGAATCCAGGTTGGGAAGAGCATCCCAGAACTCTGCCACCAAGCCTCAGAACCTCAGTGAAGCTCCCAAGGCTCCAGGACTGGGCTGGATGCACCTCAGGTACAGGGTCCCACGTGGCGTCAGCTTCCAGTCATGGCTAGAAGCCGGGGTGAGGGGCGGGGAGAGGGTTGGCTGATCATATCAGAACCTCAGACAATTTGGCTCTGTAATGGGCGTGGGTTTGGGTTGGTTCCTATTTCACCCCTGGGTGCTTTCCCTCATCCTTCACCTCCTCTGTCTCACTGCCTCTCCCCTTAATTATCCCCCTGAAGACACTTCTCTCTAGGCAACATAATGAAGGTTGTTATTCTGCTTGGGACAGACAGTGCAATGGAGAGACAGCCCACCTCGCTGCCATCCCACACCCACCCTCGATTGCAGATGTCTGCCAGCCCTGGGCTCAGAAAGAAAAGCCCGGCACAGTAACCCAACATCCCATCTCTGTCCAGCTCAGCCATACTCTGAGGAGACCAGCAACAGAGGAGGAGCCAGAGACCATAAATTTGTCAGGGCACTACAACGATATCCTGAATGGATGAACTCCCGCTGTCCACACCAGGCCTCCAGGGAGCAGGAGCTCTGTCTTGGAAGCCTGTGATCAATGACATGCAGTCGCCAGGCAGCCCTTGACGTCAGCTCATGTCTACAAACATTTTTTTTGACTGATGGCCAAAGCGCGCAAGGCAGGGACACAAAAGAAAGTGGAGAACAGAACATCCGATACAAAGGAGAAAGCCAGCTCGATGGCTGTTAGATGTCCCTCCTGGGATGAATGCACAGTCATTCTCAGGCTGCTTTACGAGCTAATAGGGCCCAGAGAAAAGTTAACTCAACTAGCGGCACAGATCCCTGGGGAATACCACATCTGCAATCCCACCACAGACCTGATGGGAATTCATCCGTGATACTGACCGGGGCTGAGCTGGCTGGACATTCCCAGCCACGGCTAACCCAGCAACAATCAAATGTCAATGATAGAACAAAGGGCCCCAGCAAGGACCAGCCTGTTCTCCCCGCTGTTGCCACTAAGTCATTTGGTAAGTGGTGATGGCGGGGAACGGCTCTATGCAGAGAGGATCTGGGCATGTGGTAAATTTGGTGCACTTAGCACATTAATGGCTGGCAGCTGGAATTTCTTATAGCAGCCTCTGTCGAAAGCCAATAGCGCGAAGTGCCCTCCGCATTGCTGGGGCCTCTTCACCCAGATCTCTTTAGCCACCTTGTAGGGCAGGTCAGTTTCCTTCCAGGCATCACAGTCCAGTGAACAGAGCACTGGACTGGGAATCAACAGACTGGGATTCCAGTTCCAGCTTTGCCACTGACTTGCTGTGTGACCTTAAGCATGTCATGTGACCTCTGTGTGCCTCCACTTCCCTTCCTGACCTTCATCTTGTCCATTTAGACTGAAGCTCTTTGAGGCAGAGACTGTCTCACTAATTGTACGTGCGGTGCCCAGCACAGCAGGCCATGCTCTCAGTTGGGGCCTTTGGACAATACTGAAATACAGATTAATAATTAACCATCAGCTGAGAGCCCTTATGTCCCATCTATGCTACAGTCACCTGGGTTAAACCATGGGTCCCAAATGTAGGCTTCCACTCACACAAGCAAGAGCAGAGTACGTTCTATCACGGTTCAGCCAAAGGCACCGCTGACGCGAATACCAGCAGCACAGGGGCTTAAACCTAGAGAGCAGACAAAGGCAAAGGCGTTTCATGCAGCCCCAGCGAGGAGTATGTTTTGTATGGTAAGCTTTGTGCCAGGCTGCCATAAAAATGCCCCCAATCATCTGAACCTCAGAATAAAGCAGTGGGATACTATGGTGATGAGGGCCTTGGTATCTAAGTACTTATACGGCCCTCGTCACCATAGTAACGGAGGGCCGCATTCGGAGATTCATGCCCTAGAAGGACCTCAGATGAGTGCAGGTGAACAGTGCATTTTAAATAAGAGATGGCTGGGACAGGGCACCTGTGTAGCTCTCTCCTGTCACTGGATGTGTCCCATCAGCACTAACAGGGGGTTCTGCACCCACCTCCATGGCAGAATAAATCCTGCACATGCAAGGGAGAACTCTCAATGCAAGGGGAGGCTGTTCCCTTGACAATATCCTAGCCCCACTATCGCCCGAGCCAGGGAGGGGTTCTAACTCCAGGCCCCAGATGCGAAGGGACAGGAGTCACTCCTGGGTCTGTTCTCCGCTCCACCAAGCCTGTGTCTCAGCATCCCCCTCTGTAAAATGGGGATAACAATACAGTTCGACCTCATAGGGATGCAAGACATAAATGCTCATGAAGCGCTGGGAGGTGGTGCATGGAGGGAAGGGGGCAGAGAAGGGCAAAGGATTATTCTGATGGGTTGAAGTGTCCTTGAGGAAAAGAGGTAATCCCCGTGTGCTGCTCCTTACATGCTGGTTTTCATACCGTTCTCTTCTACATTCCAGCCACAGCAGCAGGGCCCCCATTGGTCCCCAGCTTCATGTGCCAAATGAAGGCTTGGTTTGGCTTTTCCTAATCAAATGGTAGATCTGTCTCAGGGGTGGCAGAGCCGCATGCTGTGCTCACCCATGGAACAGAGGAGTCTCTGAATCACAGCACCCGTTACTGAGATCCTGGGAGATAGGATTCAAGTGGAAATAATCCCAACAAAATGCTGAAGAGAGCTTTGGTTATTAAGATAACCACCTTGGGCAAGAATATCCTGGGTACACTCCAATTCCAGTCAGTCCGCTCTGCCTTCCTAAACTCTCTGAAATGTAACCCTTGGGTTCTGGGATGTTCACTCAGTTGTGTTAGCTGATCTCCAACATGGGGGAGTTCGGTACATTCCACATACCTAAGCCCTCCTTGCAGTTTTAGTGGGATAGAGGATACTTCTTCACTTCCTGTCCTAAACTGGGGTAGTGTGGTACTTAAAGAGTTGCCAGGCCCCACCCCAGAAGTTGCGGCATTTCAACGCTGGGTGAAGTAACTTCTGTGCATAGTTTATTAAGCACTCTGTGGTCATTCAGTCAGAAAGGTACTTTGGGCCTGATCCAAAACCCATCAAAGTCAATGGAAAGATTCTCACCAAGGTGAGTGGGCTTTGGATCAAGACCTCTATAAATAGTACCTAGCGGCTATATGGTGCTTTTAATTAGGGGATCTCAAAGCCCTTTACAAAAGGAAGGTCAGTGTCATTATCTCTGTTTTACAGATGGAAAAACCGAGGCACAAAGCCGTTACCATGACCTCCCTGAGGTCACGCAGCAGGTCAGTGGCAGGACTGAGAATGGAACCCAGATCTCCTAGCTAAGTGTGCATGGGACAGCCTCTGCCTTGCTTAATAAATGCAACTTTGTATTAATGATCACAAAAGGGTGACCAGCTAGCAACTGTGAAAAATGGGGACAGGGGGTGAGGGGTAATAGGCCCCCTATGTAAGACCCAGCCCTGAATATCGGGACTGTCCCTATAAAATCGGGACATCCGATCACCCTAGATCACCACCATCAATGGCAACGCAAACCTTGTCTTCAGGCAGCAAGGCCTTTGAGATGCAAAGATCGTTCTCCCCAACCTTCTGCCAGCCCCTCCTCCGGGGAAGTCCAAGCCCCTGTGTAGACTGAGGCTACTCAAGCGTGATGAGGAGAGCCACAGGGACCCGCCAAGCTCAAGCCCTGGAGGTCCGTCACATTTCCCAGTGGACTCATGAGAGGTGACCAGCTGATATTCCATATAGAAAGCAACAGCGCCACCTGCTGGACAGTCAAGCTCTTCAGGTGCAGCAGGTCAGAGACCTCCTGGGTCATTCCTAGGCATGGGGCACAGCTCATGATGTTCCTAGTGCCTGTTGGATGGACCTGAGTCCCCCATACCAATTGTGGGGGTGTTGCACTGCCCAGCCGCCCCAACCCCATGGTGGTTCCATTCCTGTTCCAAGAAAATAGACCCGGATCAGAGCAGCCGCCTGTAACAGTAACATCAGAGACAAAGGGTTGTAGGACAGCGACAATGGGGCTCAACCCCCAGAGACAAACCCCAACCTCTGGGCACATCCGAATCAGGGTCCAAACCTCACAGGGCTCAGGGCCAGCCCCTGTGATAACTTCCAATGTTCAAACAATCGATCAGGAGAGGAGAGAACTGTAGTGGGAACTGTAATACTGCACACAAAGGAGCCCTCTCTGCCCTCCAACAGACCCACATGACATCGATGCAGAGAGAGGAGCGCCCCCTAATGAGCCACCGACACCACTGCCACATGTCTAGAGCCCTCCCAAGCACCGACCTCTCCCACCATGGCCATGGCTTGAGGTGGGGGCTTGCTGCAGCCCTTTGGGAGCCCAGCTCTGCTTCCCCAACGCTGTGAGCGGTCTCCTGTGGCACCAGCTCCCTGGAGGGTTGGGGATCCGGGAAGGGACCAGAAATCCTCTCTCTCCCCCTTTCTTCTAACCTTTTACTGGTGTTGATTTTTCAAGAATGATTCAACAAATGACACCCTCAAGCCTGATTACCCCGAGGAGGGAAGGAGGGGGTTGGGGAGGCATCACACTCAGCCATCAGCTCCCTCCCTGCTCCATTTATCCACTGCGCGGGCTGGCACTGGGGACGCGAGTGCACACACTGGCTGATGCCCAGATGGCTGCAGGTCATGGGGAGCCTCACGATGCAGCATGACCTCTTACCTGTGCGCCCCTAGCACCACGGGGCACAACAGCAGCTCCCAGCCACGGCAGGACCCCTGTAGCAACTGCATTTGTCTACAGAGAGTCGCTAGCCAGGAAGACCATGTAGCACTTGGGCAGTGCCCTTTCACCTCCACCATCCTGGCTCAGATCCCAACCCATCCCACCTGCTTCCTGGGCACGTCCATCCGCCACAACCCCCAGCCAGAGACCAGCAGCACAAACCGCTGCTTGAGGCTTACGCCCGGGAGCCGGGGAGCTGCTCAGCTCCTATCGAAGGGAATGGGGACTGAGCCGCTCACTGACTGGCTGGGTCTCCTCCTCCAGCAGTGGGATGTGAGGCAACCTGTGGCTTGATCCTGTCCTTCACTCAGCGCGGTGAGCAGCAGCAGGACGGGGGCAGAATGGGTCAGGGACACTGTGCTAAATCCCATCCAGCGACACCTTCATATAAAGCAACCGAGAGTCCTGTGGCACCTTTAAGACTAACAGATGTATTGGAGCATAAGCTTTCGTGGGTGAATGTCCACTTCATCGGATGCATGTCATATAAAGGCGCTTGTAGCCAATCCAGTGTGGAGAGAGAGAGAAGCAAACACCGCCTGGGACAGTCTTTGTCAAAATGGGCAAACAATCCCCCTTTCCCATCAACATCCTGCAGATGAACCAGCCCCGCCTCCTGCCTCCCTGACAAAGGGGAGCTGGGTCCACCCAGCATCAATCGAAGCTGGTCGATGAAGCCATAAGCCGCTCTTTTCGGAAGAGATTAAAACCAAAGTCCTCGGACTCCTCCCCATTTCTGCCCATTACGGATCCCATGATACTGACACTGTGCAAGTGTCAGCGTGTCACCCTGCAGTCCTGGGCCATTCCAGTGGGGGAGGGTGGGCGTGGGGGACAGGACATTCAGCTTCTCTAAATTGCCCCTGCACTTTCAACTGAATATGTTGGTTATCTGCCCGCCCCCCCACTTCAGTTGGGCTCTTCTCCTCCTACTGCCCTAGGCTGGTGTGTGTAGGAGGCTGGCTAGCGACTCCTGTTCCATGAGTGAGCTCGAGGCAATGGCAGGTGAAATGTAGACAGCAGGTTGGCATCCTCCGGAATGATCATTACTATAGCGATGTATTGGAAACCCAGCTGGAGTCTGTGGGCAATGCAGCTTTCTCCAGGATTCCTACGCAGGGCCGGGAACGCTGCTTCCCACCAGCCTCCACAGCCCCACAGCCCAGCACAAGGAGCGCAGCAGAAATACGCCGAGTGACAGAAAGAAACACAAACCCAAAGATACTGGGAAAACTGGTCTTGGAAAACCCCAAAGGGGCTCTCCGAGCAAACTGGGCCCTAGGGGGGAACCCCCACTGAGCTACAGCATAAGGACAACCATTGCCACACGTCTGCACAGCTTGCCTTCCTCCCCCTGACCTGCCAGCACCTGGTGTCTAAAGGGGCTCCCCTGGCCCCTGATTTGCACCCACATTTGGAAATAGGGGTCCCAAATACACCAGCTGAACCAGTCTGTGAAGGACTCAGGATGTCCCCACCAGGACCTCATGCCAGCTGGACTCCATTGTGTACCCATTGCCAGCTTTCCTTGGTACCAAAGTCCAAGCCCCCACAGAGTCATTCCAGGCCAGGCTCCCCTTTCTGCTAAAGTTCAGGCCAACACTAAAGAAAAGGAACTGATGGGAGTTTGGTTCCAGCCTCGCTCGCCAGCCCTTGGAGATCAGTGTGTTATCAGAGGCACCTCCTGTTTTGAATCTGTCAATGCAACAATCACTCCCTTCTCCCCAAAAGCCCATATAATTCCTCCAACAAAGGGAGAGGCAGGGATCTCCCTTCAGCTGACATTTTGCCTCCTGCTCTAGGAGTTGACTTTAGTCTGGAAGTCACTCGCTGGACTGGTCCATCTAGAGGGGGCACATCAATCTAAAATTCACACGGCAGGCCCTCCTCCTGTGCATGCCACAGGCAGAGCCCAGAGACCCTAGGCAGTGCTTCAAGGCTGACCCCATGGAGGGGGTGCTTCCACACTCAGGGCCAGATTCTCTTCTCACAGGCACAGGTGTAAATCCAGGGGGAATTCCACTGAGGTCAGTGATGTTTCACCAGTCTAGGAGAGTGGAGGAACAGGCCCCTCAATGTGAGGGGTTGGTGGGGGAGCTCAGCATCCGGCCCCAGGTATGCATCTGTCTGAACGCTCAAGTTCTTAGGGGGTTAGCTGACTGCTGAAGGGCGGGAGTGGGAGGAAGGGGCCAGTTGAGGATTCACACCAATCCAGGGCCCACTCTCCAAATGTTTCCAACTTCAACCCACTCCCAGAAATAGCACCAGAGGGTTTGAGACCCTGCGATTTGGTTGCCTGGGCCCCATTTCACCTTGAGCCTGCCCCATCAAGGCGCTGGGACGGTGCAGAGAGTTTGGGGCATAAGGACTATGCAAGGGGGCCTGACACCTTCTAATGTCTCTTGGGCCTAGTCATTGCCTCTGTGGCTCCAAGCCCTGCACCTAGTGGAGCAGAGTCTCACCATTCAGGAGCATTTGCTGACCACCAGTTCTGAAGCGTCTCTTGGAGGGGTTCTCAAACTTCATTGCAGCACGACCCCCTTCTGACAACAAAAATTACTACCTGACCCCAGGAGGGGGGCTAAAGCCTGAGCCCATCTGAGCTCTGCCACCCCAGACAGTGGAGGGGGAGGGGGGGGGCGCAAAACCCAAGCCCCACTGGCCCGGGGGGGGGGGGGGAGGGTTGAAAAGTGAGCCGAAGCCCGAGCCCAATCCCCACTGACCCAGGCAGGGGGCCTGTAACCTGAGCCTTGCCACACAGGGCTGAAGCCCTCAGCCCCAGACTGTGGGGCTCAGGCTTTGGCTTTGGTCCTGGGCCCCAGCAAGTCTAACACCAGCTCGGCAACCCCCATTAAAACAGGGTTGCAATTCACTTTGGGGTCACGACCCACAGATTGAGAACCGCTGGTCTCTAGTTTAAAAGCACCTGGTCTCTCCCATTTCCATGACCCACCTCCTTCGGCACGTGCAGTGGGTCTTCAGCCATTTACACAGAGACCAAGAACTCGGCCTGGGCAGCTCCCCTGTGGTTACTTCCCCTTACCGAGCATGCCGTGGTTTGTTCCCCTTTTACAGCTGTCTGTCCCCTGTCCCCACCCATAGCATGCAAGGCCATGCCCCCCTTACTGCCACTGTGCCCCATGCACACAACAGCCCAGGGGCCAGCCGACAGCAACAGACATGTGGGGCTTTAACAAAACGTTCAACAAACCCCTGCTGGAAACCTCGGGGATGCTGTCATGTGGTGGCGGAAGCCGAGTGGCTGCCTGGTCAGGGTTGTACCCTGCACACGTATCTATAGGAAATATAAATTAGCACACGGGCCTTCTGAAAGTAAACGTGAGCCACCTCATCTGACAAGACAGTTTGGGGGCAGCGAAGGTGGATCCACTGATCTATCCCACGGCTTCTAATTAACACAGGTGGTTTCTACTGACCCTGGGCATCCTGATGCAGCCACAGCCTGGGTAAGACCTGGCACCTGGATCTCCCCAGCGATGTGGGTATGAGTGCCACCTGGGCTGGTGCCAATCCAGGACATCTAAGTATTTATCCCGCTGAGCCCACTTTACTGGCATAGAGAGACAAGGGCAGCACCGCGGAAACCCACCCTGCCAAGCTCACCTGCGTGTCGATCATCATCATCTCCCTCTCATCTCCTCGGTGGGGTCCTCACGGAGAAAGGGGTCCAGAGGCCTCGATCCCACCGGCTCAGCCGGTCTCTCCGGGATTCAGATGGAGGGTGGTCTGGCTAGGAGGGGTGAGGGGAAGCTGGTCCTAGCCCCCACCCCAAGCCCTGCTGGGTCACTGGCTGCCTTCCATCTCCTGGCGCTGGCAGGAAGGAATCCCCCGGGTAAGATCCCTGGTCCGGGCTGAGAGGCTCAAGGCGTTGACAGACTAGGAGGGGCAGGTGAGGAGCCGGCATTCCCGACACAGGGCTGCCGTGCTCACATTGCAAATCAAAATCACAGCCCGAGCTGCTCGGAGCTCCACGCGGGATCAGCGGGATCCAGGGAACCGCAGGCCGCCAGGAATCTCCAGGAGACACATTTCCTCGGGTGGGGGGGGCTGTGTCAGTTTCCCATTGTCTGCAAACAACCCCACGGAGCAGCAGCAGCAGCTTTGCACCTTTAGGAAAGCTCCCAGTCCCTGCCTTCGCCTGCCTCTTCCTCCTGCGGGGAAATCCAGCGTGTGGGAGCCGAGAGCTCGTGCCCCGGTCGGTGGCGGGGGTGGGGGGGGAAGCTAGCTAGCTTTCCAACAAACGCACGTTGCAGGCGGCAGATTGCAAAGCCACCAAGGCTGGGCTGCAACAATTTGCAAAAAAAGCGTGAGCGTGTGTGTGCAAAGGGGGTGGAAGGGGAGGGAATGAATCAGGCACCAGGCGTTTAACGGGAGCTCCAGAATAAAGCCTTCTTCCCCGGGTCTCTGTGCTGGATCCCTCTCCAGGGCAGAGAAACTTCCCTCTAGCCAGGAGAGCAGCAGCAAGAACAACAACAAAATCTTTGCAAATGAAGCAGCCACGAAGCCAATCGCCCAGGCGGGGCTGGAGCAGGCGATCGGGTGGATCCAGGCGCGTGTGGCTCAGGGAAAGGCAGGGTGGTTGTTTTTTTCCCCCAGGTCAGCCTTTCCTCTGGGAGCTCTGAGCCCACCTGGGGTAAACGAGGAGATTAGGGGAGGGATGCTGTCAGTGCTTGGAATTTAAGATCACCCCGTAATGATCCTCAGCCCATTGGAGCTGTAGGGTTTTGTCTTACAGACGCCCAGGCTTTGCCTGCCTGGAGCAAATGAGTTAGTAATTGTGCTAAGCATAATATTTTAATGAGCCCCCGGTCAAGCACTATGGAGCATAGACAAAGACAGCTGAGTTCAAAACCATGTTAGCTGGGCACCAGTGATCTAGTTCAGTCCCTGGGCTCACTGCTACACACAGACACAACAACCACAGTTACATTTAGAGCCAGGCACTCATAAACACCAATTACCCAGGCGGAGTCCATCACAGGTGCACAATCACACACATACACAATCACTCACACTCAACGCTTTTCTCATTGCCCTGCACCCCAAGGCAGGCGTTTTGCACCCCAGCAGAAATACGATGAGTTTGTTATGGCACCACAGTGTCCCTGGGTGTCTCTTTCTGTCACAGCTCCAGCAGGGAGAGCGGAAAAGGGCTGCTCATTGCCAAAGGCCACCTGGCAAACTGCAAACGGAAGGGAGTGAGGGGATAGAACCAGCCTGGCAGAGGGAGGGCACTGCCCTGGATTACCTGCTCTCTGGCTCTCACCCTCAGCACCACCCTGTAAAATGGATCTACCTTCCGGGTCACATGTGCCTGGCACAAAGTGCTCAAGCGGCGTAAGGGTGAAAGCAAAGCCCCTTGATGTCTCTTGGGTTTGCCCATCTGTCTACTCACACTGCCGCACACAGAACTGAGACCAGGGCACACAGAAGAGTCTATTTTTGCCTCAGTTCCTCCGATTAGTTCCCTCCCCTGGGTGGCCCCGGGAGGGCCTGCTCCTCCCGGCGAGGGCCTGACAATCTGCAGCAGATGCTGCTGTTCCATTAGCTCCATCTGGGGCTCAGCTGAGTCATAGAGCTCCACAAAGGCGGGCTCAAATTGGGGCCGATGTCAGTCAGAGAGAGGTAGGGCCTGCAACTGGCTGGGTGTGATGGTGCGATGTCTGTAGTGACACGTCAGGTGCCCCTTCAAAGCATGGGCCAGACCCATGGAGCAGCCCTGAATCAAACAGGTTCGTGAGGGAGGTCAGCCCAGTGCTGTCAAACCTCAGGATAGGGCCTGGATTTTATCTGAGCTGGTTTCCCTGTCTGGGCTGGACCAATGCTCTGACGAGCCCACACTGCCACTTGGTCGCCGGCAGGGGACCTGCTGTGCTCAGTAGATGCTGGTCCCTGTCTCTTCTCAGATATGCCACTCCTCCCTCAGTGACTAACCCCTGCTCCCTCCCCTGCCCTGCTCACACACACCAGGCAGCCGGCAGAGGCAAACCAGATCAAGTTCTCAGCAGCAGACAGAAAACCAGGAAGCCAACACGAAGGGGGACATGGGTCACACAACCGACGGGGATATTTTGGGGGTGCCCCTAGGGATGGGGGATATCCAATGGAGCGGGATGGGCCCTCTGGAAATCTTTATTGCACCATTTCCCAGAGTCTCCCCATGCAGCTGAGCCCTCCATCCAGTCAATGAGTTGGCTCCCTCTGGAGCTGGCCAGCAGGGGATGGCTCAGCACTTTGCCTCCACAGGCCAAGTGAGGGGCCCCGTATGAGGTACGACTCCAAGGGCTCCCTCTGATTCCTCCGCTACCTGTGGCCAGACCCACCCCCATCCCCTAGATACACAGGCCCCCATCTGAGCACAGAGACCACCGCCTCCTTCACCCCATCCCTGGCTCATGCCAACCCAGAGAGCTCAGTGCCAAACCAGACACCAGAAGTGGGGTCCCCTCCCCTGCACCAGGCCCAGCCAGGAGAGGGGAGACCTTTTGCACTGATTCCTGGAGAGAGCTATTTTGTAAGGCTATCAAAAGGGGCAGGGCAGTGGGAGGGAGTAGAGGCGGGAGAAGCCTCCTGAGATGACTAAAGCCAGCCACATCCCAGCAGGACCCATCTAATTAGCCAAGCCGAGCCCCGTCCTCTAGCGCCGTGTGGTATCGTGACTGTGGGGCCGCTGCGCAACTGACATCCACCCCCAGCCGTTTCATCTCTATTCAAACTGACACCTGAAATGGAAGCGCTGAGGGAACTAAGGAGGCAAAAGCTGCTGGAAATCTCCACGCACGATCAATTTGCTGGAGCGCCGAGCTTTTGACACTGAAGAGGGCTGAGCAGAACAGGGTTGCCATGGAAACAGAGAGGCTGCTGTTTAAAGGAGACTCGTAGTTCATATTTATGCGGGCGGGGACATGTGCCATTTCAGAGTGACGCCGGGCAAGGCAGGAGCGGAGGGGAGGAGGCCGCCCACACAGGCTGGCGGAGTGTGGGCCCAGTCCGGTTCCTGGGCAGCCGGCTCAGATTAGAACTGCAGGGCCAAGCCGGCTGGGTTCCCCAGGCCCTTTTGGAGCCGTAAAAATGAGGTCTCAAGCAGTAAGTTCAGTTCTAATGCGGATGGCACCAGCCTGGCTGCCCTGGAGTCTGAAGTCCTCTGAAACACAGAGTCCCACCAACATGCCTGGTCTCAGACGGTACAGGAGCTATTCCTTGGGTTGAGAGGTTACCGGCAGTCTCTGGCCAAGAAGGGGTTCCAGTCTGCAGCGTGGGGTGGCCCCCTCTCCACTAGAATTGGACTGAGAACCACCACCAATCTGTGGTGTCACCAGAGATAGGGTTGCCAACTTTCTAATTGCTGAAAACCCATCACCCTTGCTCCGCTCCCTGCCCCGCCTCTTCCCCCAAGGCCCCGCCCCCACTGACTCCTTTCCCTCCTCCCCCCTCGCTCACTCCCCCCTCTCCCGGGACTCACCTGCTGTCTGTAGATCCAGCCTGGGAGGAGATGACACGGAGCCTGCCTGCCAGCCCAATCGGGGCACGGCAGGGCTCAGTCCCCGGAGCAAGGGGCCAGGGCAGGGAGGGGTCGGTCCCTGTAGCGAGGGGCTAGGGCTGGGGCAATTGGGGCACAGCGGAGCAAAATGGGGGGCAGATAGGATTCCCGCCCCCCAGGCAGCAGCACCTACCTCTTGGAACCCGGTCCAGAAGCCAGCCCCTGCTCTGTCCGGCGCGCGTCAGCACCCATGTGGCTGCAGCTGCAGTTGCTGCACTTCCTGCCCCCCGGGGGCGGAGGCCAGTTACTGTGGCCAACCAGACTTTTAGTGTCCGGTCAGCTGTACTGACCAGACGCTGCCAGGTTCCCTTTTTGACTGGACATTCCGGTCGAAAACCGGACACCTGGCAACCCCACACAGAGACCACGACATAGCTTTGAGAACGCCTCTGGGTTCCTGCTGGGCTAGGGCTAGGCCTCAGTCAAACCAGCGAGCGTGTATGTCTATAGTCAGTATTGTTAGATCGCTCAAAGAAAAGGCCAGAGGAGAGTTTGTGGTGTCCTGAGACCTGTTATCAAGTCTGTTATCAGCAGGCATTAGAGACTGTCTATTGCCAGGCATGGTCTCACAGCGTGAGCAGGAACTCCTGCCTTTTAAATCCAGCGTTGCCACCAACTCCCTCTATGCAAGTCCCTTAACTTCATAGCTTCAGTCTTCCATATGTACCAGGGGGATGATAATCCTGAGCTCACTGAGGTGCTGCAAGGATAAACGGGTTCATGTTTGTACATACAAAGCTCCCGTATTGTTATGATAACACTCTCCCCTCCAGGCTAGAGTTCTGGCTTTATGCCTTACACGAGGGCTTGGCTCCATTCATACCCAGAACTCACACTGCTGACTACAGGTATAACTGGATCTCCTAGCTCCGTCTATAGCACACTCAGCACTAGAGGGGTCGCCACTTTGCTACAGCTGCAGTTCTTCAACTGAAACACACTAAGGGTATGGCTACACTACCTGCCGGATCGGCAGGCAGCGATTGATCCAGCAGGGATTGATTTATCGCGTGTAATCTAGACGTGATAAATCGACCACCGAGCGCTCTCCCGTCGACTCCTGTACTCCAGCTCGGCGAGAGGCGCAGGTGGAGTCGACGGGAGAGCGTCAGCTGTCGACTTACTGCAGCAAAGACACCGCGGTAAGTAGATCTAAGTACGTCGACTTCAGCTACGTTATTCACGTAGCTGAAGTTGCGTAACTTAGATCGATCCCTCCCCCTAGTGTAGACCAGGACTAAGGCTTCTGCTACCCACCCTTGGCAGCTGGTGCTATGTAGAAATGGAAAACTGAACTTTTTTCAAGACCAGTAGGGGATTATCTCTGTTTTCCTGGCTTATAAAATAAACCTTAGCATTTATATGATGATTACATATTCAAAGCACTTTGAAAACATTAATTCATCTTCCCAACATCCCAGTGAGGTAGGGAAGAAGTATCCCCATTTTACAGGTGGGGAAACTGAGGCAGAAAGGTGCAGTGATGTGCCCAAGGCCACAGGCAAGTCAGCTGCAGAGCTGGGACTGGATTCCACGTTTAGCCCACCGTGCCCCACTGTCCCTGGTAGTCTCCTTCGCCTGCAACAGAACATAGGCATCCAGGGCTCTGTGAACAGAATAGAAACTCAACAGAAGAGGAGAATTGTGGATAAAGGTTGTTCTCATTTATGCCCAGTGGCACTAGATGTCACTACAGAGCAAGACTCTAATTATAGTAACAGGGCCACAGCTGCACAGTGGAGAAAATACATGTTTAAAAGAGTTTGGACCTTTGAGTTGACAGTAAAATTTGTTCATGGCACAATGTTGCTACAAAGCCTCAGAATAAAATCCTTAAAAAACGGATTACTGGCATTCATTTAACTCTTGTTAAATCAGTTCAACAAAGAGAGAGAAAAAGTGAAGTTTCCTGGTTCAAAGCTGCTAGGGGTTTGCGTTCAGATAGCCTTAAACTCGTTCTGCTTGAAACAATCTAGGTGAATCTATAAATAAGTCTGGAAAAGGTTAACTAAAGTATCTGTATACGGGAGGTGTTGGCTCTCAGGCCGTCATTGACAGCAGGGTAGAGTGCCACCCGATTGGAGTGATGGCATTGTAGACACACTTTGCCCTGGTGTTAATGTTCCCTGAGCTGTAGGGCAAAGAAGAATCAAGCTGTTGTCTAATTACAGAGGCAGGGGATAGTGCCCTGTGGCTGGCTGCCATAGACAGACTCCAGCTCTCCTCCTGCTGGAGTGAAGGCTGCTGCTCGTGTTGGGGAAGGGAGTGTTCTTGGTTCCGCAGGGGTGAAGCAGGGAGAGGTGATGGCAGAGGACTGGTTCCTGTCTGGAGGAGCTCAGCCACCGTGAGCTAATCCAGCCCCACCCCGCCCCAGGCAGGGCGTGCGTGCGTCTCGCCTGTCACACAGCCCTGCTACCTGGATGCAAAGAGACTCCCCAGGCACAGTTACAAATTGCAGCCCCGCAGAGCGCTATTCGCAGAGCAGGCTGCATGACAGGTCAGCCCACCCTAGGGAGATGCTGTGGCGTGTGGGCCTGCCAGGGACGACACGGCCCATGTCATGATACAGCTTAGACCCTATGCTATGCCAATCACGGGGGTGACTGCAGGCCTTTGATTTGGCTGGAGGAGGGCTGGGAAGCACCAGGTTGGCAGCAGACTGGGAAGCAAACTGCAACTTCTCTCAAACAGTTGTATACAGACACCTTTAACTGAGGCCCCATGAGCAGTGGTCATGAAAGCAGGTACTACTATCCCCACTGCATGGCCCTGAGGCAGGGACTGCTTCTTGCTGCGTGAGGTGGGGATGGAGAGGTGACGTGGTCACGGTCTGGAAACCTTGGAGGGGAGAAGATTTCTGATAGCAAAGGGCATTTTAATGTAACAGACAAAGGCAGAACAAGATCCCATGGCTGGAGGCTGAAGCTAGACAAATTCAAATGGGAAATAAGACACACATTTTTAACAGTGAGGGTAATTAACCAATGAAACACCTGACCTAGGGCAGTGGTGGATTCTCCATCACTAAGTCTTCAAGCCAAAACTGGATCCCTTTCTATGAGATACTCTCTAGCTCAACCACAAGTTATGGGCTTGACATAGACCACACTGGGTGAAATTTTTGTTGTATGCAGGAGATCAGACTAGTTGAGCCCAATAGTCCATTCTGGCCTGATCACCTATTAATCCATATGTGTACAGCACCCAGCACAAAGGGGCCTGAACTTGGTTGGGATCTCCAAGCACGACTGCAGTACAAATAATAGCCATAGCTCTTGGGGGTAGGGGCGTAGGCCTAAGGCTTGAAATAGGATGGGGCTTTTCCCTTGGCCTCCTGGTCCATGCAGAGCTTAGTTCCGAGGTGGGGTGACCAGATGTCCCGATTTTATAGGGACAGTCCCGATTTTTGGGTCTTTTTCCTTATAGAGACGCCTATTACCCCCCACCCCCGCCCCAATTTTTCATACTTGCTCTATCCGAGGAAGGGACAAGGAGCACAATTCTCCAAAGTGGGCACTTTAATAGGAGATCCAAATAGATCTCTAAGGTGTCTCTCACCTCAGCATCCAAGTACTAATGAAGAAAGCATCACAAGGGAGCCCAATGTGTCCAGCTGGTGATGATTGGGGGGGGTAGTGTTTTCCATTGTTGTTATACATTTGATGGGCATGCCAAGGGACTTGCTAACAAGCATTGCAGCAGGTAAATGCCCACCCTGACACACCTGAGTGACAATCGGAGCCTGCAAACATGAGACTGGAATAGCCCCGTACGCCACTCGCCTTTGGAAATGGACCGCTTGATTCGCTGCCATTTAGCAATTATCTGCGGCAAGAGCAGCCAGCTGCCTCTTCCCCATTTTCTCTCCCTCTCCTGCCAAATGAGTCTTTTTTGAACGGTTTCCTTGGAAACAGACAGCTTAGCCCCGTCACCTCTGCCCCCTCCCCTCCTTGCTTTCCAGTGCAGGAGCAGAGCTGTGCTCCAGCATTCTCTGCTCTTGCCCGTGGTCCCTCTCCCTGCTCACATTAAATGAGCGTGGCAAAGACGTGCGTTATTCTTTGGTCGTGTGCCTCAGGAGCTATTTGAAAGATGCTTATGGCACAGGTGCTTCAGCCCAGTGGGTGGCATTTGAGCCTTAGTTAGGCAGCCACCGTTGCAGGTGATCGTTGTTTACCTGCAGTTGTATTTCTCTTCTGGTTCCAGAGGAAGAGTCGGGTTCTGAGGCTGCACAGTAACAAGATCGGCTTCTCCTTGTTCTCATGTCAAACAAATAGTAACCTCGGCCCACATCCACTCCCCCTCCCGACTGCCACGGGACGGTTATTCAGCTGGAGGAGGGAGCCCCAGAGTAGAACTTGCCCTTTCACTACAGTATTTCATTAATAAGACAAAGCAAAATTAACCCATTTGCTACAACACATTAGGTGTTACTGTTTACTTCCAGCAACCCGGCAGCTTCTAGCCAATTTGTTTCACAGTGCTTAGGAACACCGGAATGGACTGAATAGTGGGATCTGCCTGGACACATCAGTGACAAATTTTCTTTATCAGAGAAGACTGAGTGATCCACAGAGACATGTGAACCATTTAAAAGGTTCAGAGGTTGGCTTTGGTTGAGATATGCATGCAGACATTCAGATGCTGGCCTGACCTGTATCTGATCTGTTCAGATCTCTTAGGTCCGCAAAACTGGGCTGGATATGAGGAACATAGGAAACGCCAGAGAGGATAAGATCATTTTTCTGGCTAGTTGAGTATCCTGTCTCTGACAGTGGCTGGAACCAGCTGCTTCAGAGGAAGGTGCAATAAACCCTGCGGGGGGCAACTAGAGAAAAACCTGCTCCCAGGAAAATCTTCCTCAGGACCCCAATCATTGGAGGTTGGTTTATGCCCTGCACTATGAGGGTTTAATATTCCCTCCTTGTTTATTCTTTTAATTTTTTACCATAATTGTGGCTATTCTCCTTATCCAGATTAATGTGCAATCTTTTTTTGAATCCTGCTAAATTCCTGGTCTCAACAATACCTTGTGGCAATGAGTTCCCCAGGCTAATTACAAATTGAGCCTTGCTTAAGGTATTAGACACTTCTGGAGCATGAAAGTTAACTGCCCCTTTCCATTCAGGGCTGAGGTTTGACAGGGGTGATGGTTGTTTTATTGCCCAGTCTCAGACCAAACTACAATTTGGGTGTTTTTCTTTTAAACCAGCACACAGGGGATTCTAAACTTTGGTATCGCTTGGCAAAAGGCCACCCTCTAGGCAATGGCAGCCCCCAGATTTAAAGGGAAGAGGGATCAAGTAGATCAAGGAGTCACCATCACTATGGCATCATCACACCATTCTCAACAAGTACCTTACACCATCCCTGAGCTGAAAGAACCACCTGCCCTTCCCAGTGCCAGCTCCACAATCCAAAACACTGACTGGGACACATCCCGCACTGGCAGCAGGTCAAGGGCCTGATTGCATGGTTTAAAAAAAAAAAAAAAAAAAGAGAGGGCTAGACACCTCCAAGAGGGCCTGACATCAGTCCCGTATCTCCTTGTAGTCCTTATTCACTGTGGAGAAGCGTATCAGGCGCACCTCAGGCAGCTTGGGCTTGGTGTCATCCCACACGTACTCCGGGGAGAGAAGCTTTGAGGGCTTGTGGGAAAAGAAGCGCTTGTTGAGGTGGCTCTCCTCCTGCCAGGCCGCCATGATCCCATTGGCTTTGTCTGCCAGGATGGTCATGTGGCAGGCCCTGGTGAACTCGTACACCTGCTTGAGCAGCCCGCCGAAGACGGCCCCTGCATAGTAGAAGTCCCCCTGGCTGTCAGGGATGAAGGCAGCGGAAGAGCTCCTCCTCTCATAAGGGAACTGGCTGCGAGGGACGTTGTAGTACCCAGGGTGTATGGCCGCTACCATCTCGCCCAGAGTCTCCACCCCCCATGGGTTGTGAAACACCATGTCGATGTCCAGGCAGAAGAGGTAGTTCACCTCCCGGTGGCTCACCTCTGCGATGTGCCTGTTTATCGCCTCCATCCTGCGCATGGAAATCTCCTGCCAGTGAGAGTATTTTTTGATGGGGACGATGCGGAGACTCCGGCCGGGCTGCAGCTGGACTCTGGGGATCACCTGGGGGTCATTGGTGAAGATGTAGTAGTTCACCCGATAGCCCTTCATGAAAAGCTTCTCCGCCGACTCCACGAAGCGGCCCACAAACATGGTGTACCTGTGCAGACACAAAGGCATTGATGAATAGCACCATAGGGCAGAAGGGCCATGGCCCAGGTTTATTAGACAGTCTGATGTGGTAGGAAGAGTTTTGCCTAGATACTGCTATAACGATGGGCACGTTACAAGTGCAATGGGTTGGAATAGCACTACTTTAGCTGAGGGCAGAGAGACAATAAAGAACATGCGTTGGCCAGTCAACTACCTGAAGTGAACTAGAAATCCCACATGTCCCAGCTCTTGCTATTCTTACAGAGAATCTAGGATAGGCTTTTAAAATTGCTGACTGTGCTTCTCTGTGGCTTTACAGCCTGTGTGGCCATTTAGGGTATGTCTACACTACAGTCAGACGTGTGACTGCCACATGTGTAGACATACATGAGCAAGCTTTAATCTAGCTAGCTCAGGTCCCAACAGCAGCAAAGCTGCGGCAGCACGAGCTGCAGCATGCACTCGCCAGCCAAGAAGCCAACTACAGCCCGTGCGCCACAGCTTCACTGCTATTAGCCCCCGAGCTAGCCTGACTAAAGCTAGCTTGGGTGTGTCTACACATACTGTAATTGCACCTCCATTGCACTGTACACATCATCAATCTGATCTGTGGGGCTGTAAATGATCGTATGGGGCAGAGGTGACACACGCTCCTGGCTTAGAGCATGCAGCAGGTCTTTCCATCACAGAAGGGGTCTCTTCTCAGACTGTCTAATGATCACCCGCATGGTTCCAGTTTGGCAGATGGGGGAAGTCACTGGGGAGTCATTTGACTTACACTCAGCACCAAAACCACACGTTTAATTTAAAGCCTGCGTGACATTGCATCTGATGTTCCTGGGATTCTCTAAAATTGGGGGTTGATGGCTGGCAAGGTAGGTTATTGCACGCCAGCCTCTGGAGATGATCAAGTCTGAGTAGGGTGACCAGACTCCTGGCTCTGTCACTAGCCTGCTGGGTGACCTTGGGCAAGTCATTTCCCCACGCTATGCCTCAGTTTATCCATCTGTAAAATGGGGCTAATGGCATAAAGTCCTTTGTGATCTACTGATGACAATTGTGATAGAAGAGCTAGGTATTACTATGATGATGATGCCTATTTCTAGCTGAGTCCACCAGTCCAGGCTCTAGCCAGTGCCACTGCTACCAACAGGCTACAAGGCCCTTACTTTTATGAAGGGGAAACTTGAGCATGCATAAAAGATTGTTCCTGACCGTGTTAGTCTGCTCTCTCTTCCCTGAACAACTCCTTTAATTCCACCCTCTTGGTCTCACTGCTCCACACCCGCTGGGCACCAATCTATGGCAGGACCAATGCTGGGGACAATGCTGGCTGGGAGGAGCCTTTTGCCTCACGAACCAGAGCCTTTGGGCGACACTTACTTGCCAATGGCAAAGGCTGTCACCCCTATGGTGAGGTTCAATGGCTTGTAGGCACTGTCCAGGAGTTCGGAATTGAAAGTTCCTTCCCAAACAATGGGGGCCAGCCAAGGCGTGAGAGTCAGCACATCCAGGCGCCTGAAGGAAGAAGAGAAGGGCGGTAAACAAAAGGAAACAGTCCCCTTTGGTCTGAGCCCAGTATAGCTGTGAAAGAGATGCTGGATAATGCATGTGTGAAGTCAATAGTTAACCCTTCAAGTTCCACTGTACATGAAACGTGCCAGTCTCCCCCATTGTGAGTTTTCCCTCACAACAGCCTGGAGGCTTCATAACTAAGGCTACGTTTTAGTCACGGGTATTTTTAGTAAAAGTCATGGACAGGGAGCCTTCCCCCTCCCCCCAAGTAACCACTGCCCTGAACCCCCAACCCTGAGCCCCCTCCCACACCTAAACTGCTGCTGCTTCTGGCCCAGGGGCTGCCTGAGTATTCGGGCAGCCCCTAAGCCAGCCACATTGGCTGCTGCAAAAGTCACGGAAAGTCACGGAATCCATGACTTCTGTGATGGACACGCAGCCTTATTCATGACTGTATGAGTCTCTCCAGCTATTTCCGTCACCTCATTGCATGAGGACTCGGAGCAGGCTACATCAGGCTTCGAATTTCTGCTCCTAGGGTGAAATCCAGTCCTGTACAGAGGGGCCAGCAAAAGGTCCATGCTCCACTTATGTCGTACTTAAGTCCATGGGATCTCTGCACAGGGCCACCGAACTCCATACAGGGGGAGGCCACGCATACCCTCCTTATATTTGTTGCAGGCCTTATATGGGTTGCTGCATATGGATTTAAAATATATGTAAAATTATTAAAATTAAACAAAACGGCCCCGTTGCCATGGTTATGAAAAGACAATCTGGTGTGGCACTGTATTATCCCAGCCTGGAAATGTAGTTTTCATATGTCGGATCATAGCTAATGTTTTTATATCTGGCCCAGCATTCAGACATGCAACAAAAGCTACGTGAAATCCATACCCTCTTCCACCTGGGCACCATAAGCATCTCATGCACATGTAACAGAGGCCTGTTACTCCTGACTGCAGTAGTTCATTTACATTTTATCCTTCTTCCTATACTAAGGGCTGCTTGCAAAGGCTCTGGAGTGTTTAATGAGATATGTTTTATGATGCTCGCCTGGCCCTGGCCCGCCAGAATCTTCTCCAGACTATGCCCCACAGCTATTTGTTGCAGAGACTTAACAGAAGCCTTGTTTGGCCATGTTTTGGGACTATGCCAATATCCAGCTGTGTTCCCAACCCCACCTTCCAGCCCAGATCCCCTAAGGCCACAGAGGGCATGTCAGCTGGGTTCAAGGAACCAGGGGAATAGCTCAGTGGCCCGTGTTTTACACTGACTCCGCTGCAGCTGAACTACAGTCTGACTGGACACAATGTTTGAGGAGCCTTGAGGGTGACTTCCTTGTACGTTATGGGAGTCTAAGGCAATTGAGACAAAATCAAGTCAGGAACTGATGGGGGCAAAAGAATAGAATTTGGTTTTGTATGTAGAAAACACATTCACTGAATCAAGATCTTCTCTTTCCAGATCAGTTACCGGAAGTCTTATTTTTGGACACCCTGGGAGTAAGTTTATCCCTTGTATCACATTTTCTTTCATTACAAAGGGCTTCACTGGATCTCTCTGGGTGACTCATTCTCCATGGTATTTGTACACCCAGGGTAGCATGTGTAACCACTAATTAGCTCCCCTCCCCCCTCGGAAACATTTCACACCTAAAGCTGCTATAAAATACAATGGGCCAGATTCTCCTCTCACTTACACCAATATAACTCCATTGACTTCACTGCAGACACTCTCAATTTACACCAGCATGAGTGAGAGGAGAATTAGGCCCAATGTATCCTAGCAAAACAGCAATTGGGATGCACACACACACACACACTCTAAAATGGTGTCTAATGAAGGGAACTTGTTAGGGGCGTCAGACACACTGCTCCGGTTGGGCCTACTCCTGCAGAGGGGAAGCCAGGGGGAGATTAGTGACTGCACTTTTCCATCTGGTATGTCATCACTCTGGAAATGCACTGCAAGGATCCTTCCAAATCCTAATGATGTACCCAAAGGGAATTGAAACTTCCTCTCTTGGGGTTTTATACTGTTGCCCATCACTGTAGCATCTGAGCACCTAACTAGTCATTCCTCATTGGCTAATGGAGGAGGATTAAAAGAGAATGGGGCCAAAGACACCAAACACCAAACTACTTGGAAAATCATGCATCAGCCTGGGGATGAAACACAGCCATCCATTCGTCGTCATGAGGCTGTATTCTGTTACCGTGACTCATGTTGAGTAGTATCTTGCTCCACAAGTAGCCTCATTAACTTCAATTAGCCTACTCATATATTCAGTGCGATTAAGGGTATTACAACCTGACCCATCATCTTAAAGGGTCCGATCCCAAGAGACCCCCGAGCACCCCAAATTGAGGTCAGTGGTGCTACTCGCATCGGGGGGGGGGAGGGGGGTCGCAGAATCAGGCTGTCCTGGGAGGAAACTTACTTCTGATCCAGTGATCTGGGCTGAGGATAAGATAGCCTGCAGAGGAGAACAAAAACCCACTGAATAACGGAGGACTAGGCCTGGAGGAGAGGAAAAGCATTTCAAAGGGGAGACGTTACAAAGATTGGTGCTTACTCGGGGAAAAGCTGGGCGGGCTTCTCTTCTGCATATTGTAGTTTCATGGAGCTGCATGAGAAGAAGGAAAGAGGGAAAGATCTGTACATTCTCCTTGACACGACGGGGCAGGTCAGCTTCAGGATTAGTCCTTGCACCAAATACTCCTCAAAGCACAGGCCCTGGTCGCTCCTACCCCCCACACTGCATTGCCTGGTGGTGGGCTGTGCGCATTGCCTCCCTAGGTAAAGCTTCAAGAGCAGTTAGAGAAACCACTCCTTTAAAATGGCACCTCGCTACGCAACCCCATGGGGTGGGAGAGACGGGGTGCTTTCAGGGAGTCCTTTACAGCTCCCAGATTCTCTGGGGAAATCAGGAGAAGGCTAGAGTCTGAGGGCAATAAGCCAATGGAATAGAAGCTAGCAAGGGACTGTCAGAGTGCACTGCACATCACTGGCTCTGTACCCACTGGGGCACCCCCCACTACTGGAAGAATTTTCACCTGGGGAGAGACGGGGTTTGTGATGTAAAGGGAGGCGAGTTGGGCGAGGGATTCCGAGCCTGACTCACGTGCAGTCACACGTACACAAGCGTTCCCCCCTGAAGCCCCCTTGGAACGCTAGCGGAAGTGCTACTCAGCACTTCCCATCTGCTGACCAAAGGACATTTGTCCTCCTCTTAGCCCTGCAGCGCCCGAACAGTGAGTACCGGCTTCTCCTCTGCACCAACAACACTACGTGACACCAAAGTTCCAGTTCTTCATTACTGGCGAGAACTTAAGGGGCACGAAGAATCCCGCTTCGTTTACAGATCCCAGCAGCGCTGGGCAGCTACACAAAATCAAAGCTAAATTCTAACCTGTAATGGAGGGAAGACAAAACAGAAAACTATAGATTCTGATCAGTGCTGACTCTACCTCCGACTCGGACTGTCGAGGCGCTGCAGGAGAATTTCACTGGCCACAGGAGCAGCAGAGGGTCGATGTAGACAGCCCTCCACTACCCCCTGCCCCACTGCAGGCTCTGTCATAGGAAGCAGGCAGGGGGCACGCCCAGAGCATCCAGGCCACAGACAGCCATGGGGAGGCTTTGAGACCCCAGAGCTGCTCTAACTTAGGTCAGGGGCATCCTGGCCCGTGCAGCTGCCCAGAACGAGGGTGCATGAGGGCAGCTTATAGCCACCTTTACCCTGCCCTCTCCCCACAGGTGCTATGCTAGGTCTAGAGCAGGGGTCGGCAACCTTTCAGAAGTGGTGAGCCGAGTCTTCATTTATTCACCCCAATTTAAGGTGCCGCGTGCCAGTCATACATTTGAACGTTTTTAGAAGGTCTCTTTCTATAAGTCTGTCATCTATAACTAAACTATTGTTGTATGTAAAGTAAATAAGGTTTTTAAAAGGTTTAAGAAGCTTCATTTAAAATTAAATTAAAATGCCGAGCCCCCCGGACTGTTGGCCAGGACCTGGGCAGTGTGAGTGCCACTGAAAATCAGCTTGCGTGCTGCCTTCGGCCCGCCTGCCTACCCCCGCTCTAGACCCCTCAGGAGAGGCAGCAGAGAACCTGCCCCTATATTTCTGAGAACTGACGGATCACTGCCTAACCGCATCTGCCCTGGGCTAGCACAGCTTTCATTGTCATGTGGTCAGCACCTTGCATTGCTGCAGCCAGCATCAAACCTATTTACAAAGCAGCCTGGGGTGATTTCCAGCATCACGAAGCCACAAATTCACAGCCTACTTGGATTTCATTACCTGACGGCTTACCCAAAATGCCCTCGGTTTGATTTCCTTTCACCACCTGCTGCACTAGATTTGTTTAAAGGTAACATGGGCAGATGCTGAGCTCACACAGCAGGTTGGCACTGTTTGTAGCCATTCAGAACTGCTTGATTTCGTACACTCTGTATCCCCAATTGCTTTACAGAGCCAAATAACATGGTTATGGAGTGTAAAAAAAAAAAAAATACCAGAGGGAGATGGGGAACTACAGGCGAGGGAGCGGCAGAGTGATTGCACGCAGCTCTCTGTGCCTTTATTAAACTATGAACACATGACCTGCTAAAGAAAGAAAAGGGAAGGGAGCTAGTCCATCAGCTGGAACAGATCCCAGTATAAAATGGCTTGCAGAGGCGTATACATCTTAATGGACAGTGAATGTTTCAAGCTGGGTGTATTGAGAAGCAACCTGAAATGTCTAGATTCTTATTCTCTCTACAGAATGTAGTGTTTCCCATTTCTAAGTAATGGGATCTTCAACAAGAACAATAGACGGTGACATGGGGTGGGGAATGATATTGTCTAAGGCCACTGACTAAGGACAGAAGGCCACTATGGTCCTATGGTTACTTAGATGTAAGGCCCAGCTTCACAAAGGTATTTAGGCTCCTAATTCGCATTGAAATCAATGGAAGTAAGTGGCCTAACTACCGGTGAGGATCTGGGCCTAAGCTCTTTAGGACAGGGGCCATCTTTTTGTTCTGTGTTCGTACAGCACCTAGCACAATGGGGTCCTGCTCCAAGACTAGGACTCCTAAGCACTGCAGCAATATAGATAATAAATAATAATAATCCAGTTGGCAGGGAAGAGGACCAGGAACTAGATGATCTCAGTTCTAGTCCCAGCTCTGCCAAGACTCAGTGTGTGACTTTAGGTAAATCCTCATTTCAGCTCTGTCTCAGACAGGATACTTACAAGATTTCTGGACAAGGAAGGTAGTATGGAAGGTAGTGGACTGGCCCATTCCAGACTGTCATCCTGCAAGTAACAGGAGAAATCATTAAAAGATAGGAAGACATTTTCCAGCACTTGACAGGATTTTCAAAGGTTTTCTCAGAATCCTGCACAGAGACTGAGAAGGCCTGCTAGGTTATCTAGCCAATTCACCAGCTGATGCAGAGGACAGGGATATACCCCAAATTATGTTTGGGCTATAATTTACTGCAGTTCAGATGTGAAAGGGCATCATGAACGGCTGATGTCCAGTAGGATCCAGCTTTAACATAAGGGATAAGTATTATTACTATTTACCTCAAAGTGTTTTACAGACTGCAAACCATTTAAATATATAGGGCTCCCTTCCCCACTGGGGACATACAGCCCCCTCCGGAATGGTGCATGACAGCCATTATACCAGGGCCAGAAATACCTGCAAACTATAAATAGTAATAATAAAAATACCTAGTCTCCCTCCAAGTGATTTGTGATGCATCACTAGCAGTGTTTACCTGTGAGCATTCCTAGAGTCTGTCAGTGGGGAAGTAAGGCCAGCAGTAGATACTTACCAGACAAATATGGGAATGAGGATTAGGCAGAGTATGAGAACAGATTTCACCACTTTCCAGCAAGTCATGTCTCCTAAAGTGGAGCAAAAAAAAAAAAAAAAAGACAAATTTCCATTCCCAGCAGCTCTCAGTTGGCCATGGACAAAAGATTAGGCACTGGTCTTCAAACCGGGTATAAAGCTCCCACAGCAAGGGACATACAGGGAAGCATGAAATGCTCAACAGCTCATTTTATCTCACAGTTCTAATTCATCCTCTCTGAGGCCAGGCATCTAACAGGGATTGGACAGCAACAGACTGAGAGTCCAGCTAGTCTCTGCAGCAGTCTTCCCAAGCTGTATCAGAGAAACCCCACTATGGCCACAATGCCCTGGCTAATTATACTGTAATAGACTATTGTGGCCACATCCACCCTAATTGAATTGGCCTCGTTAGCACTGACTCCCCACTTGGTAAGGCAACTCCCATCTTTTCATGTGCTGTATATTTATATATAAGGTCCTCTAAGATGCCACAAGGCCTCTTCGTTTTTCCTGAACCTGGCTCATTTGCTTATGTCCCGAAGCCTGAGGGTTGATAGCGCTCCTAATTTTATCCAAACCTGCATGAAGCCTCTTGTTCAGATAAAGCTCGAATATCTTTTTTGAGGCTTAGTACGCAGCTGGACTCAGTGATATCAGAGGGTAGGGACAGCTAATGTAGTCATCACTGTAGAATATAGACACCAACTTCCACGGGCCCATAATTGCCCCTGGCAGAAAGATCCCAGCACAGGTGCATAGGAGATGAAGGCAAATTGGGGTCTGCCATAGTCAAGGTAACACCCTGTAATATGGAACAGATGAGAGCTGTAATACACACTAGATAACAATGGATCTCTAATGTCTCTGTAGCCCTGACACAACCCTGAGTCACTCCTTAATCAGCTGGAAGGTCTGATCTGGGGCAACACAAGGCACTTCCCTCCTGGCTTGGCAGCCCAGCATGCTGCTGTCTGAATGAATGGAGATATCCTGTCTCCAAGAACTGGAAGGGACCTTGAAAGGTCATCAAGTCCAGCCCCCTGCCTTCACTAGCAGGACCAAGTACTGATTTTGCCCCAGATCCTTAAGTGGCCCCCTCAAGGATTGAACTCACAATCCTGGGTTTAGCAGGCCAATGCTCAAACCACTGAGCTATCCCTCCCCTGTGGCCGCCCCAGACAATCAACCTTTTAAATCGCCCGGGCCCCTGAGCAATTGCCCCCTTTGCCCTCTCCCCCAGCACCCCCTGCCAGCAGGCCTGTAGACAGGACTTCAGTGTGCTGCCCCCCTCTATTAGACAGTGTGCACCCTGTGAGCATTGGCAGTTCTTTAACATGGGTGCCAGGTTTATACAATTGTGTGTGAGGCCCAGAGATCAGGGACATAGACCCCAGCAGGAATGTAAGGGGCGGAGCCCCCTCAAGTCTGGTCCACACAAACTGGATCAAACGGTGGTGTTAAACCTGGCTACAGTCCTGGCCTAGTGGGTGGGTGGGTAAGCGACCCCTGCTCACACCCGGGATCTGGTAGAAATGTGGATGGGACCGAAGTGGTTCCTTTAAAACAGCACCCACGTTTCAAAGAGGATGCCTCATGCAGACAGACGTGAACCCTGCAGCTCCCTGTCCCACCCCCAGTCGGTTCTCTTTCAGGGTGACAGAGCGGCAAATATAGCAGCAAACTCCTCCTTCTCTGGAAGGACCCTGCCACTGGGGCCCCAAAGGAGCCAGCAGCCCTACCCAGGCCCACATTACAGATCTGCCCCCAAGAGCACCATATGCTGGGACTCGCAGCGTTCGGCTCCATCTGCTGCACCCTCCCCAGGTGGGCTCTGGCAACCCCATCCCAAGACATCCCTCTGAGTGTCAATCCAAACACCCTACAGTGCAGGTTAGGGTTGCCAACTTTCTAATGGCACAAAACGAACACCCCTGCCCTGCCCCCTGTCCTGAGACCCCCACCCCTTCTCTAAGGCCCCATCATCACTTGCTCCATCCCCCATCTCTCTGTCGCTCGCTCTCCCCAACCCTCACTCACTTTCACTGGGCAGGGGGTTTGGGGTCCGGGGTCCTGGCGGTGCTTACTGCAGCTCCCAGGGATGCAAGACATGGGGGAACAATGGGGGGGATAATACAGGGGGACTAGAGTCTGGACATGGGGTAGGGATGGGGACCGGGGGGGAGACCAGGACACAGAGGACAGATAGGGTGGGGTTCAGGATGTAGTGAGGGACAAATGGGGTAGGGAGAGACTAGGACACGGAGGCTAGGAAAATGGGGCAGAGAGCAGATCATGGGGCAGATGGGGTGGGGGAATAGGACATAGGGGGTAGATGGGGCAGGACACTAGAGAAAGCAACCGATGGCCTGGGAGGCACTATGGAGGGACCATCTCAAAGTGCTTTAATGAACTGTTAATGTCCATCAGCAGGGGGCACACAGATAACTAGTGCCCGGTGGGTCACATCTCAACTTGCTGATGAATCTGCTGCCCCAGACAGCTGCCTAGCTTGCCTATGCCCTGAGCGGCCTCTGCTGGGGACTGACCATGGAGCTGCCCCTTAGCTGTAAACAGTGCTTGGATATCACCTGCCCACGCAGCACTGGAGAATGTAGAACGGGGATCCATCCTGCATGGGCCCAGGGGAGAGTGGGCGATGCACTAGATGCACTCCTCAGTATCTGACCATTTCTAATTTCACTCCTATGAGATGGGGAGCAGAAAGCAGTTGAAGTTTCTTTATTATCATACACACATTTCTATGGTGCCCATCTCCATAGTATCTTGACAGGAGGAGTTAGCGCTTGCCAAGAAATGGCACCAATTCCCAATAAAGAAAAATCAGGGCATCCTGACATTTAAAATCCTAATAGATTCACGTTTGGCAATTCCGGACGCTTACCTGAGTGTTCTGCAGATCCCCAAGTAGGAACTAAACCAGCTTTTCTATCAGCCCTTCCCTTCTGGCTGTTCTCTTGTGCTCAGACCTGCCTCTCCTGATTACAGTGGTAACAGAGCACTGCATTGCAGCCGCGGTTGTTTCCGGGGACTGCATTGCAGCCAAGGTGTCTAGAGGGGGAATAACAACTACCCACCAAGGGTAAACACTCAGCCCAGGATTAGTCTTGGCATAAGACGTCTCATCTCCAGAGCAACAATTTTCAGCCTGTTCCATGTTTTAATGTCGTGCTGGGAAACGATGACGGCTCGACAGCCCTGGAGAATGACGCACTATATTTATCCAGGGCCTACCCAGTGCAAAGATTTTTTCTGTAGCCTCATTAAGCTACTGGAGAACGGGAGCAGAGGGAGGATGGCAAAGGCACGCAGCAGGCAGTCACAGAGCATAGGCAAAGCTGCTGGGTACAAAGATTGAACACGTGTTTTTTTAAATGGTTATAGCGCTAGGTTTTTGGCTGGTTCTTATGTAGCCAGGCAGGGGAGTAGGGGAGCATGGCTGGGTAAGACCTGCTTGGATTGTAGCTCCAGGTTTGCTGGTAGGGAGCTCGGGGAGAGGGGGAGGAAGCAAGGACTGTGTGCACTGCCTCCCTCCAAAAATAGGCAGCTGTGCATACAGGGGCAGAACAATACCTCCCCAGGCCCATTCACAGAGCTGGCTGGAGCTGGGGGCTGGAGAAGTTGTAGCAGACGGTTTAGCTCCCTGCCCCAGTGCAAGAGGCGAGCACTAGGGGATTTGTGCCTAACTGGGGTGTCTCTGAAGCTATTTCTGGGGCAGTGCAGTTTGCAGGCCAGCCCATAATAACAACAGCAGGGCCCAATCCTGCAAACACTACAGAGCATAATGCTCAGCATTGCCAGGAGTCCAGTGCAGTGTTGCCAACTCGTGCGATTTTATGACGAGTCTTGTGTTTTTCTGCAAGCCTCAGCTCCTGGAGTCCTGTGATGAGGTGAGAATCTCAGCTTGCATGTTTTAAAAAAAGTAAGCTGTCTCTCTTGATTGCAAAGAAAAGCTTGAAAACATGACTCCCCTAAGGGCTCCAAGACTAGAAGGCAAATCAAAAGCCCCCAAAAGATTTATTTTTGAGCCAATCTAATGATTTTTGCGGGGGTCTAACTCATGATTTTTGAACCTTCATGGCTGGCAACATTGCAAGGAAATATTCCTGCAGTAAGGTACTACTCAGTGAATGTGGGCAGGAGGGGCCCAGTCAGGCTCTTAGATAGTACAACCAAAAGGCACTGAATCATAGAACTGGAAGGGACCTCGAGAAGTCATCTAGTCCAGTCCCTGCACTCAAGACAGGACTAAGTATTATCTAGACCATCCCTGAAAGGTGTTTGTCCAACCTGCTCTGAAAAATCCCCAATGATGGAGAGTCCACAACCTCCCTAGGCAATTTATTCCAGTGCTTAACCACTCTGACAGCTAGGAAGAAAACAAACTAAAGGGAAACCCATCTGTTGCCACCAACTAAGTGAAAAACACGCACAGACTTTTTAAGACACAAAACCAATCAGGTTCTTAAAAAAGGTAAATTTTATTTAAAAAAAGAAGAACGGAAACACATCTGGAAAATCAGGCTATTGCTAGATTTTACAGAGCAACTGAAAAGGGGTTAAACACCAGGCCTGGCTCCCTGGGGTCCAGCTTAATGTTACAAAAGAAAACAAAAATACCCGAGCTTAGCACAGAGGAAGTCCACAAGCCAAAATAAAGAAATAAACCTGATCGCGTCTATCTAAACATTTCCTGTCCCAATGAATCCTTCTAGGTAAGGAAGATGATTTTTCATATCTGATCCAAACTTTACACAGCATTCCTGCTGCCCCATCTCTTCAGCCAAGAGAGAACAACAGAGAGACAAAGGGAAAGCTTTTTTCCCCCATTTTAAAATGCTCTATCCTTCCCATTATCTCTTTTGGTCAGGTTTCCACTCCCTTTCCTTTACCTGGGGGACTTTTTTTTTTAACCCTTTACAGGTAAGGCAAGCAAAGAACAGACACCAAGAGGGACTTTATAGCTAAGTGGCTGGCTGGGTGTCCATAAAAGGGAGCTACCCCCCAATTCATTTATCACAACTGTGAACCACTGATAACTACTCTCTGGGAACGATTTTCCAACCAGTTATGCACCCATCTTATAATAGCTCCATCTAGGTTGTATTTCCCTAGTTTGTTTATGAGAAGGTCATGCAAGACAGTATCAAAAGATATACCACATCTACCGCTTCCCCCCTATCCACAAGGCTTGTTACCCTGTCAAAGAAAGCTATCAGGTTGGTTTGACATGATCTGTTTTTGCTTAATTATTTGCTCCATTATCTTCTGGGGAACAGAAGTTAAGCTGACTGGTCTGTAATTCCCTGGGTTGTCCTTATTTCCCTTTTTATATATTTGCCCTTTTCTAGTCTTCTGGAATGTCTCCCGTCTTCCATGACTTTTCAAAGATAATTGCTAATGGCTCAGATATCTCCTCAGTCAGCTCCTTGAGTATTCTAGAATGCATTTCATCAGGCCCTGGTGATTCGAAGACATCTAACTCGTCTAAGTAATTTTTGACTTGACTGAAACGACCATGTTTCATACTAACAGAGATGACTTGCACTTATTGGAGTGACTCTGATGAAAATGCCCTTCTGACGCTCTGAGTGCTGTGTATAATCCTCATAACACATAGCACTGGATGGACCAGAGAGGCCTTCCCGCCCATCCACTCCAAAGCCTTATGATGAGTTCTAAGGGCACATGGTGCTTTCCATTAGACAAAGTCTGCTAACCAAAAAGGTGACCTTCCCCACAAATAAGGTCACCCTACAGTTAAGGCACAAGTGGCTATGAGACAGAACAATACAGCACAGGCCAACCAGCCTGTGGTTTGATCACGGGAGCTTGGATGGGTCACAGAACCTGTGGGGTTCCAGGAGCTTGTAGCAGGCAGGAAGTAGTGGGCTGCATAGCAGCGGTTAACCAAGCGGCATGGAAGAAGGGACGAGAGAGAGAGAGAAAGAAGGAGGGCAGCGCTGGAGATAGGCAGGGGCACAGCCAGGAGGTGCTTTGAAGATTAGCAGTCTGGACTCTTTGCAGAGAAAAAGGGGAAGTCACAACAGAGGCCATGTGGTCAGAGCAGCAGAACAGGAAGACACTGCGAGGCTGGTTTGGAGCCCAGTCCTCAGCACCTTCAACTCCAGTGACATTGATGGATAAAAGATTAGGAGGAGGCCTTTCAAACTCGTGTGTCCATGTGGTGTTTTCACAGGACCGTTGCTAGAATCCCACTACTATTAGATTTATGCTGTGCAACAGTGGGCATTCTCGCGGCTCACTGCTGCCTAAACTAAACTCCTGACCTCCGTGAAATCAGTGGCAATGGTCCCATTAACTTCACCGGGGGCTGGGACATCACTCCTGCAGTCTACAGTCCCGCACAGACTCCCCACAACTCAGTCACCAGGAATTACTCAGCTCACCACCTTCTTTCCATGCAAGGTGTGCGCACCACAGGCCATATGACCTCCACACACAATGCCCTGCCAAGGCACCTCTGCCCATACAGCCTTAGCCTCTCTGCTGTGGGGAGGGCAATGGGAGGAAGTTCACGGTGATTGTGGTGGTAGCTTTTCTGAGGTGTCCACTGGCCCACTGGGAATTAGACTGACACCCCACCAAACTCAAAAGCCAATCTATAAGCTTTATACAGAGTAAAATGGATTTATTTGGGGGTTGGATCCCATTGGGAACTGGGTGCTGGACACAGGTAACTGACTGAGCTGTTTTCAGTTAAGTCTGCAGCTTTGGGGGTGTGGACCAGACCCAGGGTCTGTGTTGCAGCAGGCTAGCATGTCTGGCTCAACAAGGCAGGGTTCTGGAGTCCCAAGTTGCCAGGGAAAATGGGCTCAGAGGTAATCTCAGCACGTCAGGTGACAGTCCCAAGGCGGTCTCTGTGACCAAACCCGTCACATCCACCTGCCCGCTGGGAATTAGACTGACGCCCCACCTAACTCAAAAGCCAAACTGGACAGGGTTTGAAGCAGTAAGTTGAAGACAGAAGGCTCCATATCGCCCTCCCATTCCGCTCAGTCATCCACTCCCTCATAGCCTGTGTTTAATTCATTGCAAATAAAGTCCAGGCAGCATCTGCTCAACTGATTCAATGGCAATTTTATGTGGAGAATTTAACTTAGGAAGTGTAAGGCAGGCTGTCAGACGTAGATATTTCTACTGTGCCCCTCACCAGAGCATCTAGAGGGGACAACTACCCTAAGTCTCACTAGCTGAATCAATGTACTGTGAAAAATGCATGTAGTTGTGTGTGCTGTGAATATTTTAGCTCAGATTTAACTAATTTTTTTAGTAAACACCACACACCTCTAAAATATCTCTTTATGAAATAAATCCCTACACTTTCCCTTGAAAGAGTCCCTACATAGCAACACAATCAGTTCATTGGGCCAGGTTCCCAGCTCAGTTTTACTCTGAATCTGGAGTAACTTCATTCAGTGGCGTTCCTTCGGATTTACACTGGAATAAGCAGAGTTCAGAATCTGGTCCATTGTGTGTGAAACATTCACCATCCTGGTCATATACCCGTTCATCCCGTTAGGGCCAAAGGGCAGCAAAACTCAATGCCAAAGAAAGTGAAACCAAGCCCGGGAAAGATATAATTAATGCACTATTCCACGCCAGCCTCCAAAATGACAGAAAAATAGCGAACAACTCTTTCATACTTACTCAGGTTCCGCAAAGGCTTTGCTTCAAGCGGATACTGCCATGCTTTACTTTACTTCTGGTAATCTAACTTGTATGTACGTCCAGACAAAAATGATCCATCCGCCCCACCCCTTCAACGCTAAAAAATGTTCTGGTCTCACATAAACACCTGGTTTTGATTACTTTCCATGAAAGATTTTCTTTGCAGAACAAGTCCTTCGGGTTTCTGAAAGCTGTGATTAAATAAGGTTCAAGTTACAACATCGTCTGACAAACGACAGACTCGGATATCATGAGGCTATTTTCACTTCTGCTGAAGGGAAGTTTGCTCACTGGACTTCCCCCTTAAAAAAAAAATATTGTAAGCAGAGTCAGGATGAGCTCTACCCTGACATCTGGTGGTGAATTATGGCAAGTGTGGAAAAGAACTCCAGGGGCTGATCTTGTTTGCATAGGCACACCCACTCGCCTGGCATGAAACAACAGCAACTCAAAGTGGTTACTTTGGCTGGTGTGGGATCCCCAGTTTTCTCTGTTATTGGGGCAGGAAGAATAAAGTTTTGTTACCCTGATTCTGTGAATCAAGGCCAGTGGAACTGTTGTATGACAGAAGGACTGAGTGAGTCCTTCACCATTACCTAAGTAGCACTTGCTTGACAAGGGACATGGGTTACAAAATCCAGTGAGTGGAGAGAGGATGTGCTCCCTTTGAGGGTCTGAAACACCAATTGCACTACTGTCTCTCTCCACTGTTGAATGTCAGAGCTAATTTTGGTTCCATTAGGAGTCTAGTTACAGGCTGCTGAGCTGAATTCACTTTGGGCCAATGGTGCACTAGCACTGAAGCTCCCCTACTATGAGCTGAAATTGCTAAGAGCTGAAATCACAAAAGAGCTAAAGTTATTAAGAGCTGAGATCACTGAGTGCTGTGTTAACGAGTGGGGGAGCCTGAAGGTATATTGCTAAGCAGCTGCTGGAGCAATTTGTGGGATGACAGGAAGTGGACTGGCTTGTGGTGAAGGCTGTGGCGGAACCCCACGGAGAGACGGCCAGCCGGCCTCGGATCACGTAAGGTGCCCCTTAACACCCTGTGTGCCCTCCCCCCCTTTTACTGTGGGGCTGCACTGACCAGGGACAGAGACTTTGGGGTCTGTTGGACTTTTGGGACTTTGGGTGGTTGCTGGACCCAAGAGACTTTGGGGGTGTTGGACTTTGGGGACTGGGTGATTTTTGGGTTGCTGGATTCAAGAACCAAAGGGAAAGGACACAGCCCAATTTGCTGGGGTGGGTTTTTTGCCCATGGTTTGTGTTATGAATCCTGTTTGTGGTGTTTTTCCAATTTAATGCTGATGTCGTTTACCTCATGTTATTAAACATTTTCTGTTACACTCAGACTCTGTGCTTGCGAGAGGGGAAGTATTGCCTCTTAGAGGCACCCAGGGGGTGGTATGTAATTGTCCCAGGTCACTGGGTGGGGGCTCGAGCTGGTTTTGCATTGCGTTATTGAAACGGAACCCCTAGATACAGAACCCGGCCCTTGTTGCTGCCAACTTAGATGGGCAGAAGGTTTTACAATATAGTCCTATCATCTACTGGATCCCCAAAATCATGCCCTGGCATGAGCAAATCCAATCTTCCCAGTTATAAGAGCTAATTTTATGGTCTCCGATCCAGTATCTGGCTTCAGACAGACTTTTCTGTGCTTCTCACCACAATCAGTAACAAAATGAGTGAACCTTGTTCTGGCACGGACAGCATGATCACAACACAGCTATCATTTCCTGTGCAGCACATTCGTCAGGGCTTTTACTGAGCACAAGATTTCCTTCCATTGTTGTGTTCTCATAGCACCTAAGGTTTCCAGAGTGCTCTACGTCAGGGGGTCTCAACCTTTTTCTCTCTGAGGCCCACCTCGACATGCTATAAAAACTCCAGAGCCCAGCAGGGGTGAGGGTGGGGGACTTGGGGCAGGACCTTGGGCATACATATAGTTTGACTGTTATTTGGGGCAGGGCAGGAGCCAGCGAGGCTCGAGCCACTGCTGCCTGGTGGGGTCCAGGGAGGGAGCGCCACCTCCACCCCCTCACTCACCTCAGCAGGCTGCCCAGCCTGTCTGGGGGGGCGCAACCAAAAATTATAACTTAAAGGTGGGGGGCTTAGCCCCTCAAAAATTGAAAACAGCTCAGGGTGCAGGGACAGGGTCACTAGAGGCTGTGTGAGGGCAGGGGGTAGTTCAGGGTGAAGGTAGGGAGTCGCTAGGGGCTGTGTGCAGGCAGGGGTGTCGCTCAGGGTGTAGGGACAGGGATATTAGGGGCTGTGTGCAGGCAGAGGATAGCTCAGGGTGCAGGGAGGGGGTACTAGGGGCTGTGTGCAGACAGGGGATAGCTCAGAGTGCAGGGAGGGTGTAGCTCAGGGTGTAGGGAAGGAGTAGCTGGCGCTGTATGCAGACAGGAGGGGATAGCTGTATGCAGACAGGGAGGGGATAGCTGGGGCTGTGTGCGGGCCGGTTGGAGCTCAGGGTGCAGGGAGAGGAGCGCTAGGGGCTGTGTGCGGGCCGGTTGGAGCTCAGGGTGCAGGGAGAGGAGCGCTAGGGGCTGTGTGCAGACAGGGGGGTAGCTCAGGACACAGGGAGGGGATAGCTGGGTCTGTGTACGGGCAGGGAGGTAGCTCAGGGTGCAGGGAGGGTGTAGCGAAGGAGTAGCTGGTGCTGTATGCAGACAGGGGGTAGCTCAGGATACAGGGAGGGGATAGCTGGGGCTGTGTGCAGGCAGGGGGGTAGCTCAGGGGGCAGGGAGGGGATAGCTGGGGCTGTGTGCGGGCAGGGAGGTAGCTCAGGGTGCAGGGAGAGGGGCGCTAGGGGCTGTGTGTGGGAAGGGGGGTAGCTCAGGGTGCAGGGAGGGTGTAGCTCAGGGTGTAGGGAAGGAGTAGCTGGCACTGTATGCAGGCAGGGGGGTAGCTCAGGACACAGGGAGGGGATAGCTGGGGCTGTGTGCGGGAAGGGGGGTAGCTCAGGGTGCAGGGAGGAGGGGGATAGCTGGGGCTGTGTGTGGGCAGGGGGGTAGATCAGGACACAGGGAGAGGGGCGCTAGGAGCTGTGTGTGGGCAGGGTGGAGCTCAGGGAGGAGGGGGATAGCTCAGGGTGCAGGCCAGTTCAGGTCAGAGTAATAGGCCAATTCACTTGTGTGTGAATATCAAAGAAATGTTTCGTTCAAAGGAAATCTGAATGATATTGACTTCACTTATCTGTAACCTGTTGAATGCTATTGCATGACATTCTGTATATTTGTACTTAATTAACTCTAGATCAACAGTGTGTGATAGCATTAAGATGAGAATTTACTTAATGTGTAAACTTCATGAAACTAATGGAATGATCCTTTTAATGGCAGGCCTTTGCAGGATATAGATACTTGTAACTAAATAAATACACATTAAATGCAGATGAAGCCTTGGAGGGATGCAAATGAAGAAGAGGCTAGCTTCAAAGCAAATGGTCACTAGTGTAATGATCGGAGGTCAAGGATTCAAGATGCATTCCTCACTCACATCAGCAAAGGAAACCCTCATGGGGAAAAGCATGGACAGCTTGCTTTCTATGTGAAAAAACTATAAATAAGGATTCAGGGAACAATTTTGTGTCTCTGAACTATTTTTGGATACTCACACAGAAGCATTCCAGAGATCTCCAATGTTATTTTGGGTAACCCTGAGAGACTGAAGGAAAACTAGCAGATTACTACATCTCTACCACCATTTTGGATTTACAAACTTACACTCACCCTGTAATATATTCTACCTGCTTTAACCTCTCAATAATTCTCATTTTCTTTTCTTAGCTAATAAGTATTTAGTTAGTTTACTAGAGAAACTGGCTGCCTGTGTTCTCTTTGGTGTAAGATTGAGAGCATCCATTGACCTGGGCTAAGTGACCGACCTTTTGGGATTGGGAGTAACCTAATATAAATGTGGTTTTTGGTTTATATAATCTTTTGTCATCAAGGCCACTGTGTCTGGTGTGACAAAGTTCCTCCTCTACCTTGGTGGGTCCGGCGCTTATTGGCAGATTTGCTCACTTCACAGATTCACCCTGTGGGTCAAGAAACAGTCCAGGGACCTTCCCCTCTGGTAGAAGCTATAGTCCACGTCAATTCCTCCAGTGTTTGCTCAGGAGTTGGGAGGTATGGGGGGAACCCAGGCCCACCCTCTACTCCAGGTTACAGCCCAGGGTCCTGTGGACTGCAGCTGTTTAGAGTGCCTCCTGGTACAGTTGCACAACACCTACAACTCCCTGAGCTACTTCCCCATGGCCTCCTCCCAACACCTTCTTTGTCCTCACCACCAGACCCTCCTCCTGATGTCTGATAATGCTTGTACTTCTCAGTCCTCCAGCAGTACACCTACTCACTCTCAGCTTTTTACACACCTCTTGTACCCAGTTCCTCTCACACACTCCCTCTCCTCTGGCTCCCCCTGGCTTGACTGGAGTGAGCCCTTTTATAGCATCAGAGGGGCCTTAATTAGAGTCAGGTGCTTAACTGCCTCACCTGACTCTTAGCAGGTTAACTGGAGTCAGGTGGTCTATTAGCCTGGTGCAGCCCCTGCTCTGGTCACTCAGGGAACAGAAAACAGCTTATCCAGTGGCCAGTATATCTCCCTTCTGCTACTCTGCTGTTCCCAACTGATTTGGGTCTATCACACTGGGTAGTAAGATAGACTGGAGAGCCTAACAGTTTGTGATTCCATTGTAAGACTAAAATAGTGATCCGGGAGTGCACATTTGTTATTGGCTTGGTGAAATCGAATTACAGAATTTACCACCAGTTTGGGGTATCTGCCCTATTTTCTGACAGTCTGACCTGAGTCTGGCACCCGCAGTTGTGAGCCACTCCAGACAGCGTGACAGGAGCCATGAAGGATGCCTCTTAATTAGAAGTCTGCCATCCAACTGTGCCTGGCCAGCCCCTGGGATGTCATTAACGCAGCACAGTCCAATCTTAGCAAGGATGTAATGTTTGAAAAACACCTTCCAAGGAACACCTGAGCCTCCAGCAAATGAACGTTTCTTGACCTGGCTGCTTTTCATCTGAGCCTAGAGGAGCAAATAGAAATGAAAAATGTATCTTAATGGAGGACTTTACCTGCCCCTACACAAACAGATCCTAATACAGTGTGAAATTCACCCCTGTGCAAAAGGCCAACATGAGGCTAATGCAACACTTAAGGGGGAGGGATAGCTCAGTGGTCTGAGCATTAGCCTGCTAAACCCAGGGTTGTGAGTTCAATTCTTGAGGGGGGCACTTAGGGATCTGGGCAAAAATCAGTATTTGGTCCTGCTAGTGAAGGCAGGGGGCTGGACTTGATGACCTTTCAGGATCCCTTCCAGCTCTATGAGATAGGTATATATAAATAGACTCCCTTGAGCCAGTTTTAGATAGTGTCTAGTCCTTGTGCTGGGCTTCGGCACTGGGGTGAATTTCAACCCCGGCGAAACCCTAATTCTTCCTATTGGAAAATTGCCCCAAAGGAATCAACTTACTGTACATGATCCTTCGCAAGGAATATCAGCAAAAAGAACGACCTCCAAAGCAACTCAAAACTGGTGTTTAAGGATTGTTGGGCTACTAAGGACCAGATGCCAAAATTAGATATTATGAAACCCGCTGGGGTATGTCTACACTGCAGATGGGATCGAGCTTCCCAGCCCAGACAGACAGATACAGGCTAAAATGGGGTTACCATATTTTGAATGTCCAAAAAGAGGACACTCCACGGGGCCCCGCCCACACCCCAACTCCATCCCTTCCCCAAAGTCCCCGCCCCAACTCCGCCCCCTCCCCTGCTTCCCACGAACATTTGATTCGCGGGAAGCCTGAAGCAGGCAGCAGGTAAGGGGTGGGGGTGGGGGGAGGAGGCGCGGCCCAGTCTGGCCCCCCCCGGTGTCTCCAGCCTGGGTCGGCTCGAGCCCTAGGATGCCGGCCCCGGGCCAGCCCCCGACCGAGCACCCCCGGCCCAGCACTGCTGGCCCGGGCCCGGCCCCTGGCCGAGCACCGCCGGCCCGCGCCTGGTCCCTGGTCCCGGCCCCCGGCCCAGCACCGCTGGCCCCGCATGTCCCGATTTTCCCGGACATGTTCGGCTTTTTGGGATTTCCCCCGGACGGGGATTTGAGGCCTAAAAAGCTGGACATGTCCGGGAAAATCCGGACGTATGGTAACCTTAGGCTAAAAATAGCTGTGTGGACATTGGGGCTGGGCAGAGACTCGGGCTAGCCACCCGAGCTCAGACACAGAGGGTCTGGACCAGTGTCCACACTGCTGTTTTTAGCATACTAGCCTGCGCTCAGTTAGTGCGAATCTGACTACCCAGACTGGCTGCCAGCTGCAATGTAAATATACCCTTTGAAAACATACCTGGGATTGACTGGCCATGCAAAAAGGGTCTGCAATTCCAAGCTCTCCATTAGCCTGGGAGTGCATGAGCAAACAAACACTGGATACTGCATGTGATGTGCTGAACGTCCCTGAGGACGAGAGAATCTACAGCATCTGCCACTGCCGGGGAGCCCATTTCATAACCACATCAGTGCTGTTAGTGTAATATCTAACTATGGCAGCCCCCTAAGTCTTGGATCAAGTGGGGGGAAATCGTCATAGGGAATAGCTATGGAGAGAAAGTCTTGCAAAACACTGGCCAACACTCATTTGCCTGCTTTATAGCAACCAGCACTAAAACTCCCCAGCATTTATAGTGAGTGTGACGCTGGCAGAGTGCCAGCTCTTGCCAAGGCTTTCAGCCTCAGCTGAGCACTGACAAATTCATTGCTGGAAAACAGTCTGTTTCACTTGTGTGTTAACATGAGTAAAATGGGTACTGGACTTATAACTAAGGCTGTCATGGAGGTCAATGAGTCTGTCATGGAGGTCACGGATTCCGTGACTTTCCGTGACCTCTGCAGGGGCTGGTGCTGGCTCAAGGGCTGCCTGAGCTGGGCAGCCCCTGGGCCAGCAGCAGCAGTTTGGGTGTGTGGGAGGGGGCTCAGGGCTAGGGGCAGGGGGTTGGAGAATGCAGGGGGGTGCTTACCTCGGGGCTGGGGGCTCCCACTGGCATGGTCCTGCAGCTCCTAGGTGGTGGAGGGGTCGGGGGCTCTGCGCTGCACGCTGCCCACACCTGCAGGCCCCACCCCCGCAGCTCCCATTGGCTGTGGTTCCCAGCCAATGGGGGCTGAGGCAGCTGGCGTTTGTGCCCCTCCGCTGCCTAGGAGCTGCAGGGAGGCGGAGCCAGGTAAGGAGCCCCTGCCAACCCCCCCAACCCTCCCCCCCAGCACAAGTGGGATCCCGGGCCACCTCCCCCAGCACCCACAGTGCCCCCGGACCGACCTCCTCCCCAGATCACCCGTGGCCTCCTGCCCAAGTTTTAGTCTCAGGTATTTTTAGTAAAAGTCATGGACAGGTCACAGGCCATGAATTTTTGTTTACTGCCCGTGACCTGTCCATGATTTTTACTAAAAATACCTGTGACTAAAACGTAGCCTTACTTATAACAGTATGTTTAGTGTGTAGGCCTTATGAAATGCTTGTAAATTGCTGCAGGCATTAATCTTATAATTTCTTTATCACATGCTATAAGGTAATATTGAAGTTTTTGATTTGTAACTGCAAAAATGTTTGCTGTGAAACTGCAAACCCAGTCAGGAGGGATCCTCTCCTGACCCTCAAGTAGGCCTATCAAAACTAAATGGGCCATAGTGGGGCATCACAATGCAAAGACTTTGCTAATTGCTCCTTATGCCCATGAAGAGGCTACCTGCAAAAAGGCTCATCCCATCAGCTTGAACTCTGGAAGAAGGACATTAAAATAGCTGACAAGAAATATTTTCATGTCTTTTGCTGTCTGGACTCTCACAGGGCTGGAGCTATGAAACAGAAGCAGAGATCCCCAGGGTCAACCTGAGTTAGACCAAAAGATCATTCAGAGCTGACAGATTACTACAACTCTGTCACCTTTTGAAACCATACACTGTAACTCATTTGTGTATATATGTTTGCCTGCTTTAACCTTGTAATAACTCTCTCAGTTTTTGTCTTAATTAATAAACCCTTAGGTAATTACTATAGGATTGGCTACAAGCTCCTGGAGCCTCTGACAGTCAACTGCAATCTCCAACTGCTAGAAGTCCCGCGGCGCAGTGGGGCTAAGGCAGGCTCCCTGCCTGCCCCAGCCCTGCGCAGCTCCCAGAAACAGCAAGCATAGCCCTGCTGCCAGGGAGGGGAGAAGGAGTCTCCGCACGCTGCTCCTGCCTGCAAGCACCGCCCCCACAGCTCCCATTGGCCGGGAATGTGGCCAATGGGAGCTGCGGGGACGGTGCCTACAGGGAGGGGCAGCACGCATAGCCACTTGTCCCCCCCGCCATCCCACGGGCCGCAGGGGTGTACTCCAGGAGCAGCATGGGTCTGGGGCAGGCAGGAAGCCTGCCTTAGCCTGGCTGCACTGCTGACCAGGAGCCACCCGAGGTAAGTGCCGTCCAGCGGGAGCAGGCACCCCCCCCCCCGCGCACACCCCCCCGCACACCAACCCCCAGGTCCCTCCCGGAGCCAGCACCCCATACCCCTCCTGCACCCCAACCCCCTGCCCCAGCCCTAAGCCCCCTTCCAGAGCCAGAATCACATACTCTCTCCTGCACCCTGAACCCCCTCCTGTACCCCAACCCCTTGCCCTAGCCCTGAAGCCCCTCCCAGAGCTTGCACCCCTCATCCCCTCCCACACTCCAAACCCCTCAGTCCCAGCCCAGAGCTCGCACCCCCTCACACACCCCAATCCTCTGCCCCAGCCTGGTGAAAGTGAGTGAGGGTGGGGGAGAGTGAGTGACGGAGGGAAGGGGGATGGAGTGAGCAGGGCGGGGCAGATCCTGGGTTGCACTTAAATTCAAAAAGTTTTTTTTGTGCGTAAAAGGTTTGGAGACCATTGGTGTATAGCAACCAACTGTCACTAAGTTCAGCTTGCCTGGCTGGCAAAATAGACTGGAATGCCCCCGGGGACGGTCTGTGACTCCACTATTATCGTACTTAGGAGTTCATACTTGTTACTGGGTTGGTGAAACCTAATTATAGAACACACAACCTGTTTGGGGTCTCTGCCCTGCTTCCTGACAGTCTGCCCTGAGGCTGGCACTCACGGTTATGAGCTACTCCAGACGTGATAGAAAGCATGAAAGGACTCCACAGAAAGGTATCAGAATCAAGAAACAATAGTGCAAAATGTACCCTTGTCACTGAAGGCATCATTTGGTCCATTGGGGCTGCCACCAAGAGTTAATAGGGGTCTACAGAATGTTTACTTCTGATGATGATGCATGAGAAGGAAAGAAACCATTTTGACGCTTAGAGACCAGGATGAGCTTGAAGCTTGAGAGGTGGCAAACCGAATGCATCTGACATAGAAATCATCGAGACAATAACCATTAAACCTCACATGATCACTTTTACAGCACCAGAGTAAACGGATGTAGCTCCAACAGAGCTATATTGATTTACACCAGTTAAGGTTCTGGCCCAAAGAGTCTCTTTTCAGAGCAGAGCTGCTGGAGTACAATAAAATAAAACAATTCATGGAGTTCCAAACAAACGAACAACTTAACAGCAACCCCCTGCCCTCAGTTCAAACCCGGCTCTCAAAAATCTCATGCAATTAGTATGTTAATTATGTCCTTTAGAGAATATACTAATGCCCTAGCTTGAATGATTGGAGGATTGTTAAAAAATTCTACCTAAGAGGCTTGAATTTATCTGCATGTAATAAAATAATTTTTAAATGGCCAAAAGATGAGCTAAAGCATGTACACTTTTGACCCCTTAAGACTAGAATTCTTGAAGTTCACTACAATAAGAGAAAGAAAGAGCTCAGAAGAAAACAATGTACGTGATTCAAGGTTTAGAAAATAAGCTCTAGGGGGCGAAGAACAAGGCATTTTCAGTCTGGATACAAGGACAAGGGATGGGATAAATCCAAGAGTTCTCAGGGAGTTTAAGACCGCAGTGGCTGAGTTATTAACAAAAATACCCAGCGTCTCAATATAAGCAGCTATTATTCCAGAGGGCAGCAATGTTAAAACGGTGCTACAGATGATCCTAATTAGACTAATCAGCCTTTTGGTATCAAGTACATTAGTTACAGGAATTGCCAGATTGGATCAGATCTATGGTGCAGCTAATACAGCATCTGGTCTCTGACACTGGCCAGTACTAAATGCCTCAGAGTAAGGTTCAAGTAATCCAATAGTGGACAATACAAAGTAACTAGTCTATAAGAGAAATTTCTTCCTAACCTCCATCTGTTAGTGGCTGTTATAAAGAGACACAAGAACAACTAATTATTCTCACAACAGAATCAACTTTGGACATAGACCAGTCAGCAAAGACGGACTCTCCATGGACCATTTACAGACATTCACCAATTAGTCTAGGAAAGTAACAGGACGATCAAACTTTTTCCTCTAATAAAGTAAAGTATAAAGTTTTATTTGTAGAACAAAGTCACTGATATATTATTAACACAGATGTATATGTAACACGAGGTTCAAGCATACAGCTGCTTTATCTTCTGAACGGATTGTTTCCACCAACCCTCCCAGCGTTGAGCCTTCATTAACTGGGCTGTCTTTTCCTCCTTAATCTTCGCAAACTCCTCTTCCAGCTTATGCTTATATTTCTGAACAAATAACCAAAAAGAAGAAACTGGTTAAGATCAGATATACACCTCTACCTCGATAGAACACTGTCCTCGGCAACCAAAAAATCTTACCGCATTATAGGTGAAACCGCGTTATATTGAACTTGCTTTGATCCACCGGAGTGTGCAGCCCTGCCACCCCGGAGCACTGCTTTACCCCATTATATCTGAATTCGTGTTATTTCGGGTCGCGTTATATCGGGGTAGAGGTGTACCTGCAATTTCTTTTAGTTTCTAACTCCATGCCCTGCCCTGCTGTGTCAAATGATTTGTGCACTGGCCACTTATTTTCCATATTTGACAACAGAGCTATACAGCTATTTAATTATTCATTGCCTTCTTTTCTTTCCTTTATTTAATGGCTACTGAAACAAACAAAATAAATATTTAAGTTTTGCTTTTAAGTATACATTGGGTTACAATGTTAGATGCTCTAGCCCATCTCAGTGAGTTCCTATGAGTAAAGATCTACTTGTTCTAGAAGGGGGAAGGGCTCTAAGTCTCAAATCTGCTTTTGTCCTAGAACTCGCTAAGGCAGAGAGACGAGCTAAACTGCGTGATGAAGCTGCTCGGAGGTACATCACCTAGACAGGATGGGGAAGTTGTGAACCTTCTACCATCATTAAAACCTCCAGACCAAACAAATGAGTTCTTGTTCTAAAAATGAAAACGGTTTTCTTGAACCTACACTTCATTGTTTCATTTTGCCTTATCAAAATATATTTTATTGTGCAGTATGTATGTACTATATGATATATACATTGATTAATATTACTCAGACACATCTATGCATACACCATGCCTACCTCACAGGAGTGTTTTGAGGCAAGTGCTTCATTATCATTACTACATATATAAAACTGACACCGTTTTATGGTATTGCTACCTCTGCCGTAATATATATATATATTGTACTCTCCATACAAATGATTGTTGAAATAAAGTCACTTCCAGAACTGGCCCAGCCACGTTGATCTTTTATTCCCATGAGGACTTAAAGCACCTTTCCCCTGCTGCTGATTTTGCTGTTCTTTGAGCTATCTGCAATGTGAGTTGGAGGACTTTGAAGTAATCTGGAATAGAATCTGTTCATTTTTCCTACTGGCCAAAGTGACGAGAGGGTGACCCTACTAGTGGCAGAAAGAGAAATCTGAGATGACTCAGGATTTAGGATGGAAATGGGAATGGATCTTACCACCCATTCCACTCCAAGGGAGAATTAGCCTTGTGATCCAAGACTGAAATTGCAGACTTTGGGAAGAGAAATGAGTGCTATATTGAAACAGCATGAGGGGGAAATCCTGACAACACAGTTACTGTCCAAACTGCAATTCTATTGACATACATCAGTGATAATCTGTTCTGGCACCATTCATTGTTTTGTCCTATTGAAAAGTGGGGAAGTGCCTGATGGAAAAGGCTCTCAGCAGAAATCACTCAAGCACTTTCTACTTTTGTCACCATCATAAAGAAATAGAAATGAGGGGGGATTTCTAGTCACTGATTTTGACTATAATCTTTGAAAAGACTCGCAGTGTGCCTTGGTTGTATGAGCAGGTACATTTTCTTCTCTTATAGCCCCCTGAAATTACACCTCTCTCCCACACAAACCACATAGGCTGCATCTCTTGCTTCTTCTGCTGAAACATGACCCAGAGTAGTTTTGGCTGTTGTCACAGAGGCAGTTTCTCTGCAGAGAATATGGTCTGGAACGTCTGTGAGCGTGGTCTTGGGTATTCCTGGCCAGGTCCTTAAAACCACAAACAAGAAATTTTTAAAAAACTTTTTGGTGGAGGAGGAGGAAGGGAGTAGAACGATTTTACTGCTAGTTATACCTAAAGAGGAAATACAGATTTTTTTTTCCAGAAAGAAATCTTCACAAAAGCAGAATCTAGATTAATACTTGCCTTTCATATTCTTAGCCTGGGAGTGGGGAATTTAGTTATTAAAAAAAACTAGAACAAAAAAAATGCTTTGTTTTTTGTTATGTGCGAATCCCATTGATTAATATGTGGTCACATGATCAAAACAGGTAGGGTTTGTCCCGAGGTCGGCATTTCCCCCCTCTCTGAAGTACATTAGTTACTAGAGAAGCAACATCATAATTGTTGTGGGTAGAACTTAGGAAGTTCAACAAGTGTAGTGACATCAACAAGTGTAGTAGAAAACTGTGTGGACAGTACCCGGAAGCATTTTTGACAGAAAATGTGCAGAGAAGCATTCAATATATACTAGTGATACCTGCTGCCACGTTCAGTTAACGGCTTAATGTCATGGATCTCTAAAGAAAGCCCAGCTCGTTTACGACGGATTAAGGTGGAGATCTTCTCTTTCGGCATTTCAATTTCTGGGACACAGCAAAGGACAGACTTAGTAACAGCGAGACAAGACCAGCTACATATCATTGCTGCAAAGCAACTGCATGAAGCTGGATACTTTTAGTTTTCAAGAGGTAACTTTGCAAGAAGTCAGTGGATCGTCCGAATTCTTTCCCTTCACAGTACTCAAGGGTCTCCTATTCCTAAACCTCGTCACCAGAGCACAGAAATAGTTTTCCAATTGACCCTAGAGCCCTGTGAATAGCATCCTGAACGGCCGTGTGGTGGGACTGAGGTGCTGGAACATCCTAAGGGCCAATTCTGGTTTGGTCACAAGACCCAGAGTAGGGGGTGGCAGAGGTAAAGATTCTGGGCTGCAAACTAGTTAACAGGCGGCCCTGGGAGGCAGCTGTAATTAGAGCAGCCGGGGGTTGTACCAGCCCCCATGGCAACTTAGAATCTTGAGTGCACAAACCACCATTGGACTCTCACCACTTCCTCCCCCTGGTCTGTGCAGTCTATGCTGCATCTCCAAGGGGCGCAGCACAGAACCTCCCTTACAGTGTCAGTCAGGGAAGAAGGGAGATGCAAATATGTCGCTCTCAAGAACTTGATCTGAAACCACAAACTCTAAACTTTTACTGATAGTTAGTCTGATAAGCAACCAGAATAGCACCCATCCAAATCTCTGGGTACTTTTTACTAAATTTAAATTGCATAAAACTTCCCTTGAAACCTTTAGACAAGGAACACTATAAGAAAAAAAATCAATGGATGACAGCATTTGGCATTACAAGTTATTCGGTATAATGAAATATAGCTATGAAAAGCAATAGGCATATGCAATTCTAGAAGGAATAGGGCAGAAGATTACAGAAGGAACTCTATTTCTCCTTTTAACAACATTTTACTTAAAGCATCAAGAAGGAAGTGGAGAACTGGGTAAGTGTTCCATTCAGTTGACTTACTTGCTACTTGTACATCATCAACGGTGATACTTTCATCTAACTCCAGAAGCAGGTTTTCTGTGAGGCTAGCTAGCGCAGAAACAAATTTCTGGGCACACTCAGCAGCACAGGCCTGTGGGAACACAGTTATCAGTTAGGATTCGAGTATGAGTGGAGATGGGAAAAGTTCTCCCTCCAAAGAATCTCATCTCCTTTCAGAGCAGCGCTGAAGAGTTACACAGCTCTCCAACCTCGCTTTTGTGCAACAGCTACAGAGCAGCACTTTATGAAAAGCTCACAGAGTGGCCTCTCTGGAATGCTCCTAATGCAAACATGTCACTGATCAGATTGATGTAAATTATTAAATGGCATAAGAAGATCTGTATAGTTAGACAGAATCTGCCCAAAGAGTTGCACAATATGATTAGTTAGAAAACCGAAACATCCACAGGGAAAACACCCATCACCTACTGCTATTAAGATAGCTAACCAGGAGATGTCACCATTACTCCATTCTCACACGCCGTCACTACAACACTAGTTTCAGAACCAAGACTATTATCATTATGGGAGTAGACAAATGCAAGTTCATCCCTTTCCTCAGTTTGCACTGTGAATAAATACCCCATGGAAACAACAGATTGACTACAATCTTAGGAAGAAAGCATGGTCTAGTGGTGACAGCACAGAATTAAGAGTCAAAAGATATTGTCTTTAATGGGGTTGCCTAAAACTAAAAATCTTTTCCAGTTCACTTTTAATGGGGAGGTAAAATGCATCCTAAACTCCAACCTCTGACCTTGAGCAAGAAATCAAATAGGTTCTAACAAGCCACAGTCTAGTATGTCACTCATACCTGCAGTTTCTGAGTGTTAAAGAGTATCCCATCAGCTTGGTCTTTTTGTCTTTTTAACTCCTCCTGGCACAAAACCTCCAGCTGGGGTAAGTTGTCTGGGTGCCCCAGAGCTGGACGCAGTTTGTTCTTGTTCTCAGCCTTTAATCAAACAAATACATCACTAGCATTTTCTGTAAAGAATGTGTGACTGGGTCCTAGAGAGAAAGAGGGATGAGTAGAAACACAACTCTTTTGTGCATCAGTTGTAACAGGGTGGCATGCTCTTTAATGGCTAAAGGCTTGGGGCTAGCCAACCCTAGTTACTAAGGAGATACACCTGAGCAGGGATCAGCTGATTCCCCTATAAAGAATAGCAACAAGCTGCATAGAGAGAATCCCCAGATAGATCAGAGTGGGGACAGAGAGATGACAGAGGGTGAGGGAAGCAGGTAGGCTCCAGCAGAGAACCCTGAGACATCAGTGACATTGTGACGCTTCTTAGGGGTCCCCCGGGTTGTGAGGCACCTCACTATCACCTACCCTTAGCATGAGGAAATCTTGTTGTACCTACTGTGGGTCAGACCCTTAACTCTACCGGCCTCTGGCAGCACTAGCATTGTCCTCCAGGCCTTCGCTGGCCTTGCTCTTGCTGTACAGGTTAGCAATAGGCACACACCACCACCCATTCCTTTGGAGTGCCCAGCCCCGATCCTCTGAATATTCACAGAACTTCCAGATTCTCTACTCCCAAAGGAACAGTGCAAACAAGCGTACTAGTGTCAACTAAGGATCACCACTCCGCTTAACACACAGCACTTAGAGATATTTATAGTGAAAACAAGAATACGGTTTTTTTAATCAAAGAACAGAGATTCATATGGACAGCAAATAAAAATACTGGAAACAAAACAAAATCATAACATGCTTTTGAAAGCCTGAACTTACCTCCAAGTTTAACTATTCTAATTAAAAATATGAGACTGAAACTAGGAAATGAAATCAGGGGGTGGTTTAGGAGTCAGTGGCGTAAGCAAGCAAATGAGTTTAATGTAAATGACAATAACATGTTCTGTCAGACAGCGGATACTTTATACCGGAGGTATTCCAGCATGCCCATAAACCATACCTTTGCATTGTCCCATTCTTCCAGCTGTTCTCTGAAGAGTTGCCGGATCTGATCAGTGGAGTGTCTGAGCTGCTGCTCATGCTCTTTAAGAAGGCTGTCGATAACCAGATGGGAGACATGAGGGAGTTGTTCTTCAAACAACTTCAACTGATCCCAGAACTCTGGTGGAAAAGGCAGCCACAGGAAGGTTTGTGTCACATAAAGACATTGATGTCAAGGAACCAGAAAACAAACAAACTAATGTATAGTATAAGTGCCAAAAGTGACTGGAATTTTCTTTCACACACACTCCTCTTTGTGTCCACTGGCCCAGGACCACTGGTTGATGACACACACAAGTCCTGAAGCATTTGTACAGGACTTTCAATTAAATATCTTTGCAATGGTCTTTCTCACATAAATTTTAGTAACTGACAGCACCCCAGTTACAGGTAATTGGCCCAATTCTGGTCCCACAGAAGTTAATGACAGTATTGCCACTGACTGGAGTAGAAACATAACTAGGCTTTAAAACTTTGCACAATTTGAAAGCAGAGATTCCAGCCTTTTCAATCATAACAGGACCTTAAATTTATACTAAGCCTACCCTGGTTCCTTCTTCTTCCATTGGCATAGGCCCAAGACTGAATTAAGAAAACTCTAGACTTCTGATCATTTCAGTTTTCAATTCCAATTGATACATATGACAAAGTATTAGGTCCTAGGATTTTACCTATTAGGCAGGAATTATGGTAATCATCCGTCTGGCTCTGATAAGACAGGAGCTTCTGCCCAAACAATTCTGCACAATGGTCAAATGTCTCTTGCAGATATTCAGGCCTCGTGATTTGATGCTTATCCTTTCGGTAAAACTCCTTTGGAAGGTAAAGACGAGGTAAAGAAAAGGACTTGACAAAGTGTCCAATCTAAGAGCCACTACTGCGAACATATCAGTACAGTGGATCTTTAGATCTTTCAACCTCCCCTTCGTTCTGTGCCACCTTTATCCTCCCCCACTTGAGCTTTACCGGCAGCTTTGACCTGAGCTCAGACAGGGAATGTTTGCTGAGAATGCAGATTCATTACCAGACATCAGGCGTTTTGTCAAACCTCTTTCCCTTGTAACTAGATCACATCCAGTCTCTGCTCTCAGCTTTCCCAATCATCTTGTTATTAAGGTGATGTAGTCTCTGAATTCACGACACTGAGATGTGGTTATGGCTATTAAAAGCAGGGCATTTTGGTATAATTTATAATAGGCTGTGAAAAACTGAGACCAAGACTTTTTCACCTCCATTTTGTCGTAATCTGAGCCTACTGGCTGACCCCGTTACAACTAACAGGGTTTGAGTTGTGTTGGTAGTGAAGCCTTTCTATCACATAACTATGGCAGAGGTATGTATATTCATCCACACCTGCTATTCTGCCAAACAGGGATGGTATAAAGTTTAGTTATTGTTTGTACAGAACTTTAAGATATAAAAGCAAATGCATGTTTTAAGTATTATTATTATACACGGGATGCACTAATAAAGTAAGAAAAATTATTGTGGAGTTCCATTGCAATATAGTAGAACCAAATTGCTAAACTACTACAGGAGTAAATCCGCAAGTAGAAATTGACTGCAGAAAATAAAGTTTTCTTACCTCAGCAAGATACAGCAAGGTATCATTACCCTCCCAGAGAATAGAGGTGATAATCCCCTTAAAATGACTGAAACCAAAACACAATGACAATGCAAAAAGTACTTGGTACTGGGAATATTTCTGACTTTTTAAAACATTTTTTTTATCTCATTGAATATGAGAGGTAAATATATTAAAATAAATCATAACTACAGTGTAAATAACATATATTTGTACATGTTGCTGTAAGAATGCCTAAGATGACCCCATCCCTCTTGGTACAGCTCCTCTTCAAAGCAAGCAAAGACAAGAGTAAAATGCACATACAAAAGCCCATGGAGAAAATATTAGGTGTAGCATAACAAAAAGGCAAAACCAGCTAAATTTCTACGCTAAGGGGCATACATAATATAGTTCTATAGCTTCCATCATTATGCTTTTTGACAGGTTTCCACTCCTTCTCCTTTTGTGTCCCACCCCTTTTTATCCAATGCATCAAAGGATATAAAACAACCACACCTATAATTAACACTTCACGTTTATTCCATTGTCATTAAGACTGTACAATTGTCTAATCTAGCTTTACAAAAATAGCAATTTAACTGTGCATTGGATCAATACTTTAGGAAATACAGAGCAAACTTACTCAGATTCTTTAGGCTTCTCTCCAAAGATGTGGAACTTCTTGTCAATTCGACCTGATCTCGAGTATTTTTGTATGCTGAAAAGGCAAAGATTTTCTACTTTATTCAAAAGAATTCAGACTTTTAATACATTGTCTCTCCCTCCCCTCCCTCCCAGCCAGTTGTTTATGATACTACAGTCATATAAACGTTATCAAATTACAAAAAAAAGCTGTGAAGATTTTCATGCCCCACATTTATATGACATGAAAATTATCATCTGATAGAGACGTTCTCAGGATTCGGCTTCCTATGGGCCTTCCAGATCCTCCCTTTCCTGACCTTCCTTTAGAACAGATGATCCAATACAAGATATTACCTCACCCACCTTATCTCGCTAATATCCTGCGATCAACATCACTACAACTACACTGCATACAGATTAGCATCTAGCCACAAAAATGCCCATTTAATGTGTTTAAGAGCCAAGTTGAGTTTCCAAAATAGGACATCCAGTTTAGGCACCCACATTTGAAAATTACGATACCTATGCTGTCTGTGCTATCAATAATATACACATACATCCATATATTTGGAAATTACACTCTGTTTTTATATTACATACACACAACTTTGTATAGCATCAACCTGCATCCCAAAACACTTTGTATTAACTGAAATAGGAGAGAGAGAGAGAGAGAGAAATTAATAGGTAGAGGTGAGGTTTGAGATGTGATTTGAAATGAGAGCGAGCTGATAAGGCACAAACACACAGCGCAGCTGTTCCAGATGGTAGGCACCACTGTGGAAAAGGCTCACACCAACGGTAGTGAGAATGTGTGGGAGGATGGAAAGCAGGCTAGTGTTAGAGGGAAGTAGACACAAAAACACATACACAAGATGCTGGAGTTTCTCTTTCCATAGTCCTTACCTTCCCACTGAGAACTTTTTGTTTACAGAGGTAGACATCTTGGGTCCTACAGATAAATTGCCATAAGGAACAGAGTTCTGGGGACTTTCAGCATGCAGAATTGAAACAGAACCTCTCTGTGCTGTGGGAGCCTGATAAGTTGCTTGATAAATCGGCTGATAAATGGGTTGATAAATGGGTTGATAAACGGGTTGATAAATCGCTTATAAGGAAAGAGGAAATAAATTCTGTAAGCCAAATTCAAAGTCATTTCTATACATTTATACAGCATGTGTTTTCATTTCCATGCTGAGTACTCCTAACATTAATTGACACTAGTGAAGAGAAAACATCAAGATGTTTCTAAATTGGATTCAGCACCCAGAAGTCTAGGTGCTAATCTATGCAGGATGTAGGTGTGCTGTCCCAGCAGGTGCCCAGGGAAGGGCTCCTTGCATCACCTTTGGGTAGGGAAGCGGTATGAGCCTCTGCCATTCCTGGCTTCCCTCCAGCCCCATCCCATCTATATGTTCATGGGAAGAGAAATCTAGAAACTAGGAGCTGCTCTCTGCACCAGATGCAGGCACAAGATCCAGGTATATCTCACAAGGTGAGAAAGGGCTCAGGGGTTTCATTCCCTTGCAGGGCCATTTAAGACAAGGGCACAATCCAGCCACAAGAGAATAGTCTGCTTTACTGTGTTTTGGTATTTCCACTTCAGGTCCTGAACTAAATTAGGAATAAAAGCAAGTGGAAAACATACAGAGTAGTTAAGCAAACAGTTTCTGAACCTCAGAAAGGTTTGGATGAAGATATGAGCATATTTTTGTCTCATCCAAACCAATTTGTCCCTGCCTGATTAGATGCTTCTTTCATAAGAGGTTGGGTTCTTCTCTGGCTACAGCTCTCAGCTTTCACTTTTCACACCAGAGTTTAAGTCCAACTTGAAGTACTAAGTGACCTGAGTTTTGATGGCCTCAACTCAGTCTCTGGTGAATGTGTGTCCTTATAAAACTACCACGTGTTTGACACAAATGGCAGTTTCTGCTTAAGGGAGGCTCGGAAATGAGCAGGTATGGCTAGCCCAGAGTGGACTCTCCATGTCAGAGGGAGATTATTGATTAGGCAGCCTGAGACAGCTCATATTGCATCATGTCTGGGACCAAGGCAAGGATGTGGAAAGAGGGATTACTCTATCACTGGATCTCCATCACGGGTACCTTTTCAAAGTGCTGCATGGGGTTTAGTTCTAAAAGTCCTATTAATCTCCATGGAAGTTATATGGAGAGCTGCCACTTTCAAAACCTCAATGGAATTACATGAACAGCTGTCACATACACTTTACCTAAACCAACATAATCCTTCATTTAAAACAAAACAAAAACAAAAAATAGAGAGAGAATATCACTGCCTTCTCCTAAGGGAGTATATATGCACTCACATAAAGAAATAGGGATAAGTTTTGTCCCCTGTACACTGGCGCATATGGTTGGGGACAAAGAAAGAGTGTGTAGGGGGCCTCTTTCCTTCTCATAAGCAGGACAGGATTCATCCAACCTCTCAAGACAGCACTAGGAGATATGGCTATCCAGTATGTTTCCCTGCACACCATATCTCAAAGGATGTTTGGTGCGCACATACCCAGTCAACTGGCATGTATGATGCAAACAAGAAAAAACATGGCCTGTAGTAGGCTGATATGTACTTTATTCCTGCTCAGAGGTATAAATATATAGTCATATATTAAGAGTTGTCAGTTAAAATATATATTTCTTTCGGTCAATCCATAAGAAAGAGAACTTCAGCAGTAAAAGGAGTGCTTGCATACCTCCTGCTACTGACTGTGAGCGATCATCTCTCTCATGCCGCAGTTCTGGAGATTTCTTGGGTTGCTGAATTCTGAAACAAAAATTAAGAGCTATGTAGCTTCTAAATACCCAGCTACCAGTTCTCTATCGTTGTCATGGTCTGAGAGCACTTTAATCTCTGTGATACTGCCTAATGTTAGGGCTAAATTTACAAAGGTATGTCTAACTGCAATAATTTGCACAAGAATAATTCAAATGATGTAGTATAATTGAAAATTAGAAGTTTCTGCAAGCACAATTGTGCATTCAAACATGCTATTGAAAAGGTCTGGAGCTTGCCATTTCACACCATCCACTGTCTAATTATTCATTAATGTTTATACATTTTCCTCATACGTTTACCTTTATGTAACATTTTATCTCCCTTTAAGTCAAACAATGCCCTTGAAGCCAGAAAACTAGTACTCAGTTAACATCTATTTTTACAGCACTTTAGTTGAACTAGTGAAATTTAATTGAACTAGTGAAACCTGAGACGTCCTTTGTAGGTGACAAATCTGAGGAATTAAATAAGTTAAATAAGTTAAAGGAATAACATCTTTAGGCACTGAGGGCATTTACTTACTGAAGTAAATTTTTGATGACGCTTACTGCTACATCATCAATTACTGACTTTCCAATTCTGCTTGGATTCAACAGTGGAACATTGTTTATCCCCATAACCATCCTACTCTCCTCTTTGAGACTCTCTGATCGGACTGCAGCTGCAATGGAACCTCGTAATGCAAACTCTGTCTGAGCTGGGATGGGGTCCTGGAAGTGGAGGAAAACAAAATCAGATATTACTAAAGAGAACAGGCAGTTAGTTATACCGTTCCATGGAGGTGCTGGCTACCAACCCTGTTGCCCCACAGGCTAGACGAAAGAGTTTTATAACTTGGAAACATTTCCAATCAATTTTTCCCCTTTCTGCAGCTATGAGAGGTTGAGAGTTAAGTATTACTATAATTATTACAAGCAATCTTCAAATAAATATAAATTAATAATAATGATGCCTTCTAGTTTACAAAATAAAACACTCTATAAAGATGATGTACCAACCAATAAGGAAGATTAATCACCTAATACAAAATCTGCTATCCAGTCAAAGCCTTCAGCAAGTGCATCTGAATTCCTTAAAGAAACCTTTAAAAACACACTCAAACACACACACACACACACACACACACACACACACACACGCTGCACAAGCACAACCTCTCATTAAGGATCATCTCCGACAAAGTGCTGAGCATCTCCGGAGTAGTCTGAGCACCGTCAACACTTGGTAGCCTCATTGGTGGTTGAAGGCACTCAGTACCTTGTAAGGTTGGGCCCTATATCACCACCTCTTGGGCAGCTTGTGATCATTTGAAATTCAATAGCATACGAACGTTTTACATGAAAATTCAAAATATGGATTCTGAAAACCTTTTAAAATACAGGCGGAATCAAAAGAGTTTGGGTGAATTTTACTATTCAAATGCAAAGAGTATATAAAATACAGAGATTCCAGCTAATGTTATCTTACAGTACAGAAGGGGATGATCGTATTTACCAGCAGGCAATTGAGATACTTGCTCCTTTTTTTCAGTTCTTTCATCACAGTTTTGGCAAAGTCATACAGTTCTTCCGAAGTCACAGCCTAGTTAAAAAGCAAGGATAATATGAATAGTATTTTGCTCAATATGGTAGAAAATTTAGAATGTACCAAACATGTTGACATATCACATCTGTCTGTCGAAGATGTTTCTAATCTGTTTTATCACTTTTGTATCTAGGCAGGTGTGGAACCCAGGGGATCAATTCACTGCCTATAGAAGCTGATGTTTTTCTTTTTTGAAAATAATTTTGAGTGTGAACATGCTGCTCAGGAAAATGAAGGATTTGTGGTTTTAGTGTCTCTACCAATGCAACTTCTCATGACTCTTATCAGCTGTGATATAGTAGTGGGAGGAAGCATGGAGAAGGAACTTCGTTGTATTAATATCAATGGAATAAATGGACCCTGAGAGTCAAAGGTGTTACCTGACCCCGTCACTGAAAAAACACTAAACAGCTTAACATGATTCAGGGTTTTGAGTACAGAGACCTCGGCCTGCTTAGCCAAGGGCAACAAATGTAATTAAAAATCATTACAACCTTTTTATTAAAGATATAGAAAAAGGAAGGAAAAATAGTTAAATCATTTAAAATGTAAAGTAGTAAGAAAAGTTTTCATTTTAAAAATATCCCTTATTCTTTTTTTAAACTGTAGAGTGTTTTTTGTAGTGAGAACCTCCTGTTTGACAGCCTTTTAGATGGTAATAACTGTCCTTTTTGGGGAAAAGAGAAAAAACTAGCTGATATGGTCTGGAACTGATGTTGCTGTTGCTGAAATCCAGTCCTGTTTCCTTTAAGACTACACAAAACAAACACACACAGAAGGGGACAACAAAGACAGAAAATGCAGCATCTGTCTCTGGTGTTGACTTTCACCTGCAACCTCACTGCTAGAGAAACACATGGCTTCATCAGCCACTCCAAGACCTGGCAAACTTCTTGTTTAGGGCATTGGTTTTAGCTGCCTCATTGGTCACGGGCTCATAGCAGTGTTGTGATAGAGATAGTCTTGGTCAGCTAAGCCAGACTCTTATTAAACAGAAGGCAAAAAAGAGAGATATAGGAAAGAGAAGAAATAAGGTGGGGAAGGTAAAGGACACATGACACATTCCAGGGGTTGATGTGTGGGTCCCTTTTTCTGGCCTAGTCTGGCCAGGACATCTCTCGGGATCAGGTTGATGAAGGCCCAATGGTATCATGGTGGACCCTGCGTCATAGGAGATGATAGGAGTGTCAGCCATAATGATAAAGCTAATTCCTTTCAGTCTACTTCTACTTCATCCTGACATCTTCATTCCCTCCCCTGTCTCTTTTTAAGGACCCCAAAGGGAATAATGGGTGGAATAGCCATCCCCTCATTATTTTGTTCACCAACTAAGACTTCCTTCCAACACACCAATTTTAGTTAATTAATTTCTGATTCCATTCTCCTTTGCTCACCAGTCATGATCTTAACACAGTCCTTGGGTAGTGGCAGTAGACTTTTGTGTCTGGCTTTCTTCAAGTTTTGCTGACTTTTATAAACAATTTTATGTACATTCTAAAATTTAACCTTGTTCATAAGTGAAAATTAGTTCATCCTAAAATAAGTCTCCATTTGAACACATCAAACAATTTGACATGGCATTCTTTGCTCAAGAAGCTGTTGTGCAGAGTTTGACTACAATGAATATGGTGAATACTAACAGACTCACACAATCATGCACATCATACAACTACGTGATGTGTCTTTGGAACTTACTTCTTTATCCACAGTAGGATGAGCACAAGCATCTATTTTCTTAAGGAATTTCTCCAAAGAGGAGTTTAATGTCTGTGCCTGTAAATTGGAGTTTGCCACCTAAAACAGAAGCAGATGTTAGTGAAATGAAAACTCAGTTGAGATAAATGAACACTCAAACATTTATAGAACTATCAAAAGATTTCTCCAGGAGGGAGCAAGCACAGAGATCCTCATGAAAGAGCACACTATTTATTTTCAAAGAACAAAAACATTGAATCACTGGTACCCAAAATGGAAGCCAAATTCAATGATTCATAACAGCAACTCTTTTTTCATGGCCTATATTGCATCAAGCAGATGGCTGGTCTATTTAGTTGTAGGTGGTTAGAGTGAAGTGCTGCAAACCCAGGGCGTGATCCTACTTGACTACAACAGGAGCAGGACTGGGTCCTAAATCCCTAGATTCAAGGCTGGCAATGGCAGAGGAAAAAACAGTCCTTAAATAATAGATAAAAACACTGTACCTATGTCCCATCTGTGTGTTTGCCTCTTCAAACCAAGCCAAAAACCCTTTGGATAGAATAAGTGAGATATATAAATGATTGAGATTGAACCAAACTAAAGTTCTGGAATTTGTATTTGTACCTCTGATTTGATTTTCACTTGTAGATTTGTTAGAAACCGCTGGATTTTCTCCATGAAGAGACGATCCATTGCAAGATTATGGAATTTTGTTTCAAACTTGTTGATAACCTCAGTAGCCTCAAAAACAAATGCGAAAAATCAGGAGATAAAGGCTAAGAAGGCCAAGTTTAAGTCTGATTTAATAATAGCACTTAGCATTTATATAATGATTTTCATGTCACACAAACATTAACTAAATCTAAGAGTGTCTCACAACGAAAATCTATTAACACAGGGGATTAGAATGGTTACACTAGCTGCAGCCAGGAATTTGAACACTAGAAGGGAATGAAGATCTGCCTACTTGCTCTAAGTAGTTTGACTCCATTTTCTCCATATCAATCATGATTAAGCCTTCAATGAAGTCAATGCGTCCTGTTTCTTTCTCCAGACGCTTACAAAAGAACTCCACCTCTTCTGGAGAAAAGTTACCTCCCTCTGAAAATAATCTGAAAACAATAGGTGAGAACGGAAAGTAATTGTCTTAGGTTCTTCCACCTCCTCAAAAGAATCCTTAGCTGAACAGTCCCTATTATATATATTTTTTCATGGGATGAAAACACTATTATAATATTAGTAGTATACTTTTTTAAAGGATGAACTTGAATTTTATTGTGCTGACTTGACAGTAAATTACAGAATGTAGGTAAGGAGACAAGGAGAGCGAGAGAGAAATAAAACTTTACAAGCCAGGCGAACAGAGATTGATATAGAAATAAACACCCTCACACCTCTCCCTTATACCTGCAAGCTTTAAGAAAGTCCACGTTTGAATCTCGTAGTTTCCCCAAGGCTTCTTCTAAATAGTTCCGGTAACTCCGCAGGGATATCTGGATAACTTCTACATGATTAAGCAGCTCTGAGTGCAGAGAGTTGCTTAGAGCAACCAACCTAAGAGCAAATAACAAAAGACAGCTTTTTCAGGGAAATCTATGGGAGAGTAGACATTCCTTTTCAAAGGCTGCTGGGTCTTGGAGAGAGCAGAAGAATGAGAGTTTAATCAGCGCGCTTCTGCTTCCTTTCCATTGGGAATGTTTTCATGTGGCAGCATACAGCAGACACACTACTAGCAAACACTCAGTGCTATGGAAGAGGACTCTCATAACCTAACTTGTCAATTGCTACTAGTGTACAGGATAGGTAGCATGGATAAAATCTGGATACATGAAACAAACTTTTTCTACTTTATTCTAAATTTTTTATAAAATTCACAAATGACTTTAGTTTCTTAGCAGGGAGATAAAGAAACCCTGGAGAGGTGTTGGTCTTGAGATATTAACTTCCACTTCTGCCGAAGGGACCTGGAGTAACTGACTTCACAGGACCTGGGGTTTCTAGGTTTTACAGTGCACTGAGAGAGGAAACAGAGAGTCTAACTGAGTTAACCAAAGGATTCTTTGTAACAAAGACTCTCACTCAAAGGAATGGAAACTAAGGTGAGAAAAGCATTCCATGTGTCTCCCTTGCAAAGGATATTAGGGAAAAAAGAACTCAGCATAGCCCAACCTTTATATTTATTCCACACTTTGGGCACCATCACTGTTGTGAGAAATAGTTGTGTGAGCTAAGTTAGTACATACACACATGGGCGCACACAAATCAATGAATGTAAATGGAATTTTCCTCTTATTTATTTACACTCTGTCATTTCCATTCGTTATTTCATTTTTGCCCAAACATTACTGGAGATGCCTTCTAGTATCCTTGGGGATGATAAAAAGTGTTTATATTTAGTTTTATTTTTCACATCATCGGTCCCCTCATTATTATAATTGCTCTAAAACATGGCTGACAAGCCTAAAAGTAGTAGAAGAGCAATAAATACTGTACTAAGGCTGGATAATGATAAAAGTCTCAGATACATGAGCTTTTTGATCTCAGTGTGTTCAAATAACTGTTACTCTATGCTGAAGCTTTTCTGTTTTAGATTACAGATTTACAGGGTAATGTGACTGTACATTAGACAAAAGAACCTGGTAAAGATTGTCCCACTCAGAGTTATTGACCAGCTGAAGGTGGACAGGGCAATAATTAGGTCAAATGATCCTACCTCAGTCAAATGAGCTGCCTGGCAATCAAACAGTAAGATAAATGCTTCAAACTATCCCAGTGAGAGAATGACAATGATACCTGCTGCTGTTCATGAAATCTGGGAGAAGGCAGATTCAGGATGCAGTCCAGGAGTGGGAAACCTCACAAACCATGAGACTCACAATGTGCTTACTTTTCAGCCTTAGTGGAACTGAGGAAGATGGCCTCCATGTCCTGGATCCTTCTGCGGAAGTTCTTGCTGATGTCATTTTGGTCCTCCCGGAGTTTCATAAACTCATTTTTCTCCTTGTTCAGAGCTTCCACCACCCCTGCACAGTGACACTCCAGACGCTCTTGGTGAAGAAGCAGCTCCGCTGAGAGGAAAGGAAGTACTCTTATACGGCCATCACCTCATGCTTGGATTGAGCCTGAGCATTACAACATGATCTATCCTGACTTCCAACACAAGTGACTATGGCTTACCCCAACAACTAGCCTCTACACTCAGTAGAAGATGGCTGGTGGTGTGAAAACTTGTAGATTTTGGGGGGGGAAGAGAGTAGTCTTGTTAGTCTGTATCAGCAAAAACAATGAGGAGTACTTGTGGCACGTTAGAGCAGGGGTTGGCAACTTTCAGAAGTGGTGTGCCAAGTCTTCATTTATTCGCGGTAATTTAAGGTTTCACGTGCCAGTAATACATTTTACATTTACAGGGGCCGGCGGATGGAACCCCAGACTGGCAGCGGGCTGAGCAGACTGGCGGCTGGGACCCCAGAGCTGGCAGCGGGCTGAGCCGCTCAGCCACTGCTGGTCTGGGGTTCTGTCTGCTGGCCCCTTCCAGCCGGGGTCCCAGCTGCCGGCCCCGCCCAGCCTGCCCAGGGTTCCGTCCATCCAGGCCGGCAGCGGGCTGAACGGGGCTGGCGGTGGGGACCCCAGGCCAGCAGCAGTGTGCCACAGTAAATCAGCTAGTGTGCCGTCTTTGGCACATGTGCCATTGGTTGCCGACCCCTGCGTTAGAGACTAACAAATTTATTTGGGCATAAGCTTTCATGGGTTATAACCCACTTCATCAGATGAAAATTTGTTAGTCTCTAAGGTGCCACAAGTACTCCTTGTTATTTTTATGTTAAATGTGAATTTCTCCCCTTTGCTCCCACGCTCTCTCCTCTCCCTCCCTTCTCAGTCACTGCTGACATCTCCACTATCCTTCCCATCACCCAGACTTGCAACCTCAGCTGGTTGGGAAATTTCTTGTCGGAATGATTGTACAACGGATAATGCTCCTTTTGCAAAGCCAAATTTTTCTGTGGGAAAATTTCAATTTTGAAGAAAAAAAAAAAAAGACTTTCAATTAGGAAAATCAAAATGATAGCTTCCCAGCTCTCTGCCTGAAGGGGAGCTGCAGCCAAGCTTGTGGGGAAGCAAGGAGGCTGAACGTCTTGGCTCTCCACCTGCCCAGTTCTCCGGCAGTCCAGCTGCCTCTCCAGAGGGGAAGCAGGGAGACTGAAAGACAAGGAGGCAGAGAGCTGGAGTGCTGGATATAGGAGGGAAAGAGACATTGACAAGAGCCTTCCAGGCAGCCAGACAGCAAGCTGACCTAAAATGAAATTTTTTGGAATGTCTGTCCTGTGAAAAATGTAGAGGTTTTACTTTTCGTCCCAAATTCCTATGCTTTAAAATTTTCCACAGGATAGAAATTTCAATTTCCAGCCAGCTCTAAACCTCAGTGATATCTTCAACACCTCAATCCTTCTTCTATATCCAGGCTCTTGTTAAGCGTTGTCACTTCTTTCTCTAAATTTATTCTAAAATCCCCCCTTTTTCTTTTGTCTGCCATGACAAAACCTTATTAGCTGAATTTCAAAGGTACTGAGCATCCACTGCTCCTATTGACTTCAATGGGACCTGTGGATGCTCTGCATCGTTAACAATCAGCTCAGAGGGCCATTGATGAATCTCTTCTTAGTGTGAACCAGGAGGAAACAAATGTGAGCTACGAAAAAGGAAAGTTAACCCCCCCCACAATATGTAAGAAACTAGCAAGTTTAGGGTAGGAGCTAGAAAAGGCCCCTTGAACACATATTATTCCCCAATATTGAATCAATTAACACTAGCCACTGCTGTGCCCGGTTATGACTCACACCTGGAGAGCTCTAAAAAAGAGACATGCTGCCCAAAGTGAATATACGTACCAGCCCTGACATTGTGGATATCCTTTTCTATGCGCTCGCGCCTGGGCTGATGCATGTGAAGACGCAGTTGCAGCTCCGAATTCAGCTCCTCTTTCTTGGCAGTTACAATGATCCAGGAGTTGGACAAGGATTGAGCAAACCACTTCTCGAGGTGCTCAAAAAAGCAGAGGCGGATCCAATGACTGAAAAACGAACATATTGCTTTGGGAGAGAGAGCGCATGCATGTGAGAGACAAAGGATTTTATTTTGAAAAAAACTCTTCAAAGATCTCGGTAAAAAACAAATAAGCTCTGAGGAGTCTGACTCCACTGAGATAAGGTTTCTCACCAGTCGCACAACAGTGACACTACTGTTTCGATCAAACATAAAGAATGTTAGCCTGCCCAACTTGTTATTCTCTTTACAGCATCTCAGTTCAATCATCTTGCCATGGGTTTCTCTGATCTAGTTAATCCACTCCTTTCAAAAGAAATCCAACTGCTAAAATGCAGAAGAGTTGGTGCTCCGTCAAAATGAAGGGTAAGAAAAAAGACTTGGAAGGAGGGGATTCATAACTTTGAGCAAGGAACTGGAAGCCAGATGCTTTTAGTTCATGGCTCTGCCAGTGCTTTGTTGTGTGACTGGATAAGGCAGTAACCTTTCTGTGCCTCTGTCTTTAAAATAAGGATAACATCTTCCTCACAGATGTGCAGTGAGACTTAAACGTTTGATGGAATGCAATATAAAATGTTTCTTATTATTCTTTTCGAAAGATCATAAAAGGGGGTAGCATACAGATAACTTTTGCATGCTCATTCAAACTTTACCTCCAAACCTTTTGAGGTTTGTTGGGGGGGGGGGGGGGGGGTGACAAACTACACTCTACTAACTGTTTTTTAAGTTCAAGCTGTCTGATACAAACACATCCCCCCGGGTACAAAAGCGGGTTTTTTTTTTGCAAATTCAGCAAAATAAATCTCGGAGGTTTTGCTCTTGCCTGTCTCCTCACATCCAAGGACTGAGTAATTGTTCCCACTAGAGGTGGTGAAGAACTCTGCTATTACTTCACAGCTTTCAGCCCCACCATAATCATGGAACAGAACCTAGGAAGGTAACGGGAAGTCATCATTTGTTATCTTTGCTACTGACAAGTTTTTAAAGACCTACTAACGTGGGCCATACACAGGTTAATTTTGCGAACCTATGGATTTCAAGAACCATGAGCCATGTTCTGATTCCTAGTTTGGAAAACAAAGATATAATGAGCAACCAAGTTTGTGCATCTCAGCATGCTGATATTTTGCTGTTAGCCTAGCAGTGTTTGTGCAAGGCAAAAAGTAGAAGGTGGTCATTCCATTTTCTTCAATCTATAGAGAAGTGAAGAATATCCTAGTACTTCAGGGTGGTCACTAGCCTCGGGTCACCAGTACTTCTGTCAGTGTGTCCAGGAATAATACAAATGAAACTTTACAGCATAGCCAGCAAAAGGTTGGCATGGTTTGGATTTTTTTTTAAAGAACCTTATTAAGATGCTCTGGATAGAGATATATCCTCTTTGCTGAGTTTTATTATTATTATTTCAATCCCTTTGAAATATGAGCTGCAAATGCTCGGATATATGGGCAGAAAGGTTGTCTAGTTTCACTATAGATTTTGTAATTGCCTTTGTAGTTTTTTGTTGAAATGCTCTTTTGTAACTTCTTAGAGGGAGTTTCCTCAGCTATCCCTATGTTCCCAAAGCAATATTACAATTAGGAACTAGTTTTTCTTTCGGTCAGCTGTAAAATACATAAAGCAAAGAGTGATTTTCAGCGGAGACAACCTTTGCAAAATGCTTACTGGTTCCCAGTTGGGTTGACCTAATAGGATCATTAATGCCAAGGGATCAGAAGAATTCCAGTTCAGGATTTTGCTGCTGAAATGTGCAGAACACACACATGGCAAGGCCAGACATAGGATGAGGAACTAGTACTACACTAATTAGTTAACTTTCTTTTAATGTCTTGCCACCAACTATTCCAAGACACCCCACCTCACATAAAAGGCTGTGTTACATTGAGGCAATGACCATTTAGGTTCTCCACTAAGTACAGACCTGAAAAGAAAATACTGAGATATAGAGATAGTGTTATACCATCATCTTGGGCTGACAATACTAAATGAAGGAAGGAAACAGACCCATGTCGGAAAAGTCTCTTTTCAGATGTTTCTTGGGAAAAGGACAGGAAAAGTGCATGAGGGAATGGTCATGCACTGATGTATGGGCTTCACCATCACACATACAGAATCTACAGCTGCTCTAAATACCTAATGGTATATATTACAGAACATCACTAAACTAATTTAGTAAAGACCCATATGTGTTTTGGCTATATAACCATCAAAAAGATTTGCATTTGTGCTGAAGCTGATTTACCTTTATGAAGAAATTAGACCTACCTCAGACTCAGGAAGAATATCTTTCAAATAATCCATTTCTTCATACTCTTGTGCAGGACTGTCTCCATCCTCAAACCTATTTGCTTCACTTTCTGCACTGTCCTCTAAGTGTTCAGTTTCTTCACTTTCCTGAGCTGTGCTCTCCCCATCCCCTGGTTTCTCTGCTTCCTCAGTTTCTTGTACAATGCTCTCCTCATTCTCAACTGTATTTGTTTCTTCAGTTTTGTTTGTGAGGCTCTCAACCTGCTGCTCTGATTCTGTACTTCCTTGTGGAAAGCTCTCAGCCTGATGCTCGGTTTCTTCAGTTTCTTGTAGAAGGCTATCCCCTGTCATCTCTGCCATATTTTCAACTTCTGAGTCTCCAATTAAAATAAGACAGAAATGTCATCAGTCATATTCCAAAGAAGCACAGATTGAAAAAATAAGACTTGTACTCTTGAGACATTACCTTGCTCTTCAAATGCAGAGCCCACCTCCCCGGGTAAGGTTGAGAAGAAAAAGAAACAAAAAGGTACAAATTATTTGTTTAGAATAACATCAAGTTCACTTCACTTTCCAAAATTAATGTACTCCATCAGCATTTGAAAGTTCAAAGTAATAATGTACCATTAAAAGGAACTCATTTTAAAAATGTAATACAGATTTGGATGATTTTTTAATTCTAATTTTTCTGTTTTAAAATGTAGGTGAAGTTATTGAAACGTAGACATGAAAATGACAGATTTGAGACTAGGACAGAGGTAGGCATAGTGTGGGCAGATGATGCAAAAAGTCTCCCTCACTCAGCTCTGCCAATGAACCTCAGTCCTATGGTGGCCAAAACTCTCTTTCATTTGATATAATCTTTGATTGATTTGGATTTGAATGCAAGATCCCCAACAATGAAACAACAATGCATCAGCCAGATTTCAAATCATAAGACGTTTGTTTTCTTTATACCTGTTTATAGACTTCCTTCACGCTAAAATACTGGCCAATGGATGAACTATAAGAAATCAGTTCCTTCAGTATAGCTTCTGGGTAGGACGCTACTATCTTCACTATGTCTTGGTGAAAGGCCTCATACCTGTCAAATACCAGGTTGCTATTTAAGAGAATTCATTACATAATGTAATAAAAATTAAATGTGAACATAATATACATCTGCATCTAATATGTGATCTAGAAGTGAAGTTGTTGGCATAAATCAATTTCCTGATCTATGTAGTCCCATTATCCAAGATCTTTAATTTCCAGGGTTACTGCAACGTTCTTGTGATTAAATCATTCATTTATTATGCTAGCATATCCTTAGCACAATACAGAACACTAATGTCAACCCAAGAAATTCAAATGAAAGAAATTTTTTAAAAATCACATATTTATTTATTTGTTTGTTTTCCCCCAACTCTTTAAAAAAATGGAGTTTTGCGCCAACAGTTTTTTGCCCACTCTGAGCAAATGCAATAAGACAGGAGAGTACATTATTTGACAGTAGTCTTCCTGAAGGTGAAGTAGCTAGTGCAATTTTGGCTTTTCTACAAATGCATTCAAAATGCAACACAAATGTGATTGGAATGGTCTTATCAAGCATTGGACATCCTTCACTCGGAAAGTGTGTCACATTTTCTACCATCCAGAATACATACCCAGCTCTAATGACATCCAGAGAAGCAAAGGCCTTTCCTAAAAGATTCTTCAGCTTTCCCTCAGAGCTTTGTGTCCTCAGTTTGTCCAAAATTATATCCAGATTAGCTTCCCTTATCTAGGCCCATATGAAAAACAAACAATAAGCATAAAGCTGTAAGAAGCCCAAATGTTTCATATCTATTTAGGATTCAAGAAATTAGTTTCATGTACATGTCTGTATTTTAATTATACATTAGACAGTACTTAAAAGGGGCATTATTAAGGTTAACAGGCTCAAAATTTGATCGATCTTGTCTCTAATTCCTTATGTCTATTTACAGCCAGTAGGTTTTCCCCCCAAATCAGAGGCATCAATGCCCTTTAAAAAAGAATCAGTGATCACAGCACTGTGTGTATTTGCCCATGTGTGTAAGAAAGAATAATGGAGGGAAAGCATATAAGGTAAGAGAATTTCACTTTCAAGCTTTCAAGAACTTACTGTAAATAGCTAGCACATGCCTTGTGGGAGTTACATGCATTTACTCCAAGCCTACTGCTCTTTTGCAAACACAACATTTGTCACTGGCCAAGGCAGGTGATGTGAATCCCAGCTGATCAAAACTACTCACGGCAGTGAGGCACTCCAGTGAACCACAGGAAGAGCCAAAGACTCACCTCTGCTTCTGGAGAAAATGGATGCCTCAGCTACCTCCAGAGTCTCACTGATACCTGGACTAGTCGTGGTGGCCCGTAATTTCAGGACCAAAGTAGTTACTGAAGATTCTAACGGGTAGAATTTGCCCAGGCAAAAGAACAATGAAGACTAGATAACATGTGAGAACACCTTTGTCTCAGTTCCCATCTGGGATGTTTGGCCAGGTAAATTCATCAAGCAGCACTACCTCATCCACTTCTTTGGGGCTCTATCAAGTGAGATTGTGATTGATGAACAACAGACATCCAGACTAGGCTTCTATATCCAATAATTCAGTCATCATTGGCACTTACTGCTTCCCCTGCCAAAGGCACAGGGAGATCTGGGAGACTGCACAAGACATTCCAGAAGGGGCAAATTGATCTTACACAGAGAGGGGAGACCATGCTGCTTTCTTTCCAAAAGTTGGCAGGTATGAAAATCATTTAAAGATTCTGAACAATGCCTTCAAAATATCCTTTTATCAAGCCACAGAGCACAAATATGATGTGATAACTCAATATACATGCATGGTTCTGTAACTGCATAACATTTTACTTGTGAATGTGCATGCAACTGTATATGAGTAATGATAAGGTTATAGTTGCTAGAGCTGGAAAATACCAATTTAGATAAATGAGATCATTCCCCTGCCAAGAATAAGATAGTCCCCCTCAGAGGATGTCTCAGATATTAGACTAATACACTTAGCAATTTGCAGCCACCTTCTAAACACAGAAACCATTAGAAACACTCCCACTTTAAGTTGTACTTGCTATAAAGGATTCTTCGAATACCAAAAGCATCTTTTTGCTAGGAAGTGCTTTCTTTATACCACACCAACGTTTTAGACTTTTGATTGTACCTGGTTTAGGTTTTCATGCTTCCGCCGGCACTCATTCAGTTTCACTTGAAGTTCATTTTCTTGCTGGGACAGTTTTAGCTGATGTTCATCCCAGAGGACAATAGCTTGCTGGAAATATTTGTACAAGTCTTTGCAATCCTGTTCAATATGTTTAGCCAGATCCTCAAAGTCTCTCTAAAACAATCAAACGGATAGAACAAATTATCATTAAATTATTATTAGACTATTATCTGAGAGTAGAGATGCGTGAGTAGTAGGGGGATAGCTGACTTGCCACGACTGCCTAGAGGAATCCTACAGTTACCTGATAAAGCAGAAGGTATATCAAGAATCAGAGAACACCATCTTTTTTCATGTCACTACCATCCATTCTGTTCTTGCAACTGTGCTAGTGGGAATTCCATTCCATCAACAATATAATTTCTAGCAGCACCACTTTCAATGACATATTAGATGATTAGAAGATAGCACCACAATGCTGTTTGGACGGGGGTGGGTAGGTAGTAGTCCAATACCTACTCTTCAGAAATTGGAAGCCCTTAGATACCATGACAAAGAGCAAGGCATGAGAACCTGGAAAGGTATTTAGAACCCCAGAGTGTGAAAGAACAACTGCACAGCCTCTGAATTTGAACTACTCTTTTTTCCTTTCTAGTCCTGTAAATTCAATGAACATTTTTCTCACCACTGATAAAATCTAAAACAAAGTGCCAAAGTGGATGAGCCTTGTACATCACTTTTCAGATTATGATATTTATAACTGATATCAGTATATGTACTATAATACTTTATTATTCCAAAACAATGGATGGAAAAATAGCTTTCTAACATCTAATATTCATGTGTAAATACATCAAAATAAAACATATACATATGGCTAAAGCTCAGATCATTTACCAAACAAAAAAATATTCACGTCATCTATCGTTGGTGGATAGTACAGGAAACTCATCTCATTTCCCATATAAATTAGCACAGAATTAGCACAGGTTAAAAACAATAGCTAGTGTAAACAAATAGAAGAGGCCAACAAAATAATAATATTTTGCACTTTACATTATGTTCCATCTTATGATCTCAAAAGGTCACGCAACAAGTCAGTGACAGAGTCGGGAATAAAAACTAGATTGTCCAATTCCCAGCTAGTACTTCAGCTAGAAGTCCATCCATCCCTCCCAAGAGCAGCAACCACAAAGTGGAGCTCTGCATGAGCCCTGAATCATTTAGCCATCTGGAACCTGGAGCACAACAGGCCAGTTGTTTTCATATATAGTTATTGTAAAAATAAAACCAAAAGTTATGAACTATCATTGAATCGCCTCAAGCGTCTCTACAGGATAAGAGGTCAATGATATCATTGCACACTCTCTAACAGAGCATCAATAGAATAATGAAATGAAATGTGAAATTTTAAACCATCACAGACTGCAGGATAGATATTAGATTTGACTATTCTAAGGATGTAATAAAAAGAATGGCCTTAGAAAACGTACATCCATCTGTTCCAGCTCCTGTTCAAACTGACTCTGCAGCCTTCCAACCATCTTGAAGAAGTCAGGATTCACAACTGTTTCAGCCTCTTTCTCTGTGCAAACTTTTAAACTCAACAGTTTATTCTAAAGGAAAGGAATATTATGTTATTGACATGTACCTGGTATGCAGTGTTGTTGTAGCCGTGCTGGTCTCAGGATATTAGAAAGACAAATTAGATGATGTAATATCTTGTACTGGACCAACTTCTGCTGGTGAGAGAGACAAGCTTTCGAGCTACACAGACTCTTCTCCAAGTCTGGACCAAAAGCTCTATGTAAGCTCAAACACTTCTCTCTTACCAACACAAGGTGGTCCAATAAAAGATACTACCTCACCTACCTTGTCTCTCTAATGTACCTGGCATCCCAGTTAACATGTTGAGGTTAAACAAAGTCTTTTGAACCATGTAACATGCATTCTTTTCTTTTGAACTGGTAGTTTTAGAAATAAATATCCAACTTCAGTATCTTTTCCTGAAGAAACTCTAAGTGGAGGAAAAATTAAGCTGGGAATAGGCAGTGGGTGTGCAAGGTGAGGGTATATACCCCTCCCACAGGAAGAGCACTAAGTCTTTGATGACATACTGTTTATAACAATCAGTAATAGTTTCAGAAAATGAATGCCTGTGATATTTGAGTCCTGTGATTGAACTGTAAATACTAGAAAACTGTAAATAATCGATGCTTTGTATTTACGCATAGTCTGTAATCCAAAACTCTCAAATCCCTTTACAAATGTGGATTTAAGCCTCAAAACCTCTTTATGCAGCAGGTCAGTAGTATTATCCCCATTTTAAATATGGACAAATTGAGGTACAGAGGTTAAGTAATTTCCCCAAGGCCACAGAGCAAACCGTGGCCATGCTGGGGTCCTGACTCTCAATCTCCTAGCCTAAGTAGTGGACTCTCTTTGTAGGCCAAAAGCCTAATGGGGAGAAACTGTCTTGAGTAAATTGTACTCCATTTTGCTTATTTTGCTTTATACCCCATTTTGCTAGTTTTGAATTAGTAAGAGGAAATTGTTCTGAGTTTATTCTTTGCTGATGGTGTTAATGATTGTTCTTAGAAGGACAGAAGTTTTATGGCTGTAATTATTGCCTTATTTACATTTGGTGTGTGAGTGAAAAACGTATGGTATACTGAGTAACTGAGAAGGGACAGCTGGGCCGGATGGTCAAGAAGGGCGTGGAGAGGCACCAACTTTATTATCAGAATCACCCAGATGGCAGATTGACGACTCTAAAGCAAGATAAGGAGTTGAGCCAGAGGGACAAGATAAGAAACAGCTGCGGATCCTCCCGACAAGCAACCTTGAATACCTCATGAATGACAGCTCCAGTGTAACACAGCACGGTCCATAGACTTGTATGGGAACTTATTACTATAAAAGAAGGGTGTATTGCCATGGGACTTTGGGTTCTTTCTGCATCAACATCGGAGCTTTGAATGTGTTCAACAGAGGCCCAGCTCCCCTCCCTCGTGTGCAGTTTCAGCTGGCCACTGGAACTGACAGAGCAACACTAAGGATTGGTGACTAAGATCCAGCTACAGAATCTTTTGGTGTGTGCGCGTGCATGTGAATGGAAGCATATGCTGATTTTAATGCTTAAATTGTACTCTCAATAAACGCGGCGTATTGCCTTATCCCCTTTAAAAAGATTCCGTGTGATTCTTATAAGCATAACATCTTCCCTCCACTAAATTAGTATTTGTTGCTGCTATTCTACATGTTCCAAATACAAATGCCACGTTATTGTGAAGAAAAGTACACAACATCGTTTTGACTAACAGGATGAAAGAGAACTTTGTGAGTAATTTGTGTTGTCATGCTGAAATAGTGGGTCTCAAACCAGACATTATACTGGATGATCTGCTGCTACCAAAATCCTTCATTGGGTCTCTAAATTCAGCAACTTTCATTCTCATGACACTGACCTTGCATAGCTGTACAGTGTCCAAACATTCCTGGCAAACTCTCTCATATTGGATGCGAATTATCATCATATGCTGCACATTATGGGTGTCTTTAAAAAAGAAGGAAAGGAAATAAGAGTCCAGTGTGAAGACTTCATCATTTCACATTGTAGCACATGTGACTATGACTGAACAGTTGTGTCTAGCCTCACTCTACCCTAGTGGCATGCTTGACTCTCATGTATGGGCATTACCAGCCTACACCACAAGGCTGCCTCTACCCAAATTTTTTTGCCATTATGCTTAGTAATGGTGAACTGTTATTTTTATTACATTCTAACACTGTCTGTGCTGCTAAACAGGCTACAAATATCAAAACAGTTCCTGCCTGGAAAGTTTATAGTCTAGAAGACACACATATAGAAAGACAAGGCATACTGCAAAAATTAGAGGATGGAAACACTTTAGATAATTTTTTTTCTCATTCTAAAGAGAAAAAAACCTGAGAGACCAAGATCAGGACAGCATATGTATGTACAGACACACAGTACAGTTCAATCATGGCCTTAGAAATAAAATGATTGCTTAAATCCCAATTCATTGTCGTGAATTCCTTGCTTACCTATATACTTGTTTAAAGCCACAAGAGATTCGTACCATTCATTTATCTCAGCTTTTGAATGTGTCGGAGGCAACAAATCACTATCAAAATAGGAAACAAGAGACACAATGTCATACATAATCCATTCCAGTTCTCAATGGGTTAAAACTGTGAAGTAGTATAATAGCACTATTGTTTTTCCACATTTTGTTTGTTAGAAGACAGATTTTCAGCCAAATCAGCAAGGCAAAACCATAAAGATGCCTGCAATTTCTGCAAAAAAGCTGCCTTCTGGAAAATGGGTGAATTGTTATCTGTTTAGTTGCTATATTAATTTTAAAATGAAAAGGACTCATTACTTTAAAATTACAATATTTTAATAGGTTATACACATAGCAACTTTTCTGGTTTAGAATGGAAGGTGTCCCAGATATACAGTATGAGATTTCCTTTGTCTCCTCTGCTGATTATTTACTATATACTAAATTCTCACGCCATTCCCAAGAGAGGCACTCAAACTTTTCAGTCAGGCCAAGTTAGGGTTATGGGATTTTCACCTACCCATTCATCCTGACTTGCCACTATTTATACTGTACTTTCAGAGCCACTGACTTCTCTTCTTTAGAGTTTTTACATCAGGCTTATTCAAAGAAATTTGGGGTCTGATAGATCATATTCGCTAGGTGCCACCCCCCTTCCATTTCACTTTATCTACATGGATGTTACAGACATTTTGGGGGCCCGAGCTCCAGTCCCTGGTACAATTGTCCCCCCCTTCCCTCCTTCTTATCATCTCTGTACATCACTACTTGCAGCTACTTGATGTTGCTAATAATGAAACATTTAATGACCCCTTCATTCAACACAATCTGCCCATTGAAAACCATGAGCATCACCTCACCGGTGAAAGATAAAAAGAAGTTTGGGGGCTCATTTAGTACTGTGTTGGTCCATTTTACAGTGGTAAATCAGGTGCATTATTCATTGTAGCAAGAAACATTTTTTCTGTCTCTCGCGTCATACCAAAGTACTTGCAGAAGCTCCATTCTCTTTCTACTAAGTGAAATCTGGTCCTTTATCATGTTCTCCAAGTCTCTTTTTACAGCTGTGGGTTCCTTTACCTCCTTCCTTGCCATAAATTCTCTGCAGGACACAAGTAACCATTTAAATAAAGATATGTTTGGGACAATCTGTATCTTGACATCTAAAAGTTATTTTGAACCAGATAGATTTAACCCCAGTCACTAAAAAGGAGCATAAATGCCAACATAATTCCTTGAACACTGTTAGCTTTACAAAGAGAACAGAATCAAAGATTATTTTGTAACAAACACAAATGGGGTCTTGTCATTTAGTTTTAATCCTACTAAAAATATAATCTGTTGCAGAAGTATGGACCTGAAACTGCGAACCACATAGTCCTTCTGTATGATTTTCCAGTCCTTCAGCCTCTCTTGCCACTTGAGCCATTGAGACAGCTCCCTCTTCAGGTCTGCCTCCATCAGATTAACAAACAACTTGGCTATTGCCCTCTGATTGGCTAGGAGGGCTTGGTTTATCATCTGTGTATTAGAAGATACAAAGAGGAATAAAGGGCAGCACAAAGCATACAAAAATTTGACAGCTATTGTTTTTTAATCCAGTGGGAAAATGAGGAGTATTTTGTACAATACAGAACACTCCTCCTAAATTGGGATGACTGATTTGTTTGAAGAACAGCACTGAACAAATCAAGAAGTCACAGATTCAGACATAGCACAATAATAGCCATATGCAATTTGAGAGGGTTTTAGACTTCCTCTGAAGCACAAGGTATTAGACAGTGATGACCTTGTCTACAGTCAGGAAATGTCCCATGGCTGTGGAGCTGCAACAGTGGGAGATTTCTTGAAAACTTCCATCTTAGGCACAGCCTTAGAGGCAAGATACTAGACATAATGGCCCAGTTGTATGATCCAGTAAGGTAAATGCTATAAATATAAAAATATGTTGAAAGAAAAGCCTTCACACAATATGCCCAGTTGAATTACACGAGTGAGCAAATGCTCTGATTTTGATCATATCGCTGTCAGCACTTAGCTTGAGGGAACAGTATATATTAAAAGTGAAGGATGTTTTCTTTCCCTAATAGACAGTAACAAGGTATATAAAATGGACCTATATATTTCAGAATGGAATGATTTGTTGAGTACTGGAAAATACTGATGTATGTCAGAGAGATAAGACAGCATCTGCATGGAGGAAACTGCAGGTGAAAAAAGTTATGAGAAATGATGATTCAGCTCTTGTATCTTTTCATTGTTAAGGAGGTATGATAAGTTTGAAAGAGAGGTAGAAAAGTGACTAACACTTCCAGACTGAAAGAGGAAGAAAATTAATCACTCCTTACAGTACACCGGGAATATTCCATCTTGCTACTTTCTCTATAGCCTCTCAGACAAAGGAATGACTGCATCTATCAATATGAAAGATTTACCATGGCTTCAGTATGTATGAACCTGTGCACATCAGAGAGTGAGAGATAAGAAATATCCTCCAGAATCTTGGTATATTTCCTCAGTAAATCTTTTATCTGGGAAACCAAAGGAAAGAGAAAAAGAAAGAGCCCAAAAAGTCAGTATTTCTTAAGATAAGTGATCTGAAATAAGACATAGATGTTTTGTTTCTTTAAAAAAAAAAAAGAAAAAAAAAATTCAGTTGACTGAAATACACAGTCATAGCACAGATTCAAAGCTGGATGTATGACTTAAAATAAAACAAACTATTGTATTTTTCTTCTAAAATGTGATACCGTTAATAAAAACATGGCTGTATCAAACATTTTAATAAGAATTACTAAAATCAACTGCTTCTTAATATACGTCACCCTTTAGATCAGTGGTTCTCAACGAGGGGTGTGTGTACCCCTATGGGTACACAGAGGTCATCTGGGGGAGGGAGGAAGGGGGAACCATCAACTCATCTAGACATTTGCCTAGTTTTACAACAGGCTACATAAAAAGCACTAGCGAAGTCAGTACAAACTAAAATTTCATACAATGACTTGTTTATACTGCTCTATATACTATACACTGAAATAGAAGTACAATATTATATTTCAAATTGATTTATTTTATAATTATATGGTAAAAATGAGAAAGTCAGCAATTTTTTAGTAATAGTGTGCTGTGACACTTTTGTATTTTTATGTCTGATTTTGTAAGCAAGCAGTTTTTAAGTTATGTGAAACGTGGGGTACGTAAGAAATCAAACTTCTGAAAGGGGTACAGTAGTCTGGAAAGGTTGAGAGCTACTGCTGTAGATCACTGCAGACAGGTTGCAAGCCAAGTCAAACATTTGAATCAACTTCCTGTTAGACATTTACAGCCAAATCTCAGGCCCCATTTAAACAACAGCACTGGGCACACAAGCCTCTTACTGCTGTATATGTGTCGCTAAGGAACAGGACTGGAAGTCAAACAATCTGAGCTGTATTTCTAGCACTGTCACAACCTCCTGTGTGGCTCTGGACAACTCATCCAACTCTCTGATCCTCAATTTACCCACTTGTAAAATAGGAATATTATTCCCCCGTACATCGCAGAGGTGTTGTGAGGAGATTCTTAAATAGGGATAAGAAAATAAGGCACTTATTTGTCCCATTAGTATAGCATCTGAGCACTTCATAAGTTTTAATGTATTTATCCTCACAACCCCTCTGTGAGATGGGGAAATACTAGTATCTCCACTTTACAGACAGACCTAGGACCCAGAGAGAATAAGTGACTTGCTCAAGAGCGAAAAGGAAGTCTTTTGCAAAGCAGGAAACTGAAACTAGGCCTTCCATATCCCTGGCTTGCGCCCTAACCAATGAGTGTTTTCTTGCTAAACACTTATACCATACTTTTCATCTGTAAAAGATACTATTGTATCTTTTAAAAGAGCTTTGAAAAGATGGGCAATATCATTATCTCCATTTTACTGATGGGAAAAGCGAGGCACAGAGCAGTTTCATGGCTCATAGGTAAGGCGCTATATGCCTGATCCTGATACATGCAATGACTTTTTATTATGAACAGTATTGTATTTCATATTTTGATACAGTTCGTATGAAAGACTGGCAAAACAAGTAATAGGTTAAGTGATAACCTAATGTTGAAGCTTGAAGTAAAACTGTTCATTATCAATGTTACAGGAGATCTAACATACTTCAGAAGACAGGTACTTAAGTGCCAAGGATGATTTTGTTTGTTTACTTGTTTCCATCATGTATGGAATTATTCAGTGACTGACTCATTACAGCCAGGCTTCTTTCTTTTCCCAGGTTCCTTGGGAATAAGTTGAGAAAGATATAGCATGGGTGAAAGAAAAATAGCAGTCCTGATGAGTTGAGAAGATTCTGTTGTTGACATTGGTTCCCACTGTAATACTAGCATGTGTTTTTGTATGCAACCGTTTGCATATGTGCCTAGAGTGAAGCATTTTATAAATCCAAATAAATAAAAGATGAGCAACCCTTCCTTTTAAAGAGGTTTCTATTGTTTAAAAGGCTGGAAATGTTACACTGGTAGTCACAATGGCTAATCAGATAGTACATAGAAGTTACTAGTGGTGGTGTTTTATTTGCATGCTAACAAATACTTTAGGGTCTGATCATGGCTTTACGCTAGAACAACCAAGCAGCGGCAGAAGGAAGAATCAGACACCTCACATACACCTACATGGCCTCTTCATGTCTCTGCTGCAGGTGCCGGGACTGGGGAGGGAGGAAGCAGAGGCTGTGAATGTGGTACACATCTCTCCCCACCTGTGCAGGTGGGTAGAGAATGACAGGATAATCCCGCAAAGGAAGGCAGTAATCTGCTACTGGTCAGGGCCGGTAGCAGAATACTACCCATAGGGAGCAAGTTGCTACATGCTCCTTACCCAGGGTTAGGAACAAATTCTGAATCCAGCAGTTAATTAATAACCATTCAAACTTTAGCTCACTTTCTCAGCTCGAGCCACTTCAAGCTTTATTAAGGTTTCATCCATCTCTTTAATCCACTGCCTTCTATACAAAGACTCCTGGGAGATGGCATCCCATAACTCCCCAAAACTCTGTAAGAAGAAATGTAATGTCAGTCCCATTGAAAAACTAAAAATGAAAAATACGACTGCAGCAGGAGGTAGAAATAGGCATTATATATACACATGGCAAGCAAAGAAAAAAAAAAGAGAGACAAGGGCTTGAGCTAGAGAATTAGATTAAATCAAATACACTCCCTTACTGTGATTGAAAAGGCTTCCAGATCAGTGTCACTTTCAATCTTTTTGAACAGAAGTTCAATAGCTCTATCAGATTCTGACAGTTTTGTCAAAAGCAACTTTCCAGACTCCAAAATGAATGGTTCCATTTCCTAAAACAGGCAGGTATAGGAGTCAGATATTGGGTACTAGGCCTTGACACTTATGTAACACTCCAGACTACCTAGCGTCTCACCCTCCCAATGCAGGCTAACTCCTGCTGTAACACAGCCACTGCTTCATTATGACGGCCTCGTCTGCGCTCTGAGAGGCGTTCAATGATATTGCTGTTTGTCTTCTCAGGAACTGCCGAGGAAGAAAATAAAGATGATGCAGACTGGATGTGTTGCTGCAGAATGTCTAATGTAGCCACCAACGCATTATCAACATTAAGATCTCTGGGCTTTGTGCAACAGGAAAGATCCTTACACAATACAAAAGGGCACAGATTATAATAGCACTCTGCAATTATACAGCACTTTTTATCCTATGATGCCAAAACACTTTGAAGACATTTATTAAGTCTCACATTCCCTCTGTAAGGTAGGCGAATATTATCTCCATTTTCACAGATGGGGAAAATTATGCCAAAGAGCTGTTAAGTGACTTGCCAAATAGTAAAGACACAGAACAGAACCCAGGAAATATTGATGCCCATTCCCCTGCTCCAGCCTCTAGAAAACGTTGTCTTTAATTTTCACACATGAACAAGTTTTTGAGTGAAAAATTCAGAGGGAACCTTGAACCAATATTAATGCAGTATCACATAATTATCTGGAGAATATTTGTAGTGGAGAAAGGCAGGGGCCCTTGGTATACAATGGAAAGATATGGATTTTAATAGGTGACACACTATGTGAGATATGGGAGCTCTATGATAAATATTTGCCCATTATTTTTTAACAAAACAGTGTTAAAGTGCTTTTCATATCACAGAAAATCTGCAAGGGTAAAGGTTAATACGTATTATATTGTAAAGAATGGTTCTCTGAAAGCCAAATACTGATTTTTAATGTTTGTTATTAATATTTGTTTCTGTAATAGACAAAAGCACACAAGCTATTAAATTCACTCCTCAGATAAACAGGTGAAACTCCACTGACATCAAAGGACTTGGGCTTGCTTATATTAGGGCTGAATTTGACTCTATGTCTATACATTCTGAATAATCAAACAAGTACAAAAATACAATAAATGTTTCTGTGATTATTCCCTCCCCTCCATCTGGGAAATTCCTAAAGTATCATAAAAAATAACAAGTTTAAGTTAGTAAAATTTACTAATGAAATCACTGAGGCCTCTGACTTCCCGGGCTGCAATCACATCTTCACTTTCTTGAGCTTTTCGAAATGTAATTTCCCTGAAATAGAAACAGAGATGAAAGCCTTGACCTATGCCATACAAGGAAAAGTAGGGATCTCCAAAAGGCATTGCTTCACATTTTGTAAATTAGATTCATTTCCAAAAAATCTAAATGACCATAAGTATCATCACAACTTTAGTGAATTTGGAGGGGCTAGTGTTTCACAGAATGAATGTTATTTTCCCAGATGAAGTGGGCCAAATTAATTAATTATCATAGCTCATTTGGTGAAAACAACCCAAAATACGATGACATAACATCAACAAATCCCAGATTTAAATACATACTAACTATAGAGGCAATCTACAAAAAGTAAGGCAAGCTTTAGGCAAAAGTACTTGAAACTAGAACATTTTTCTGCCCTCTGACTCTTCCATTCAGTGGGGCACAATGTATTTCTCTATTTGGTTGTTCGATAAAAAGAAAACACTAGTTGGATAGACTGTTTGCATCACTTCTGAAACTATCATCTTCTTATGTTCTGCTATGAGAGCGATGACCAATTCTCAATTAGGACAGATCTGACTTCCCTCACAGATAACAGGTATTTGCCAGCAGGAACATCTCTCACGGGTTTTACAAATGCATTGGAGACAGAAACCTTTCATGGGAGGTTAAAATGTGTCAGTTTTGTTAATGCAGGTATCACTTTTGTACAACTTGGATTTTAATTTTACTTCCACTTCTGGTCATGGCTATGGTCACACACTGAACAGCATATTTGTTCTCTTTCAGTGATTTTCCAGATGCGATATTCTTACTTTACAAGTTCAAAGATTATTTTGCTCATTGCAAAGTCCACCTAGGACCTGTAAATCCAACTATGATCTCTCCCCCTCTTACATCTTGACTGTTAATAGAGATTCTGCAATTAGAACTTAGCAGACACTTTGTTCAGGATGCATGAAGCAGAACAGAATATTTTAATTCTTCCGAAGTTGATTTACACCAATGGTCTAACAGAAGTAGAATTTTGTTCATAGTTAATAGGTGCATCAGATTTAAAGACATACAAAACATTAATCTATTTAGCAAGGAACCCTTTTTACATAGTCACTTTTCTAAAAATAAATGCAATTTAAAGTAAGACCAATGAAAATTGTGCATAGTTCTAGACCATTTTAAATAAAAAAGTAGTACAATACCTTTTAAAAATGAAAACCATAATATGCAGCCCTCTACAAACATTGAGTAATTAATCCTCACAAATCCATGTGCAGTAGGCCAGTATTACCCCTCTTTACAGCTAGGAAAACTGAGTTACATGGAAGTTGAGTAATTTGCCCAATGCTACAGAGGGAGTTATTGCCAGAACCACGATTAAAATTCAGGGAGTTCCTAGCTTTCAGTCCCATGCTCAAACCTCACTGCTCCTTTTTGACCTGAGTAGCTAGGGCCAAAATGTGGGGGTCTAGTGGGTTGTTTTGGTTAGGAGGAGAAATTGATGTTGGAGTCAGGTCTTTCTTTGATGCAATCCTGTTTATTTACAAAGAATGTACGAAGTCCTGTTTCCCTCAACACAGCAGGTGACAGTTTCTTTGCTCACAGTTCAAAGCCCCTTTCCAGCTAGCACTTAGACCAAAAGTTCTCTCGCTAGGCCTTTCTCAGGGCCACATTCCCAGTGCTTGCTCTGGCTGCATCCTTGGCTTTCTGCTATTTTTCTCCCGGCTTCTCTGCTGTTTCTTTTTCTCCTCCTCTCACAAAGACAGACACACACACTTCCACCAAACAATACCTACTGACAGCCCTCCACCCACATGTGCCTTTGCTTTGGGTGGTGACATGTACCTTTGTTCTGGGTGGAAGCTGCTATTGTTTCAGCTGGTTCCATAAAGGAGCTTAACTGTTTCTTACATGTATCAGTAATGAAGGTTGGCTGTGATACCCGCTAGTTTCAAAGAGGTTTAACCCAACCTATAACCATATATAATTATAAATGTATACTTCCAATCTATACCTGTACAACACTGGATTTTCAGTGAAGTCATCATTGGGCATTCCCTCAACCCATTTCTGCTGGCGATGAGATAACAGTCCTTTCCCAGCACACATTTCCAAGTCCCTAACCACAGGAATCCTTCCACTGTTCATAGGAAACTTATGTTGCTCTGCCTTGTTTCTCACTTCCTCCAGAGAGCGTACTAAGTTCACCTTCATAAAAACATAATCAAGGTGTTAAAATTCTCAGTAATCCACTGAAGGCAGAGAAGATCAAAGAAGCTGCACTGAATAAAAGTGGCTGAATAGGAGATAAAGTAATAAACAATTCTTTGCACTTATTTTTGTGCACACTTTGCACTTTCATCCAAGGTTCTTTACAAAATGAGCAAGAACATCCCCCTTTTAACAGATGGGGAAACCGAGGCACAGAAAGGTTATGTAACTTGCTTAAGGTCACACAGCAAGTCAGTGGCAGAGTCAGGAACAGAAATTAGGCAACCCTGACTTCAAGTCCCATGCTCCAACCACTAAGCCATGCTGATTTTCCTTTTAAAAATTAGACCAGCTGTATACACTAGCCAAATCCTTCTGAGTCTGGCAAACTAAGCCTCTGAATTTATCCATCATTGCCATGTCATTAACATAGCACATTTTAGCTTTGGCAAATACATTCTGAGGTTCAAAAGATACAGAGCAGGACCTTAAAAGGTTTGTTGGGGAGGGCACCCTGACGACATTAAAATTATTTTCTGCTAAAACAAACCAAAAATCCAAAAGGTCCAAATTCATCTCTGGTCTAACTCTACTGAATTCACAACAGCAAGAACAAAACAATAAATTTGGCTTAGACTCTGATGTTTCTGTACCTCATCGTCGAAGATCTGCCTGTAGACTTTCCCACTGGGGACAACACGTACTGCTCCCACCAGCACCATGTTGCAAAGTGCTCCGTTGTTGGCTTGTTTGCAGAACAATTTCCTTGCACCAACTTGGGGGAGGGGGCACAGAGAGAAGGAGGCATGAGAATTAAATCTTTAAAAGAACACCATCAACTTTAGAATTAGACATCGATCTGAAAAATTTGCACCTTTATATCATTATAAATATACACCACAATTACTATAACTTAAAGATGGAAAAATACTGGTGGTTTCTTTACTTTGTGCATTTGACAGGACTGCCCTGGGTGGGGATGAGACTTGCCTATCACCTAGCTATTCTGCAACACCCCACAAGGGCTATTCCAGCAGGCAAGCAAATTGGTAAATAAGCCCAATGGACTGTGATGGGATGTTAGATGGGGTGGGATCTGAGTTACTACTGAGAATTCTTTCCTGGGCCTCTGGCTGGTGAGTCTTGCCCACATGCTCAGGGTTTAACTAGGGTTACCATACGTCCGGTTTTTCCCGGACATGTCCGGCTTTTCGGCAATCAACCCCCCCGTCCGGGGGGAATTGCCAAAAAGCCGAACATGTCCGGGAAAAATACCAGCCAGGCACTTCCTCTCCCGCGGCTGCTCTGCTCCTCCCCTGACTGAGGCTAGGTCTATACTACCCGCCTGAATCGGCGGGTAGAAATCGACCTCTCGGGGATCGATTTATCGCGTCCCGTTGGGACGCGACAATCGATCCCCAAATCGGCGCTCTTACTCCACCAGCGGAGGTGGTAGTAAGCGCCGCCGACAGAAAGCCGCAGAAGTCGATTTTGCCGCCGTCCTGACAACGGGGTAAGTCGGCTGCGATACGTCGAATTCAGCTACGCTATTCACGTAGCTGAGTTTGCGTATCTTAAATCGACTCCCCCCTGTAGTGTAGATGTACCCTCAGACTTTGGCTCTGTTTAAGAGCCAAGCTGCTCGAGCCAGCGCTACCGGCTTCGGGCGGCCCCCGTGCCTCCGGACCCTGCGCCGCCGGAGCAGAGCAGCTGGAGCCGGGGAGGAGAAGTGCCCGGCCGGCGGCTGGGGTCCGGAGTCAAGGGGGCTGCCCAAAGCCGGTAGTGCTGGCGCGGGCAGCTTGGCTCTTAAACACAGCCGAAGTCTGAGTCCGGGGAGGAGCAGAGCAGCTGGAGCCGGGGAGGAGAAGTGCCCGGCCGGGGGCGCAGGGTCCGAAGGCATAGGGGCTGCCCGGAGCCCGCGTGCTACCGGCTTCATGGTTTGCCGGGCAGCCTCCAGACCCTGCACCCCCGGCTGGGCGCTTCCCCTCCCAGGCTCCAGCTGCGCTGGGGAAGCACCGGCCGGGGGCGCAGGATCTGGAGGCTGCCCGGCAAACCGTAAAGCCGATAGTGCTCGGGCAGCCCTTTTCGCGTGGCTGGGAGGGAGGAGGGGAGTTAGGGCGGGGACTTTGGAGAAGGGGCGGGGAAAGGGCGGAGTTGGGGCGGGGCCGGGGGGTGTGAAAGGGGTGGGGCTAGGGGCCGTGGAGTGTCCTCTTTTTTTATTTTTTAAATATGGTAACCCTAGTTTAATTGATTGCCATATTTGGGGTTGGGAAGGAATTTTCCTCCAGGGCAGATTGGCAGAGGCCCTGGGGGTTTTTCGCCTTCCTCTGCAGCGTGGGGTACGGGTCACTTGCTGGAAGATTCTCTGCACCTTGAAGTCTTTAAACCATGATTTGAGGACTTCAATGGCTCAGACGGAGGTTTGATACAGGAGTGGGTGGGTAAGATTTTGTGGCCTGCATTGTGCAGGAGGTCAGACTGGATGATCATAATGGTCCCTTCTGACCTTGAAGTCTATGGGGCAATTTTCATGGTTCTCTAATCTGTACCAGGCATCAGGGCAATCCCAGGCAGCCCCCAGGATAGGAAAAACATCTTGTCCTCATTGCCTCTCCCAGTCCATAAACTTAAACTCAGCATTGGCACAGGGGTGGATTTGGGTTTCTGGGTGCAGGCAGTTTTGTCCTTGAAAGACCCTTAATAAACAGGGGAACAGAAAAGTTTATATGTTTTTAATTAATTTTTAAAAACTCAAGACAAACTGTTAAAAGCACACTAAGAAACAGATATACTTTGAAGTCAATAAAAAAAATTCGAGTTGCCATTATCCCATTTAAGAGAAATATTGTTCCTCACTGAAGGCTTTTAAAAAAAAAATAATTACATAGGCCCTGATCCTGTAAGTGACTTCATGAGAGTGGATCCCTGTGCCTACATAGTCTCACTGAAATCATTGGGATCCACACAGGCACAAGGATCTGCCAGGCAGAGTCACCTGCAAGATCAGGGCTTTAAGAGAAATGTTATGAAAAGCTTCTACCTACAGAAACTCAGAAAACAACAAGGAGTCTGGTGGCATCTTAAAGATTTATTTGGGCATAAGCTTTCATGGGTAAAAAACCCACTTCTTCAGATGCATCAAAAAACAATGACGATGACCATCCCGAAAACTATTAATGAAGACCACAGCTGTGAATTTCCAGTGTTTCTTCCATAACCTATCAGAGGGGTAGCCATGTTAGTCTGAATCTGTAAAAAGCAACAGAGGGTCCTGTGGCACCTTTGAGACTAACAGAAGTACTGGGAGCATAAGCTTTCGTGGGTAAGAACCTCACTTCTTCAGATGCAAGTAATGGAAATTTCCAGAGGCAGGTATATATCAGTGTGGAGATAACGAGGTTAGTTCAATCAGGGAGGGTGAGGTGCTCTGCTAGCAGTTGAGGTGTGAACACCAAGGGAGGAGAAACTGTTTCTGTAGTTGGATAGCCATTCACAGTCTTTGTTTAATCCTGATCTGATGGTGTCAAATTTGCAAATGAACTGGAGCTCAGCAGTTTCTCTTTGGAGTCTGGTCCTGAAGTTTTTTTGCTGT